>NC_135618.1:21587882-21895382 GCF_053574225.1 Canis aureus
TTTATATAAAATGAGCAGAAGTGACAAATCTATAGAGACAGATACCTGGGGGTGGAAATGGAAACGGTGGTTGATTAGAAAAGGGCATAATGAATATTTTTGGGGTGGTAGAAATGTTTTAAAACTAGATTGTTGTGATGGTTGTACAACTCCAGTTTCTGCTTATTGTAGTCATTAAGGGACCTAAAGTGACAGATGTTCTCTTTCAACACATGGTTCCATCATCACCACAGCAGGAGGGAAAGGAATGTGCTTCTGCCTCTTAAAGCTTTTCCTAGGAAATGATACACATCACTTCTCCTCCCATTTTATTGGTAAAAGGGAGTTACATGGCCAAGCCTAACTTCAAAGATGCAAGAGAGTACAATTTTACTATGCCTGGAAGCGAGGAGAACCAGAACAATCCTAATGACTATGGTATAAATAACAACAGTAAGGTTACAGTTTGACTGGAGTTACTTTGCTTTTGCTTCTGAGAAACTTAACATTAGGAGGAGGATCCTAGGCTCACTTCCTGCCACAGATATACCTACGTAATACCCATATCTATGTAAAGTCCTAATCTATCACATGTTGCTTGGTTAACAGAAATTTCTAAGCCCCCAGTTATGGTTGTTCTTTATATTTTACTGTGACTCTCAGTGCCTTTGATACCCTGAGTACCTGATTTCCCTAAATCAATGAACTTCTGAACCTTGTGTGTTTATGTAGAAAAATGACAAGCTTTCTCTCTCTCTCTCTTTTTTAATAGGCATCATTGCTTCTGTAATGTGTAAGGGATTAGAATACTTCTGTGTGGCTAAAGAGGCCAAAAGTTAGATCAGTAAATGGAAATCATAGGAAGGCAGATTATACATTTACAGATGGAGTTTTCTAATTACTAGCATTTATGAAATTGAAATGACTGTCTCTGAGCTACTGAACCACTCAAGATGTTGAAGTTGTGGCTTGATGACCCGTTGAGAGAAACACTGAGGAGAACTTAGACCAAATGTTCTCCAGAACTGATGTTATTAGGCTTTTTTTTTTTTTTTCCAAGATTTTGTTTATTCATGAGAGACACAAAGAGAGAGAGGCGGAGACACAGGCAGAGAGAGAAGCAGGCTCCATGCAGGAGGCCGGATGTGGGACCCGATCCTGGGTCTCTAGGACCTCGCCCAGGGCCTAAGGCGGTGCTAAACCACTGAGCCACCCAGGTGTCCCTATGACTAGGCTTTACTGCACAGCAAATATACCTCTTTGATAATATCTCTATCCATTTTTGGACTGCATCTGCTTTATTTAAGTCAAAGCTCTTCTCAACCAAAAGTGTTAAGGGGACTGAGGAGGAATTTATGAGCAACTATAATAGAATTGAGAAAGTGAAACTTGAAAGATAGCAGATAGAGGCTACCTTTAGTAAGACAGACTGAAATTTGATTAGGATTATTAGGAGAAGCAAAGGACTGGAAGGGTATGACTAAAATATTAAAAATATTGAATGGTGTGTATAGAATGAATATTTATTTTCCAGACCCTGAGATTATAGGCTGAGGGAATCCCATTTGAAATATGAGCAAAGAGAGTTTAGGACCAAGAAGTACTTTTTCAGAGAGAAAGAAAACCATGTATTAATTTAACCGTGTATTAGTTATCCCTGTTATGTAATGAGACAAACATATAAAATGATTTAAAAAACATTTTGTCAATGCTATAAGCAAAGGTATCCCAGGTAATTACTAAGAGGAGTTGGGCAGCATCTAAGCTTAAGTCGGAGACAAGCATGCACTTCCAGTTTGTCACTTGGGCTTCCGGTCGGCAGCAGAATATTGGCAGGCTAAGGGTCTGCCCTGGTATGAAAAAAGTTCTGTATTCCTAAAATAAATCACTTCGCACCCGATGATTCTCAGGTTTCATCACAATGAGGAATGACTGCAAAGCAGACACACAGAAAAACCTTTCATTGTTAAGGGGGGAAAATGTCCGAAAATCTTCTATGCAAGGAGCTCCTGATAAAGAATTTGGGACTGGACAATAATCGCCGAGCACAATTTAATTCTGACATCCAGGATCTGCTCGCTGAAGGCAATTCTAACAGCAGGCTGCAAGGTGAAGATAGAAGAAACGTGCTTTATCTAAGGTTACAGGAGGAAATCGGCAAGACAAGACGTAGTACAGAGCACTGCCGCATTTCTCAGGATAAAAAAATAAATGCACGGTGCAGACTGGACACGACGCTTTCCTTTATAAGAGAGAGAAACAGCAGTAAGACAGCCGACCGCCAGAAGCGCAGCGACCACTATTGTGTTAGCGCCGGCGGCGGAAGGACCTGCCTGCACCGCTGCGTTAAAGAGTCCCTCTTTGTTCAGCTCCGGCCAGGGCCGCAGCGCGCCGTGTCCTTCCGCGCTCGCTGCGCAGTCCCCGCCCCCTCGCAGCCCTGGAGAGCTGCCATTCGGCACCGGAGTCGCTCCGCGCTCCCAGAATGCACCGGCAGTCCGCGGGAAACCAAAATGGCGAAGGGCTGTAGCGAAGTGGGCTGTGTTTGAGGCCGGTGTAAGAAGGCTCGCTCTACTCTCAACCCTCGTCCCCAGGACCTCGGTTTGTGCGTGTGCATGTGCGGGGTGCCCGGTGGGGCGGGTGCCCAGTAAGTGCTTGGACTCGCAGGGGAAGCGCCCAAGGGGACGTGATTGGTTGTTTTTTCCTGTATGAAGCGGTTGGCACCACTGAAGTGACCGAATGAGGTGAGAGACCTTGGCCTGGGAACCAGGCTCTTCCGGAGGAGGTGGGGGCGGGCGGGGGGGAAAGAGGGAAGAAAGGAAGCAAGTATAAAAGGGAAAGATGGAGGATCGAAGTGGGGGTGGGATCTTCAGTGTGTGTATGCGGGTCCCTTGCATTTATGTGTATGTTGAAAAGAATGGACAGAATGGAGTAGTCAGGTGTCGGAGAAAATAGGGAGCGAGCGAGGCATCAGGGAAGTCGGTTAGAGGACCAAGATAAAACGTTGAGACGGGGAAGCTGTGTTTGGAGGGGCAGGAAGGAACCTGGGGGCGGGAGACGGTTGGAGGGGCAGGATGAACCTGGTGATGAGGGGGTGGGGAGCCGAGAGGAGGAGCCGTTAGGAAATGCGGACTGAGGGAGACGTGGGGAGCTGAGTGGAGGGGCTGCCTGGGACCTTAGGGGGCGCGAAGGGAAGTAGCAGTTTGGAAGCAGGGGGTGGTGGAATTGTATGGAATTGGAGTAAGGGGCTGCAGTAGAAGGGCAGGATGGAGTACCAGGATAAGTGAAACGCTAAGTGGAGCCTGGAAGCAAACCCCGAAAGCTGTAAAGGGGACAAGTGGGAGGGAAAGTGTGAGAAGGGGGAGAGACACAATGAAATCTAACTCCTATTCCCTGCTCGGATGTAGATATGTATTATTCATTTTCACAACTGAGGTAATTACGGTTCAAGGGATTTTTAACTGATTTGCCAAGATTTCTTAACATATTTTGGTAGTGCCAGAACTCTTAACTCTGTGTGTGTGTGTGTGTGTGTGTGTTTTACAATCTGGTGTCTTTGGTTGCTAGAATTTTTTCTTTGGAAGCAACTAGAGGGAACAGATGGATTTATCGGGGTGATTTGACGAACAGAGAGGGTTCGTGAACAATGGGAAAAGGGATATGGAATGTTATTCTATGCTTGAAAACATTTCACTTTAAGCGTAGTTAGAACCATTTACAAATTCAAATATGCAGACTTACGTAGGCCTGTGGATAACGTAAGAAAGCACCACATGAGGTCAGTACAGAACTAGAAATATGTAAATAGTGCCTGAATTAATTGCACTCCAGATGCTCCGGTAGTAGTAACTTTCTCCCTCAGTATTGATTCCATGTGACCCCTCTGTATACCTTGCCTGCGCGCTGGTTTCATTTCCATGTTTTCATTCTCTCTTGAGAATTCCTTTTTTGTTTTCTTTTGGGCAGTAGATTGCAAAGACTGAATTTGAGAGTATTTTACGAGGGTAAAGTAAAATACACTTGCATTAAGTGACCTTTTTCAAAGGTTTGTCAAGCTTTACGGGGAGCCATTTTGACTAACAGCTTTAGGTGCCCTGTAGTTTTGGCAAGGAAAGAGTTGATTTTAAATTTCTTAACATAGAGCATTCTATCATTGATATTTATAATGTTATTCACACTCTGGCCATTTGCAGTAAAGCTTGAGAGGGAATACAAGGTGAAATTCTGTTCTTGTTTTTATAGGTTTCTAAATATAAAAATATATTCGAATGCACATTTTAAGTTTGCTCACCTTCAGTTTTTAAAGTGCTAAAAATATTCTGAAATATTTGAATTAAGAATGCACCTGTTTCCTGATGCTGCATATTCATGTTAATGGCATTAACAGAAATCTATACTTAATCAGGATGAAATGCACACAGTTTTAGAACTAGAAGTGTAGAAGTCATCTGGTTAAACTTTTTTTCTAGTGAAACAAAATATATTTAATGATCTTTTTAATTATGCCTTAAAGTTCAGTTTGGAAAGGGATTTTATTCTGTGTATTTTGGTATGGGTCATAAATTCTTTGATGTCATTGATTTATAAATATACCTTTCATTAGATCCTTAACTGAAAGTGTAATTTGCTTTATTCTTATTTCAGCATAATCTTTATATCTGACTTTAGGAAACTGGTGGTATAGTAATAATTTTTAACAGATGGAGAAATTTGCCTCTGAAGAGTTGTCATGGTCAACATCTGTAGCTAGGTGGTTCTGAAAGTAAAATTTAACTGCTGTTTTAGTTAGTCTAAACTTCCATGAATGATATTCTTTGGTTGATATTTTTATGTTTTGTTTCCCTTGTTTTTCAGGATTTGTTTATTACAGTAAAATACTGTGTAACAACCCTAAATTGGAGTGTATAGGTTTGTGGAGATTTTTTATTTACCTGTATAGTGCTGTTCAATAGTACTTTTTCCACTGATGGCAGTGACCTGTTTATGCTCTATCCACTTATGTTAGCCCATAGTCACATATGGATGTTGAACACTAGACATGTAACTGGTATGACTGAGAACTGAGTTTATAATTTAATTTAATTCATTATAAAACTAAGCTTTAAATGGCCATATGTAGCTAGTGGCTGCTGTATTAGACAGCATAGTATTAGAGGGTATTGCATCCATATATTAGGAATTGTTGCATCTCATAACCATGGAAACCATCAGAACCCAAGGGAAGGGAACAACTATCTTGGAACTAAGGATTGAAATTCTCTGTACATTTTTAAGATGAAGTAGTCTTAATTTTTGCCTCACATCAAGTCTTCTGTTGTATCCCTGCCAAAAAATGAAAAGGTAGCAACTTCTCTAACCTTTTTCTATTTTTTTTTTTTTTAACATTTTGTTTACTTGAGAGGCGCCCACACACCTGTGAGCATGGGAGGGGATGTGACAGAGGGAGATGGAGAAGCAGACTCCCCACTGAGCGTGGAGCCCAACTCTGGGGTTCCTACCTGATCATGACCTGAGCAGAAGTCAGAAGCTTAACCGAGCCACCCAGGCACCCCTTCTCTGATCTTTTAGTTATCTGATTCTGTTTCCTTTGTCAAACAACAACAAAAATGGATGTTGACAAAGTTAGTTTACTTTGTTATTTTTAAAAAAAATGTTTATTTTTATATTAAAAATTTTTTTAATAAGGAAAATTTAGAAACATAAAGTGAACAGAATAGTATAATAAACTTTTTTGTATTCCTATAGGTTTCGTCTATATCTCTGCATTCCGCACTCCATTGTTTTTATGATTTTAAAAGGCTTTTTTAGGTAAAATTTACATATATTAACTATATACTTTTAAAATAATAGCTTTATTGAGATAATGCATATATCATATGTAAATAATTCACACGTATATACCCTTTTAAGGTATAATTTACTGACTTTTTTATTGTATTCACAGAGTTGTGCAACCATCACCATGATCTAATTTCAGAATATTTTTATCAGTGCAAAATGAATATCTGTAACCATTAGCAGTCACTTTCCATTATTCACCTTTTATATACAGCTTTTTAATATCTATCAATCTTGTGTAAACATAAGGAAAATATAATTGAAATACATTGTGTTAAGGTATTCCTACAATTTCCTATTAAGTCTTTGGAGTCACTAAAAAAAATAATAGCCTTATTGAAATATATCATATGCCATTAAAATTAAGCCTTTAAGTTCTAGAATTTAGTGGTTTCCCTCCACCCCATGGAACATGTAATCATCACCAACTGTCTAATTTTAGAAATTTTTTTACCCCCAAAAGAAATCCCATACCCGTTACCATTCACTTCCCATTTCCTCTTCCCCCTCCATCCCCTGGCAACCACTGATCTATTTTCTGTTTTTATTTTGCCTATCCTAGACATTTCACATAAATGGAACCATATAATATATGGCCTTTTGTGTCTGGCTTCTTCACTTAGCATGTTTTCAGGTACATCCATGTTGTAGCATGTATCATTCCTTTTTACAGCCAAAATGTGTTTCATTGTGTGGATATTTATATGATTTTGTTAATCCGTTCATCAGTTGATAGGCATTTGGATTGTTTCCACCTTTTGCTGTTACAGTTTTTATTTGCAGTGAATGTTCGTTTACAGGGTTTGTGTGGACATGTATTTCCATTTCTCTTGGTTACATATCTAGGAGTGGAATTGCCAGGTCAGATGACACCTGTGTGTTTAAGGTTTTGAGAAACTGCTGAACTGTTTTGCAAAGAGCCTGCACCCTTTTAGTCTCACCAGCAGCTGTGAGGGTTCTAGTTTCTTTACATCTTTACCAATACTTGTCTGTCTTTTTGGTTATAAGCACTCTAGTGGGTGTGCAGTGGTATCTCATTGTGGCTTCGATTTGTATTACCCTGATGAATAATGATATTGAGCATCTTTTCAAGCAGGTCCTTTGCCCATTAAAAAATTGTATTATTGTGTTTTCACTGTTGAGTTGTAAGCAGTCTTTATGTGGTGTGGATAGAAGTCCTTTATCAGCTTTGTGGTTTGCAATTATTTTCTCCTATTCTTTGGGTTGTTCTTTCGCTTGATGTTCTTTGAAACACAAAGTCTTTAATTTTGATGAAATCTAATCCTTTATCTTGTTTTACTTGTGCTTTTGATTTCATATCTAAGGAAATGTTGCCTAATGCCAGTACAGTTTTGACAAATGGATATACCTGTGAAACTTCAACTCTTATCATGGTATAGACTATTTTTCTCTTCCCAGAAAGCTCAAATTTAGTCTTTTTAGCCATTCTCTGCCGCAGCAATTGTTCTGATTTTTTCCACTTTAGATCAATTTTGTCTAGAATTTCATGTAAATGGAATCATTAAGTATGCATGTTAAAATTAAAAAAATTTTTTTTGTTTCATAAAGCTAGAACTGCAGCCTTACCTTGAAAATTCCATCCTGCAAGGAATATTGTAGAAGTGGCTTAAGAATCTTATATTGTGTTGTGACAGTCCTGACCACCACTACTTTGTGATATAAAGTTTTTGTTTTTGTTTTGTGGCTTGTGAAGACATTTCTGATATTTGAATGGATAAAGTTGAGTAAGGAATTAGTGAGTTTATACTTCCAAATATTGCCTAAGATTAGGGGAACAGGGCAACGTGAGGGATCCTTTTGATGTTGGAAATATTGGTAGCTTGCCTGTATTGATGCTAATATTTTGGTTCTTATAGTCTATCATTCTTAAAGATGCTACCTTTTGGGAGAGCTGGGTAAATGTTACATGGAATGTATTATTTTTCACAACTGCATGTAAATATACAATTATCTCAAATGAAAAAATTCAGTTAAATAAAAATTAGGGAAAAAAGTGGCCTAAAGCAGGCATAGCAAGAGTGGGTTGAATTTGTTTGATTTCTGTCAGGTGATAAAAACAAACTAAATATGAGCTTTTGTTTTTCTCTACCCCTGCTAGTGAAGTTTATATTGCAGTAAAAACTCTAAACTTTTTGGTTGTGGTGGGGGGTGGGAAAATGGGAAGGCAGTTGTCTAGTAGAGAGTACTGCATATATACTCAGAAGATTAGGATATGCTTTTAACTTGGAGCTCTGCAGTTGCTTTAGGTTTTGTGTTTTGTTTTGTTTTTAATCTACTAAATAGTAATGTTACCTGCCTTATTATTTTATTTTTTTTTTTTAATTTTTATTTATTTATGATAGTCACAGAGAGAGAGAGAGGCAGAGACACAGGCAGAGGGAGAAGCAGGCTCCATGCACCGGGAGCCCGACGTGGGATTCGATCCCGGGTCTCCAGGATCACGCCCTGGGCCAAAGGCAGGCGCCAAACCACTGCGCCACCCAGGGATCCCTTACCTGCCTTATTATTCACAGGATTGCTCCAGGGTCAAGAAGGAAATAAAGGAGACAGCACTTTATAAACTCTAGGTGTAATGTATATTATATATTTACAAAATCATTTTCCAGAAGAATTGTTATATAGAACAATGAATCGCCCAAGTATGATGAAGCCTATGAACAAAAAACACCCTGGGATGTTTTATAAATTGCTGAGCAGCCCAGGCACGTGGGTGGCACACTTGGTTAAGGATCTGACTCTTGGTTTCCACCCAAGGCATAATCTTTAGGGTTCTGGGATCAAGCCCTGTGTCAGTCTTCATGCTCAGTGGGGGTTTGCTTGAGATTTTCTCTCCCTCTGTCCTTCCATTCACCCAAATAAAGAAATCTTTAAAAAATTTGCTGACCAGTCCGTATAGTTCTAATTGACATTACATAAACACCAGAATCACCTGTAGAGCTTAAAAGCCCCCTCAAAAAACAAACCCTAACAAACAAAATCAGTTTCTTGGAACTCATATCCCAGAGATACCAAATTCCAGGTTTGGTGGGTGTATATTTTTCTATTTTAAAAATTTTCCCACTTGATTTTGTTTTGTAGCCAGGGTTGAGAAGTGGTAGATTCTGTTCTAGGGTCAAGATTAGAAATTTACCAGTTCTTACGAAAACATCACTAGGAGTTGTGCAAAGGAAATACTTGAAAAAGGAAAAATATTTTAGCACTGTTTTCATCACACTTATATTTAAGATATTTTAAATTGGTGGTTAATAAAGTAGTGGAACTTTGTAGTCTGGGAAACTTGTGGACTAGTAAAGGCTATATAAAATTGCATTTAGGTGTTGTGAGAGAAAATTCTCCATTCAACGAAGTGTTCAAGCAGAGGCTGCATGATCATCTTATTTAGGGATATTATAAAGATGGATTTTTTTTCACTTCCTTGGAAGTAAATGACTTTCCAGGTACTTTCTAAAACTGAAATAAGATTTAGGGCAGCCCGAGTGGCTCAGCAGTTTAGGGCCACCTTTGGTCCAGGGCGTGATCCTGGAGACCTGTGATCGAGTCCCATGTCGGGTTCCTTGCATGGAGCCTGTTTCTCCCTCTGCTTGGGTCTCTGACTCAATCTCTCTGTGTCTCTATGAATGAATAAATAAAATCTTAAAAAAAAAGGTTTAGATTATAATGAAAACGATGGGCACTGTTTTTCCCTTAGATTAGTGACGAGAATAGTCATTGAGGATTGAATCCTTCTCAAAGTCAAGTTTGTCCTGAGTTTCCTTTTTTCTGTTTTTTTTCCTAGGTTTCAGTCTTTTCCACTTTTGACAGTTGTCTAAATCATCTATTTTTGGTTCTAAAAAACAAGCAGAAGAATATGATGTTATCTTAAGTTTTTAAGAGTTTTATTGCTGCTTATTGGAGAGGAATAAACAAAAGTGGTTATTTGCATACATTAAAAAATATTTAGAACATTGTCACAGTATATCCTAGTTCAGTGATTCTCAAACTTTTTGGTCTCAGGACCCTTTTACACTCTTTAATTATTGAAGACCTCAAGAACTTTTATGTGGGTTATCTCCAATATTTACTGTGTTAAAAATGAAAACTGAGAAAATGTAAAAATGAGTACATATGTTCACATACCATTAGTTTTCAGAGTGAAATCATAACATATTACTTAGCCTCTGGAAAATCCCACTGTAAACTTGTGGGAGAATGAGAAGGGAGAAAGGCAGATAAAATAATGTTTTAATATTATTTTATTAATTTATTTTTAAGTAGGCTCCATGTCCAGCATGGAGCCTAACATGGGGCTTGAACTCATGACCCTGAGATCAAGACCTGAGTTAAGATCCAGTTAGATGCTTAACTGCCTGAGACATCCAGGTGCCCCTTAATATTATTATTATTTAAAAAAAAATTTTTTTTTATTTATTTATGATAGTCACAGAGAGAGAGAGAGAGAGGCAGAGACATAGGCAGAGGGAGAAGGAGGCTCCATGCACCGGGAGCCCGACGTGGAATTCGATCCCAGGTCTCCAGGATCGTGCCCTGGGCCAAACGCAGGCGCTAAACCGCTGCGCCACCTAGGGATCCCTTTTTTAAAAAAAATGTTTTATTTACCCCTTAATATTATTTTAAAACTAGCTATGACCTTGTAGACCCCCAGGGAACATACCTGAAGACCTGCTACTTTAGTCCTCTGTTTCTTTAGGCAGTTAGGGTTTCATATGTTACATGGTGTTTAATTTAGCATTCCTAGCCTCTCCTTAAGCAGATTTTTTTTGTCTCTTCATAGAAAAAATTTGAGATGCAGCCACCCAGGCACCCCAAGTTTGATTTTCTTGTAGGTAACTTGATTTTTGTCTTTGGAAATTTGTGATCTCCTATTGTCAGTTATGCAATTTTCTGTGAATTTAGTATTTTTAAAAATCAGTACTTTGAAAGTCCAGTTGTTTTGAAGATTCCCATTTCCCTTTGTTCCTGGGAAATTTTCTTTTATTATTTAAAAAGTAACTTTCCTTACACCTGTTGGAATGGCTATTATAGACAAGAAATAGTAAGTGTTGGCAAGGATGTAGGGAAAAGGGAACGTTTGTATACTGCTGGTGAAAATGTAAATTGGTCATTTACTATGAAAAACAGTATGGAGGTTCCCTAAAATATTAAAAATAGGGGGGCACCTGGGTGGCTCAGTGGTTGAGCATCTGCCTTTGGCTCAGGTCTTGATCCTGCGGTCCTGCGATTGAGTTCCCCATTGGGCTTCCCGCAGGGAGCCTGCTTCTCCCCAACTTATGTCTTTGCCTCTCTTTGTGTCTTTCATGAATAAATAAATAAAATCTTTAAAAAAAATGAAAATAGGACTACCAAAGATTCAGCAATTCTATTTCTGGCTATTTAAAGAAAATGAAGACACTAACTCAAAAAACTATATGCATCCCCTTGTTCTTTGCAGCATTTTTTATAATAACCAACATATGGAAACAACTAGGCGTTCACTAATGAATAAGTGGATAGAGAAAATGTGGGATAAGCATGCAATGCAATATTATTTAGCCATATAAAAGAAAATCTTGCCATTTGCAGTAACATAGATGGATGTTTAAGACATTTTTTTTTTTAAGATTTTATTTATTTATTCATGAGAGACACAGGGAGAGAGAGAGAGAGGCAGAGACATAGGCAGAGGGAGAAGCAGGTTCCGTGCAGGGAGCCCCATGTGGGACTCGATCCCGGGACTCTAGGATCACGCCCTGGGCTGAAGGCAGGCGCTAAACCCGTGAGCCACCCAGGTGTCCCAGATGTTGAAGACATTATGCTACTGAGGTAAGTCAGGAAGACAAATACTGTATGATCTCACATGTGGAATCTAAAACAGCAACAACAAAAAACTGAGTTCATGGATACAGAGAACAGATTGGTGTTTGGGCAGGGAGGAGAGGGCAGTGGTGGTAAATGGGTGAAGGGATCAAAAGGTACTATGGAAGTTATGAAGTAAATAGGTTACAAAGATGTAAAGTACATCATGGTGACTCTAGTTAATTATATCAAATTGCATATTTGAAAGTTAAGAGTTGCTTAAAAGTTCCCATCACAGTTTTGTAACCATGGTGATGCATATTAACAAGACATTGTAGTGATTATTTTGCAATATATACAAATATTGCAAAAGAAACAAAAACAAATATTGAATCATTCTGTACACCTGAAGTTAATATAATATATATCAGTGAAAAAATATTAGGCAGCAAAAATAAATAAAAAAGACGTTAAAGAAATATAATTGCTAGGTACAGAAAGATGTTCCTGATATATTGTTGAAGTAAAAGGGCATGTTTCAGAGCAGTATGCAAAATCAAATTTTTGAGTGATAATATACATAGGATCAAAACAATTATTTTGCCTTCTGCATTATCTTTTGTTGAAGGCTTCTTTTATATTTTCTCTCTCCTTGATTCCTGCTCCTAGTACTCTGGGGACATTTTCTTTCCGTTTTCTAAAGATTTATTTGAGAGAGAGAAAGAGAGAATAGAGGGAGGAGCAAAGGGAGAGGGAGAAGCAGCCTTCCTGCTGAGCAAGGAGCCAGGACTCTGGGCTGGATCCCAGGACCTTGAGATTATGACTTTGGTTGAAGGCAGACACTTAACCAACCGACTGAGCCACCCAGACACCCTGCCTGGGAACATTTTCATTGATTAGTCTTTTAGTTCAATTAAATATTTTTTCATTTTTTTTTTTAATTTTCAGGAGTTCATTGTTGGGCTCTGTACCTTTTTCACGTATTTTTAATTTATGGATTCAACAGATCCTTAACTCACTTTCTCTTTCCTGCCTTCCTGCCTTTCTTTCTTTCTTCCTTCCCTTTCCTTTCTTGAGAGCTCACGCAGAGGTGGGAGGGGCAGAAGGAGAGAGAATCTTAAGCAGCCTTCATGCCCAGTGTGAGCCTAACATGGGGCTTAATCTCACAACCCTGAGATCATAATCTGAGCCCAAATCAAGAATCAGATGCTTAATTGACTGAGCCACCCATATGCCTCTCCTTGATCCTTGACTTTTCCTATGTATATCAATTAGACTTTATTTTTTAAGCTCTCTCCTGTTCTCTGGATTGTTTTCTTTGGAGTCACTTTTCTTAGAATTTGTCTTTTGTATTTTAGGTTTTCAATTTTTATTATATCAGGAAACTATGTTTGGATACATGGCATGGCAGGCTTTAATTTATGATGAAATGTGGGGAGACGAAAGCTATTTCCCATGGTGCTAGAATTTATGGCTTTACTTTGGGACAACAGTGCTTATTCATCCTTCCTTATTAGTTCTTTTCATATACTTTTCTTGTAGGTTAAAGCCTCATTTTTCTTCTTTTCTTTTCTCCCAGGACCAGCTGCTGGTCATACCAATGATGGTTTAGATGTATAGGAGGCAGCCAGTTCTTGAGATGCTCCTCAAGAATGATGGTATATTAGGAACATGGGGAGATAAATAAGGCACTAGGGTGGCTTAGTTGATTGAGGGTTCTACTCTTGATTTTGGCTCAGGTCATGATATCTGGGTTCTGGGGTCTGGCTCTGCCCTTAGCAGGGAGTCTGCCTCTCTCCCTCTGCCCCTCCTCCTGCGACTTTTTCTTTTTTTTTAATTTTTTTATTTTTTTGATTTTTTTTTTCTCTTAATAAATAAATAATCTTTAAAAATTTTAAATTCTTCTTGAAGAAGAAATGAAGGGAAGGAGAATTAATGCTTTAGTGAGTTGCTTTTATTAATGGAGATTTTTAGAAGCTTTGGGCCAAGATAGAAAAAAAAAGATTGAAACATACTTGTTTATAGGTTCCAAACATGACAGATAAAGCCCTTATGGTCTGTTTCTTGACAACCCCATGTACTTAACATGTAAAATTTTTATTTTATACCAATTGTAATACAGCTTTTTAATATCAATCTTGTGTAAACATAAGGAAAATATAATTGAAATACATTGTGTTAAGGTATTCCTACAATATCCTATTAAGTCTTTGGAGTCACTAAAGAAAATAACAACCTTATTGAAATATATGCCATTAAAATTAACCCTTTAAGTTCTAGAATTTAGTGGTTTCCCTCCACCCCATGGAACATGTAATCATCACCAACTGTCTAATTTTAGAAATTTTTTTACCCCCAAAAGAAATCCCATACCCGTTACCATTCACTTCCCATTTCCTCCACCCCCCTCCACCCCCTGGCAACCACTGATCTATTTTCTGTTTTTATTTTGCCTATCCTAGACATTTCACATAAATGGAACCATATAATATATGGCCTTTTGTGTCTGGCTTCTTCACTTAGCATAATGTTTTCAGGTACATCCATGTTGTAGCATGTATCATTCCTTTTTACAGCCAAAATGTGTTTCATTGTGTGGATATTTATATGATTTTGTTAATCCGTTCATCAGTTGATAGGCATTTGGATTGTTTCCACCTTTTGCTGTTACAGTTTTTATTTGCAGTGAATGTTCGTTTACAGGGTTTGTGTGGACATGTATTTCCATTTCTCTTGGTTACATATCTAGGAGTGGAATTGCCAGGTCAGATGACACCTGTGTGTTTAAGGTTTTGAGAAACTGCTGAACTGTTTTGCAAAGAGCCTGCACCCTTTTAGTCTCACCAGCAGCTGTGAGGGTTCTAGTTTCTTTACATCTTTACCAATACTTGTCTGTCTTTTTGGTTATAAGCACTCTAGTGGGTGTGCAGTGGTATCTCGTTGGGTTTTGATTCGTATTATCCTGATGAGTAATGATGTTGAGCATCTTTTCCATGTAGTTATTACCTTTTTGTATACCTTCTTTGGAGAACTGTCTATTCGGGTCCTTTGCCTATGTAAAAAATTAAATTATTTATGTGGTGTGGTTAGAAGTTCTTTATCAGCTTTGTGGTTTGCAATTATTTTCTCCTATTCTTTGGGTTGTTCTTTGACTTGATGATGATCTTTGAAACACAAAGTCTTTAATTTTGTTGAAGTCTATCCTTTTTCTTGTTTTGCATGTGCTTTTGATGTCCTATCAAAGAATGTTGCCTAACACAGAGTGACACAAATTCTGTTTTTTTTTTCCTAAGAATTGTGTAATTTTACCTCTTAGGGTTAGTCTGTAATCCATTTTGAGTTAATTTTTGCATGTGATGAGGTAGGTGTCCAGCTTCATTTTTTTAAAGATGTGAATACCAATTTCCTTGAACCATTTGTTAAAAAACTTCTTCCCTGTTGATTTGTTTTGACATTCTTTTCAAAGATCCGTTGAACGTGAATGTAAGGATTTGTTTCCAGATTCTCAATATTCTTTTTTCTTCCTTTCCTTTCCTGTCCTGTCCTTTCCCCTTTCCTTTTTCCTTTCCTTTCCTTTTTAAAGATTTTATTTATTTATTCATGAGACAGAGACACAGAGAGAGGCAGAGACATAGCAGAGGGAGAAGCAGGCTCCTTGTGAGGAGCCTGATGTGGGACTTGATTCCAGGACCCTGGGGTCATGACCTGAGCCAAAGGCAGACGCTCAACCACTGAGTCACCCAAGTGCCCTCAATTTTATTTCACTTTTGTGTCCTTATGCCTGTATCATAATGTCTCTCTTCTTATTACTTTGTGTTAACTTTTGAAATGGGGACTTGTTAGTCTTTTGGTTTCCTTCTTTTTCAATGTTCAATGGATATTCTGGATTTCTTGTTCTTATTTTTTTTTTTTTTTAAGATTTTATTTATTTATTCATGAGAGACACAGAGAGGCAGAGACATAGGCAGAGGGAGAAGCAGGCTCCCCGCCGGGAGCCCCATGCAGGACTTGATCCCAGGACCCAGGGATCATGCCCTGTGCCAAAGGCAGATGCCCACTGAGCTACCTAGGTATCCCAATTTCTTGTTCTTCTATATGAATTTTAGGAGCAGTCTGTCAGTTTTTGCAAAAAAGATGCAGCTGGAATTTTGATACTGTAATGAATCTGTAGCTCCATTTAGGAAATATTGTGCTCTTAACAATGTTAACATCCTAACAACAACAACAAAAAACAAATGTTAACATCCAGAAACATGGGATGTCTTCTTTCTGGTTATGTTTTACTTAATTACTTTCTCTTTGTTATGCAGTTTTCATTGCACAAGCCTTATATTTCGTTGTTGTTAGATTTATTCCTAAGTATTTTGTTTTTATTTGGTGCTATTGCAAATGGAATTTTTTCCTTAATTTCATTTTCAGATTATTCACTGGTAGCACATAGAAATGCTTTGATTGTTATATATTAACCTTGTATTCTGCAACTTTGCTGATCTGGTTTATTCTCGTAGGGTTTTGTATGTGTGTGTGGATTCTGAATCACTTTTCAGTTCTGTAGTATAGTTTACTCAGTGTCAATTTTGTGTATTAGTATTGAGTATTAGTGACAGTATTGCTTAAGCTAATCTATATGAGTATTAAAGTAATTATAAAAATTGGTGCTGGGCTCTATTGCAGATTTATAGTTAAGGATAGTATGTCTGTTCTTGATTCTCACTTTGAGAAACCAGCTGAACATGTCTCATTTACTATGTACTCCACCTTCTCTCACAACCATTTGGTTTCTTTAGGGATAAAAGATGCCTCAGCATTTTCTTTAATATTTCCTCCCCATTGGCTATGAACACCAATTCTCTATGTTTTGAATCTGGTGCTGTTAGTGTATTTATATGCATTGGTAATGAGTACTTTGTTCATGCTGTCTGGCTATTTGCTGATTATATCACCACTTACAACACAGATCTACATTTCATAGAGTTAAACTGTGAAAAATTGTCCTTTGGTTAATGACTTGTCTAGGCAGTAGGACCAACCAGTTGGAGCTGTTTAGGCAAGAGAGTAATTAAAACAGGTTTTCCATACTGCAAATTGAAAGTGCATTAATTAAAGGATGGACCTGTAGCAGGAAGATCAGTTAGAGAAGTATATGGTAATAGTGCAGGTGAGAACTGGTAATGACCTGAAATAAGGTAGTGGTTTTAGGAGATGTTTGAGAGATGAACTTTAAGGAATAATTAGGACTTGGTGCATATTTGGAGGGTTAGGAAAGAGGGAAGAATCAAATAACACTTCTAGATTAAGAACTGGTGAGACAGTAATGGCATTAACTGGAGAAAGGGGAAGAATTTGAAGAAAATCTCATTTCTGTTAAATTAAAGGTGCTAGGAGAATCCAGGTTGAGATGTCTAGGGCAATTGGCAGTAATGGTCTAAAGCTTGTGAGACAGGATGAGACTGGAGATTTAGAAATTGGCAACAGATAAAAATTAAATGAAGCAATAGGAGAACATGCAGAACATGTAGGACAAAAGAAGGGAGCCCTAGACCACTGCAGCATTTTAAAGGGTTGGCAGGGGAGGAAAAATCAGTACAGAAACATCAGAAAGGTATGAGAAGAATCACTACAGGTGATAGGTATCTCAGAAACAAAGGAAGTGAATTTCAAGAAAAAGGTCATGACCATCAGTTATTACACACAGATTGGGTATGGTGAGAACTGAAACAAGGACATTGTCTAGTATTTGGTTATTTGGAGGTCTTTGATGCAATTGTTAACAGTAATCAGGACAGTCAATTTGTAATGGATTAAGTGGATTGTACTTTTTAAAGTTTTGGTGAAAGTGAGAAAAATGAAATCATTTGTAAGGACTATTGTTTTTCTTTTTTATTTCATTTTGGTTATGGCAGATTTGCATCAAGGAAAATTAAGATTTAAAATAAAGGAAAGAAGTTAATTTATCAATTAACTTTATCAAGTGAGATTATTCTCTAACTGGAGAAAGAAAAGCCATGTCCACTTTACAGAAGTGAATTAGGTACATGCTTTTGTGGATATATTTCGGGGAAGGAAGGGTAAGGAGAAAGTTGAGGAATTTCATGTTTGTGGCTTCTGTTTTCTCTGAAATAAGACCCTACCTTGCTAGTGAAGAAATTGAATGCTCCAACAGACCTTTCATCAAGTTCCTCTTTCTAAAGATTTGTACATAACAAAAATTATTTTTTTAAAAGAACTTTTTGTTGTGTAGTAATAACTTTGCATATATATCTAGCTAACGCTCCTAAGGTTTTTGAAAAATATGTATCTGCTTTCTCTTGATTTCAAGTTCCCAGAGGCCAAGAGACTAGATTTTTTTTTTTTTTTTTTTTTAAGATCTTATTTATTCATGAGAGACACAGAGAGAGAGAGAGAGAGAGAGAGGGAGAAACAGGCCCCACACGGGGAGCCCAATGTGGGACTCCATCCCGGGACTCCAGGATCATGCCCTGGGCCGAAGGCAGATGCTGAACCGCTGAGCTACCCAGGGATCCCAAGAAACTAGATCTTAATCATTTTGAACTTTTAGCTCTTTCAAGAGTGGCTGGCATATTTACCACCAAATTGTCCTAGGAGAGTTGTTTTGTTTTGTTTGAGAATTAGTTTTCTAATACTAAGATGCTCTAAACTTATACAGGAGCAAAACAAATCAGTTTTCATTGAGAAGAGAGTGTCATATCCTCCTGTCTTCAATATTAATCTTTTGTGAGCGCTTGAACTCCTCTGAGGACTTTGTGATAGTAATTTGCAAATTCTCCGTTAGGTAGATAGCATTTTATGCATCTTAACTCTGGTTAAGAGCTTACCTACTGGAAAACAGTCAACAAAACTAAAGGGCGACCTTCTGAATGGGATAAGATATTTGCAAGTGATATTATCTGTTAAAGGGCTAGTATCCAAAACCTATGAAGAACTTATCAAACTCAATACCCCAAAAAACAAATAATCCAGTTAAGCAATGGGCAGAAGACATGAGTAGACTTTTTTCCAAAGAAGGCATACAGATGGCTAACAGACACATGAAACGATGATCAACATTATTCATCATCAGGGAAATAAAAATCAAACAATGGGATACCACCTCATACCTATCATAAGGACTAAAATAAACAGTCTAGGAAACTGAACAGATATTGGTAAGGATGCAGAGAAAGAGGAATCCTCCTACTCTGTTGGTGGGAATGCAAACTGGTGCAGCACTCTGGAAAACAGTATGGAGGTTCCTCAAAATGGTAGAAATAGAACTATCTGAAGATCCAGCAATTGCATGACTAGGTATTTACCCAAAGGATACAAACACATTAATTTGAAGGGATACATGCACCCTGATGTTTATAGAAGCATCAACAATAGCTAAATTATTGCAAAAGCCCAAATGTCCATCAACTGATGAATGGATAAAGAAGAGGTGATATATACAAACAATGGAACGTTAGCCGTAAGAAAGAATGAAATCTTACCATTTGCAACGACACAGGTGGACCTAGAATGTGTTATGCTAAGCACAATAAGTCGGTCATAGAAAGACAAATACCACATGATTCCACTCACATGTGGAATTTAGGAAACAAAACAGATGAACATAGGAGAAAAAAATGAGAGAGTTAAACCATAAAGCAGACTCTTAGTTGATTTTTTTTTTTTTAATTTTTATTTATTCATGATAGGCACACAGTGAGAGAGAGAGAGAGGCAGAGACACAGGCAGAGAGAGAAGCAGGCTCCATGCACCGGGAGCCTGACGTGGGATTCGATCCCGGATCTCCAGGATCGCGCCCTGGGCCAAAGGCAGGCGCTAAACCGCTGCGCCACCCAGGGATCCCGCAGACTCTTAGTTGTAGAGAACAAACTGAGGGTTGCTGGAGGGGAGGTCGGTGCGGGGGATGGGTTAAATGGGTGATGGGTATTAAGGAGGGAATTTGCTGTAATGAACACTGGGTGTTATATGTAAGTGATGAATCACTAAATTCTAGAAACTAACATTACACTATTATGTTAACTAGAATTTAAATAAAAACTTGAAATAAAAGAAAGCTTTTTTTTTCAGCAACGCTTTATCTGTTGCTGAAAATATATCTATACTAAATTTCAAAACATTCTCATAGTTTTGGTTTCTAACATCTCTTAATCATAAGTTAACATAAATATCTATTGGTTGCCTCTCTTGAAGAAAATACTTGATAGTATGTGCTGTGGAGAATTTGTTTTCTTATTTGTTCAACAAATGTTATTGAGGACTCCTATATGTGACATTGTCTTAGGTGGTAGAAATGCATTGTTGAACAAAGCTATTTATACTGCCGTTGTGGAGTATGCAGTATTTTGAAGGAGTCACACACCCACATACAAAACAAGTAAACACAGCATCACCAATGTAGTGTTTCTACTAAAACTGTTTAACCTCATTTCAGTCATGAGGAAACAATAAGACAAATCCAGAATGTGTAGCATGTTAGCATTCAGCATAGAAGTTAGAAGATGACTTCAAAAAATATCCTGTTAAAACAAGGATATAGTTGAGATTAAGGAAAGGGAAGAGACATGACAAATACAATGTGTGAATTCTGCTGGATCCTAGATTTTGAAAAAGCTTTAAAGAACATTTTCATGTCAAATAAAGAATTTGGACTGTACATTAGGCAGTAATATTAATGTTAAATTTGCTGGCTATAATCGTAGTCCTGTGGCTGTATGGGACAAAGTTCATTCTGGGAGGAGGTACATCTTTTTTTTTTTTTTTTTTTTTTTTTTTTTTTTTTTTTAAGGTTTTATTTATTCATTAGAGAACACAAAGAGGCAGAGGCATAGGCAGAGGGAGAAGCAGGTTCCCTGTGGGGAGCCCAGTGTGGGACTCCATCCCAGGATTCTGGGATCATGACCTGAGCCAAAGGCAGATGCTTGACCAGTGAGCCACTCAGGTGCCTGGGGGGTGGGGGGGAGTGCATCCTAATATTTACAGGTAAAGTGTCATGATGTCTGAAACTTTCAAATGATCAGCAAAAAGGTGTGTGTGTATGGGGGTGAGAGAGAATTGTGAAATATTAATGGGTGAATCTAGGTGAAGAGTATATTGATGGTTATTATTTTCTTCTGATTATATTTGACAGTTTTCAAAATAAAGAATGGAGAAAAATGTAGTTACAGGTTATAATAAGCGCTTTAAAGAACAAGAGTTCTCTGAGAGAATACTGTAGAGTGCAACTACTTTATAGAGTTACTTAGAAGAATCAGTCGTATGCAAAGAAAGCTGGAGTGGAGAGTTTTGATACTAGGTACAGTATGTATGGATATCTTGGGTGGGAAAGATCTTGGTTTGTAAAGAATTGAAAAAGGAGCCCTGTATGGCTAGATCTTAAGGTGCAAAGATGTAATAACTCCTCCTACAGGAGGAAAAAACTAACCTGTATTTCTAACCTTTTCAGCCTAGTAAATATCTTTAAAATTTATTTTTAATTAAGTTTTTAAGTCCAGTATAGTTAACATACAGTACTATATTAGTTTCACATGTACAATACAGTGATTCAGAAATTTCATGTGTCACCCAGTGCTCATCATGACAAGTGTGCTCTTTAATCCCCATCACCTATTTAATAATCCATCCTCCTACCCTTCTCCTCTCTCTTAATGATCAGTTTGTTCTCCTTAGTTAAGACTCTTGGTTTGTCTCTTTCTCTCCCTTTTTCTCCTTCCTGGTCGTTAGTTTCTTTAATTCTGCATAGGAGTGAAATTGTATGGTATTTATCTTTCTCTGACTTATTTTGCTTAAAATTTTAATCTTTAGCCCCATTCATGTCCAGCCTAGTAAATATTTTAATATTTTAGTTTTGTTTGAACTATTTATAAAGTCCTTTTGTATTTATCTACGTAAGACTCTTAAATGCAGAGCTTTGAAAAAGTAAACTAGAGACAGATGTCCTTGAGTTGTGTCAAAATCAGGGGCAGCCAGCTATTCCTATCCTAGGAAACTTAATCAAGTTGAATCATCTCTAGAAATGCCTTTCATTACTGGTAGACTTAAATTAGGCCAGTAAAAGCCTTGTAGCTAAATAAACCATGGTCTAGAGGCTCGATAGTGGCATTTTACCACTTGTTAAGTCTGCAAATATTTTTGACCGTACCACTTATTTTATGACCAGTTCATAATTGGGATACCAGATGACAAATACTGAGACTAACTTTGTCTACAAGACCATGTGGCCTGCTAGAGTTTACCATATATTAAGAGTCAAGAGCTTGGGGATGTAATCCAGTATTACCTGACATTTTTAGAACTTCAAGAGAGTGATTTAGGTATAAATTTCTAAAATATTGTTTGATTTGGTTTTTAATATGTATGTTACACAGATTAATCTCACTTTATCATCAGTGTACGCAAGTAAGAGAGTAGGTTTCTTAGATTATGAATGTTATTTTTCCTTTAGTTTTAACAGTTTCTTCATTTTTGTAAGCAACAGCTAGTATTAATGTTCAGATATTTTCCACCCCCAAACCTCCTTTGATTTCCTTGAGGAGCCACAGTTTTAGAAAAGTAACCTAAACTCAGCCTGTTTGTTTGTCTTTGCTTCTAAACCCCATGTGGTCTGGCATTTGAACTCTGTGGTCTTAGGTGACTTTGGAATTGTTAACTTCAATAAACAGTTTTTATTATTCATTTTATTTAACCTACTAGGTACATACTACTACTACTACTACTACTACTGGTTTTCCTTGTTTTTTTTTTTTTTTAGGATATTATTTTTTCTAGGTTATCTTTCTATTTTTGTTTTGACTTCTTTCCTCAGAGTTGTTTTTTTTTTTCCTATCATGCCAATAAGTGTTTTCTAAAGATTCTCTGATTTGATTTTCATGAACGATTGACTGTCTTTGGCAGAATGGAAATAGTGTACTGACATAGGGTTGCCAGCTTTTTATTTTGGAAAAGTAAGAATGTTTAGAAATTGCCACTTACTGCCTTCACTCACTAAAGAAAAGGTACTAAGAGTTTAAGAAGGATGTGCTCTCAAAATACAGAATGGCTTAAGTTGATTAATTTTAACTTAATTAAAAATATATTGTCCTTGCTTTTCTTACTTTGCTATAGATTGGTACTGGTCTATGGAATTGATTACATTTGAGAACCACTGCCTTAAAACTGTCGTGAGGGAGTGGGAGTCCTTGTGATCTAATGTTAGCAAAAAACTGTAACGTGTGTCTTAACATATCAAAGCTTCCAAGGTAGTTCTGTGAAAAAGCCTCCGAGTTTACCTGGTATTAGAGCCCCTTTACACGTAGTATTTTTTTTTAAATTAAAATACTACTTTGGAATGCCTTGGTGGCTCAGTGGTTGAGCATCTGCCTTTGGCTCAGGACAGGATCTCAGAGTCCTGAGATCAAGTCCTTCATCAGGCTCCCTGCAGACAGCCTACTTTTCTCTCTGCTTAGGTCTCTGCCTCTCTCTCTCTGTGTCTCATGAATAAATAAATAAAATCTTAAAAAAAATTACTTTCTGAGAGTGTGAAACATCAAGCTCTAGTTGCAAAATTCTAAAAATATGTGAGTTTTTGATATGTTCTCTCTACCTTTCTTGGAGGCAACTGCTTTTTAACTCTTAAGCTATTTCTTTATATTTCTGAGTAAAACATTGCTTTGTTTGATTCATCAATTTTGGGCTTTTTTTCAATAATGTTAGATGAGGAATTTCTATCATAGTCTTTTCTATTCTTTCAATACACTTATACAAAAAATTTCCTTTGTATGATTATATAAACATTGAGTATGAGCCACATGGAATATTGACATGGCAAAGTAATGCTCATAGTTAAATGAGTTATTACATGAGTTACTACATGCAGTTAAATGAGTTATTCTTAGAACTGTGCTAAACATTTGTTAGCTGTTTTTAGCTATTTTTTCGGGATTACATTTATTTCTTACAGAATCGGATTTAAAATTTTCCTCATTAAAAAAGTACAGTGTGTTTATGTTTTTTGAACATTGAGATCTTCACATGTCTTTCCACTGTTCTGTAAAATGTCTTGCATTTACTTGCAGTTTGCATTTGTCTAGCAGTTACTTTTCTATACTGCCCATCTGTCCTGTAATTTATCAGTTACATATGTTTTTCTTAGAGATACTTTCCTGGAGCTCTTCTGGAGTTCTTCTCTAATCTGGACTTGCTTTCTAGATTTAACTGTACAGATTTAGTCTTGGGGCTCAAGCTTCACAGTCACCCTGGGAATTCCCTTTATCTCCCCTGTGTTGATTCCTTTGCAACCCATGTCTGTCTTTTATTTGTTTATTGCCTCTCTTTGGTATTGTCTATTAAGACCCAAAAAAGGGTGTTTGGGTGATAAATCTTCATAGACTTGTGATTCCACAAATTTGTATATTATAGTATGTTCACCACAAGTGTAGCTCCAGCTCCTGTCTCCATATATTGCTGTTACAGTATCATTGACTGTAGGCTTTATGCTGTGCATTTTATTCCCATGACTTATTTATTTCATAACTGGAAGCCTCTATCTCCCACTGCCCTTTTACCCATTTTGCCCAACTCCCACCCTTCCCCTCTGGCAGCTATCAGTTTTTTCTGTGTATTAATTAATAGATCTGATTCTTTTTTTTTTTTTTTTCTTTTGGGGGTGGTGGGGCAGAGGGGAAAGAAGGAGAGGGAGAGAATCTCCAGTAGACTGTGCTGAGTGTGGAGCCAGATGTGGGGCTTGCTCTCAGGGCCCTGGGATCATGAACGGAGCCAAAACCAAGAGTCGGAAGCTTAATCAACTGAGCCACCCAGGTACTCCAGTGGAGAGAGAATCCTAAGCAGGTTCCATGCCCAGTGTGTGGTGCAGGAGGTGGTACCCAATCTCTCAACCCTGAGATCATGACCTGAGCCAAAATCAAGAGTTAGATTCTTAACTGAGTCCCCCACAGGTGCCCAAGTCTGATTGTTCCCTCCCTCCCCATTTTTGAGTGAAATCATATGATATTTGTCTTTCTCTGTTTAGCTTCATTTAGTACAACACCCTTTGGGTCCATCCATGTTGTCTCAGATGGCACAAATCTCAACCTTTTAATGGCTGTATAATATTCTATTGTGTATATACACCACATTTTTATAGATTCATCTATCGATAGACACTTGGGTTGCTTCCATATCTTGCCTCTAAATAGTGCTGCAATAAACATAGGGACACATATATCTTTGAATTAGTGTTTTCATTTTCTTTGGATAGATACTCAATAATGAAATTACTAGATCATATGGTATTTCTATTTTTAATATTTTTAGGAAACTGTATTCTATCTTCCACAGGGGCTATACCAATTTATGTTCCTACCAACACACCATGAGGCCTCCTTTTCTTTCTTTTTTTAAATATATCTTTCTTACGTCTTTTTTTTTTTTAGATTATCTATCTATCTATCTATCTATCTATCTATCTATTTATTTGAGACACAGAGAGAGAGAGGCAGAGACACAGGCAGAGGGAGAAGCAGGCTCCATGCAGGGAGCCCGACGTGGGACTCAATCCCGGGACTCCAGGATCATGCCCTGGGCCGAAGGCAAGCACTAAACCGCTGAGCCACCCGGGGATCCCTGAGGCCTCCTTTTCTCCACATTCTTCCCAACACTTATTATTTGTTGTTGTTGTTGTTGTTGTTGTTTTTAATTTTAGCCATCTTAACAGATGTTAAGGTTATATCTTATTGTGGTTTTGATTTGCATTTCCCTGACGATTAGGGATGTTGAGCATCTTTTAAACATATATACCTTAGGGGCGCCTGGTTAAGTGTCTGCTTTCAGCTCAGGTCATGATTCCGGGGTCCTAGGATTGAGCCCTGTGTGGGGCTCTGAACTCAGCAGGGGGTCTGCCCCTTCCTCTCTCCTCTCTACCCACCTCCCCCCTCCCCGCCCCACTTGTGTGCTCTCTCTTAAATAAATGAAATCTTAAAAAAAAAAAAAAAGTGTTTTAAATCTTTGTTACTTTCCTCTTTTTTTCAATTTAATTATTTTGGGGTGCAGGTTATTTGTGGAAGAAACTAGGTCATTTGACATGTAGATTTCCCAACTTGGATTTCGCTGATTACATCTGTATTGTATAGTTGAACGTCATTTCTCTGCATTTTCTATAAATTGGTGGTTAGATATAGAAGTTATCCCAGATTGCCTTTTTTTTTTTTTTTTTTTGCAAGACTATTTCATAGGTGTGGTGTTCTCCCACCAAGAAGCATATAGTGGTTGTTTCTCTTGTGCTGTTAGAGCCACTGGTACTCAATGCCTAGATCCATTTATTTATTAGGTATTGAAAAATGTATTTTTAAATTCATTTCTTTTTCACGTAATGGCTTGAATTAATTGATTAATTATTAAAATATTATTTATTTATTTATTCATGAGAGAGTGAAACAGGCAGAGACACAGGCAGAGGGAGAAGCAGGCTCCATCCAGGGAGCCTGACGTGGGACTCGATCCCGGGTCTCCAGGATCACGCCCGGGCTGAAGGCAGGTGCTAAACCGCTGAGCCACCCAGGGCTGCCCTTGAATATATTCATAAAGAAAACTTACCCCATTTTCAGTAAGTACTTTACCTGTTCTCTCTGTGCTTTCTGTTTGTTTCCCTTTATTTAGTTCTTTGAATGGATAAACTTTCCTCCGTCTCCTGATATGATTTATAGATACAAGATGTGACTAGGGATCCACCTGTCCTTTTATGCAGACTTCCACATATTCTTCTATTCTTTGAGCTCACCTGACCTCTGTCTTTTGAGTCCGGTGCCACCAGTTCTTCAGTCTTTGGGGTTCTGAGGGACAAGTGGGTTGTTTCTCATCATTTTTTTTCCTTGCTGGGTGCTTAAGTTTAATTTTCTCCATTTTGTCAGTGTTGTTTATTCTTTCAGCTGTTTTCCATTTTCGTATATTGTGATTTAGAGTTTCACCTATACTCTAGTATGATTGAAGATGGCGTGGTTTTAAGTTTTTCTTTTCTCTTTGTTTTAGCATGAGAAGGGGCAGAGAATTTTCACTTTGCTGTTTTACTATAGTAAAGTTCTCATTCCATTTCTCTTCTCATTTTTATTCAGGGCTCCAAATACCATCACTGTTTTCATGACTTCAAGTCTTTATTTCCAAACCTGATTTTCTTTCTGAGCTGTGCATCTTTTTATCCAACTTCCTAGATTTCCTGATTATTCTTCCCCAGATATTTGCCAATTTTATCAGTGCAATTTATAAATGAAATTTAAAATTTTTCTTCCTGATAGTCTGTTACTAGTGTATAGAAATGCAACAGATTTTGGTATATTGACTTTGTATCCTGAATTCATTTATTAGTTCTAACAGTTTTCTGGTGGAGTCTTAGGGATTTTCTATATATAACATCATATCATCTGCAAATAGTAACAGGTTTACTTCTTCCTGTCTAATTTGGATGTCTTTTATTTCTTTTTCTCACCTAATTGCTGCAGCTATTGCTTCCAATACTATGTTGAGAAAGATAAGTGAAAGAGGGCATCCTTGTCTTGTTCCTGATCTTAGAGGAAAATTTTCAGCTTTTCACTGCTGAACATGAGTTAGCTGTGGGTTTGTCATATATGGTCTTTATTATGTTGAGGTGTGTTCCCTCTATTCCCACTTTGTTGAGAGTTTTATCATAAATGAATGTTGACTTTTATCAAATGCTTTTTCTGTATCTGTTGTGATCATAAGATTTTTATCCTCTATTTGTGGTGTGGTGTATCACATTGATTTTTGTGGATGTTGAACCATCTTGTTTTTTTTTTTTTTTTTGAACCATCTTGTATCTGGAATAAATCCCACATAATCATGATGTTTGATTCCTTTAATGTATTGAATTCAGTTTACTTAATATTTTATTGAGGATTTTTGCATCAGTGTTCAAGAATATTACCCTGTAATTTTCTTTTGTTGTGGCATCCTTGTCTGGGTTTAGTATCAGGATAATACTGGCCTCATTAATGAGTTTGGAAATGTTATCTTTTTTTCTGTTTTTTTGGAAGAGTTTGAGAAGATTCTTTGAAAGTTTGGTAGAATTCACTGGTGAAGATGTCTTGTTTTGAACTTCTGTTTTTTTGGGAGTTTTTGATTACTGATTTAATCTCCTTAGTGGTAATTGGTATGTTTAGATTTTCTGTTTCTTCGTGATTCAGTCTTGGTAGGTTCTATGTTTCTAGCAATGTATTTCTTTTAGATTGTCTATTGTTTTATAATTGTGTATAGTAATCCTTTGTATTTCTCTGGTATCAGTTTTAGTGTCTTCTCTTTCATTTCTGATTTTATTTTTATGGTTTTGTGGGTTTTTGACATAGAGTTGACACACAATATTATATTAGTTTTCCATTATGTTCTTCTCACCATAAGTGTAGCTATCACCCCACAATGCTTTTACAATGTCATTGACTATATTCCCTATTGTACCTTTTATCTCTATGACTTACTAATTTCTTAATGAATACCTCTACTGAGGTATCAGATTTTTCATCATCAGTGCTGAATATTAAATGTAACATAGGTACATCATCAAACTTCTTAGGGAAAATATTTTCAACATCAAATTCCATATCCAGGAAACAGCAGTCCATCATGAATTTAGGATTGAGATAGGTTTAGATACATAAAGGCTCAGGAAATGTACATGTAGGGGCATCTGATGACACAGTTAAGTGTCTGACTGGTGATTTCAGCTCAGGTCATGATCTCAAGGTCCTGGGATCGAGCTCCACATCAGGCTCCATACTCAGGACAGAGTCTGCTTGAGACTGTCTTTCCCTTTTTCTCTGACCTCCCCTTCACTTGTTCTCACTCTCTCTAAAATAAAATAAGTTATAAAAAAGAAAATGTACATGTATATATCCTTTAATTGTAAGCCATAGCTCCAACAAAAGAATATATAATCAAGAAAATAGAGTGATAAGAGAAACTTTGAAGATGATAAGGCCTAGAGAGTAATCAGTGCAGAGTGGTGCAGGAATATGGAGAGCTCCAAAAGCAAGAGTTACCTGCAGAGAAAAAGGTTTTAATAAATTCTTGACAATTTGAAACCAAGGAAACAAAGGAACACGTTAATAAGCAATTCCAGGAAAAAAAAAAGTAAGAAAGATTGTTTGTTGGAAGTGTGCCATTTAGCTTTGCGGTGATGAATATTTATAGTTTTAATTAGTTAAAACATAATTTTATTTATTTATTAATATTTTATCTAAGTTCAGTTTTCCAACATGTAGTATAACACCCAGTGCTCATCATGTGCCCTCCTTAATGCTTGTCACCCAGTTATCCTGTCCCCCCACCTACCTCTCCTTCTGCAACCCTTTTTTGTTTCCCAGAGTTAGGAGTCTCATGGTCTGTCTGCTTCTCTAATTTTTCCCCACTCATTTCTTCCTTTCCCTTATGTGTGGGTCCTTTCCTTATTTTTTATATTCCACATATGAGTGAAACCATATGATAATTGTCTTTCTCTGATGGACTTAGTTCATTTGGCATAATACCCTCCAGTTCCATCCATATCAACACATTATTGATTTCATGAAATTAGTCCAATAAGATTGTAGAGTTTGGGAGTTGGTAGTTACATTTTTTTTTTTAAGATTTTATTTATTCATGAGAGACGCAGAAAGAGAGGCGCAGAGACAAAGAGACATAGAGGGAGAAGTAAACTTCTTGTGGGAGCCTGATGCAGGACTGATCCCAGGACTCTGGGATCATGACTTGCGCCAAAGGCAGCTGCTCAGCCACTGAGCCAACCATGTGCCCTGCAATTTTTTTTTATTTTAAAGATTATTTATTTATTTGTTTGTTTATTTATTTATTTATTTATGATAGACATAGAGAGAGAGAGGCAGAGACACAAGAGGAGGGAGAAGCAGGCCCCATGCTGGGAGCCCAACGCGGGACTCGATCACAGGACTCCAGGATCGCCCCTGGGCCAAAGGCAGGTGCCAAACCGCTGAGCCACCCAGGGATCTCCCCTGCAATTTTTAAAAAAAAAAAATTTTTTTTTAAATTTTTTTATTTATTTATGATAGTCACAGAGAGAGAGAGAGAGAGAGAGAGGCAGAGACATAGGCAGAGGGAGAAGCAGGCTCCGTGCACCGGGAGCCTGATGTGGGATTCGATCCTGGGTCTCCAGGATCGCGCCCTGGGCCAAAGGCAGGCGCCAAACCGCTGCGCCACCCAGGGATCCCTCCCCTGCAATTTTTAATAATAAGTTAGATGTGAGGTGCACGTGGGCGCCCCAGTCAGTTAAGTGTTTGCCTTCAGCTCAGGTTACAGTCCTGGGAGTCCTGGGATTGAGCCTTGCATCAGGCTCCCTGCTTAGTAGGAAGTCTGGTTCTCCATCTCCCTCTGCCCTTCCCCCTCCTAATAGTGTTCTCTCTCTCTCTCTCTCTCTCTCTCTCTCTCGATCACACTCTCTCAAGTAAAATAAAATCTTTTTTAAAAAGTTAAAAAAAAGACTTGAAATAGATCCATTAAAAAGAGAAATATAAGCACATGCACATTATTTAGAGCTACGGAGGTAACCTCCCAGAAGAAATAGCTGAAAGAGTTAAGAAAGAAAGCACCGACCTCTGGAGAGCAAGATTGGGATGTAGGAAGGGATGGGTGGGCAACTATGGCATTTCATTTTAAACCTTTTTATCTACTTGAAATTTTAAAAATATGCATTGTTATGTTTTTATAATTTCTAAAACTAAGGATTAGAGTAGAGCCAGTCATTAAGGTGCCTGCTTTATGATTTCTATTTTCTCAGTCTGACCCTGGTCCTCTGTTTTTTTTTTTTTTTTTAATTTTTTTTTTTTTAATTTATTTATGAAGGCACACAGTGAGAGAGAGAGAGAGAGAGGCAGAGACACAGGCAGAGGGAGAAGCAGGCTCCATGCACCGGGAGCCTGACGTGGGATTCGACCCCGGGTCTCCAGGATCGCGCCCTGGGCCAAAGGCAGGCGCTAAACCACTGGGCCACCCAGGGATCCCACCCTGGTCCTCTTTGATGTTCTACTTTCAAGGAAATCTCTACCAAAAAGAATTTAGCCAGCCTCAAGCTTCATTTTACTTACACCTTCTGCAAGAGATAAAAGAGAATTATTTTCCCATACCTTTAATCCAGGCCCAAGCTTCAGTAGATTGTCTTCTGCTTGCACCTGGGCCCTGGTTCAGCCCTGCACAGCCTCATGAGTTTAACCATATCCTTGTGAAAAATCTCACCAAATGTGGCACTTGTTAGGTTATGTTATATCGTTCACATGTGATTCACCCACACATGTACTACTTTTTCCTGAGATGGGAAGAAATTGTGTGAAAGAGCCTGGGATAGATGGCAGCTTTTGTTTTTTAAGAGATGAGATTGGTTAGGACGGGACAGATAAAAGGATAGTGGCAAAATCAGTATTTTCTTCTTTTTTGTAGCAGTCCCTGTTATTTCCTGCAATTGCATACTCTTTTGACTTTTTGGAGTAGGGTGAGTCAGTGAGAGAAGTGTTCCACTGGAGGGTGACAATGCAAAGTGAGACTAGGTTTTCCTTCCTTTGCTGCCAAGTGGAACTTCATGGGTTGAAGAGTAGTGATAAGGGTACTAGAGACTTAGTGGGGGATCAGTCATGACTGATTGGGTTATCAGAGAATAGGAGGGGAAACTCAGCAGCAGAGGGATGAAAGTTCCTTATGGGGAGATAAGTCCTATGTTGGGGTAGTGGCATTTGGCTCTTAAGAGATTGCCTTTAATTAAATTACCAGTTAACTATTGGTAATTTGCTATTGATTATGTTCTTAATACATTCTGGCACTAGGCTAGGTCTGGGGAAGGAATGGTAAACAAAATGGGACATTTTCCCTCCGAATACAAACTGTTGAGGAAGTGGAGAGTAGATGAAGAGAACTAAGGCAATTGGAACACAGTATGAGAAATACAGTGATGGGAGAACTATTGCATACCAAGAGAACATCTAACCTGAACTAGGTGGGTGAGGTTGAATCAGGAAAAGAGACTTAAGAAGGAAGGTCTAGTTGAGTCTTCCCTATCAAAATCTTGGACCCTGAGGATAGAGACCTTGACTATCTTATTCACCAGGCTTAGAACAGATACTTACTAAATATTTATTGAAGGAAAAAGAATTAACCTTAAAGTCAAATTTCTTTATATTTTTTGCCATTTATTGAGAAAATAGTTCTTAATCCATGTTTTTTAATATTGGCCTCATAGATTATTGTAGACAAAAGAAATTAACTGTCTGTGGTCTCCCATGTAATTAATATTCAGATAGTTTCCTTGTTAAGTGGGGGATATGCACTTTATTTGGCAGTAGAATGAAATTTAACTTTATCTAACTCCATTTGGGAGAAGCAACAGTATTATTGGCACTAGTAACATGAAAAACAAAAAGGCATGGACTGGAGATTTGATGGGTCTTGAGAAGAACATGGGCACCTTACATAACCCAACAACAGAGGTTGAGAGTACACAGCTTAAGAAAAAGGGCAAGCACACCAACTACTTTATTTGCTTTGGTTTTCTGTTTAAATTTTCTCTGATCTGATTTTTTTTTCTTTAAATTCAGTTTGCCAACATATAATGTAACACCCAATGCTCATCCCATCAAGTGCCCTCCTTAGTGCCTGTCACCTAGTCACTCCTTTTCCCCACCCTCTGTTTCCCAGAGTTAGGAATTTCATGGTTTGACTTCCTCTAATTTTTCCCCAGTTTCCCTCTTTTCCCTTGTAGTCCCTTTCACTATTTCTTATATTCCACATATGATTAAAACCATATGATGATTGTCTTTCTCCACTTATTTCACTCAGCGTAATGCCTCCCAGTTCCATCCACATCAAAGCAAATGGTAGGTGTTTGTCCTTTCTGACAGCTGAGTGTGTGTGTGTGTGTGTGTGTGTGTGTGTGTATATATATGCATATATATATGCGTATACAGAATATATATATATGTATATGCATATATATATGCATATACAGAATATATATATATATATCCCAACATTTCAGTTTTAGAAAAAGACAGGATATCTGCTGTTTCAGAAGACATACAAATTAACAAACCTGTGGAAAAAATCCTTTTCTAATAATAATAGAACTTTAGATAGAAATCTGTGTGTGTGTATGTGTGTGTTGTCTGTCGAATAGGAAAAGGATAAATACTGTTGGTGAAGGTATGGGCCTTCAAGTACTGTTGTGGTAGTGTCAGTGAGACTACTTTTTTGGAGATTCATTTGATATTGTAATTTAAAATACATATAATGTAAAATGGGGTGTTTAAATGAAGTAGTTTTGGCCATGAGATGATAATTGAAACTGGGTGGTGAGTACCTGATGATTTGTTATACTTGTTTGGTCTGCTTTTGCATATGTTTGTAATTTTCTACAGCAAAAAGGGAAAAATGTGTATATTCTCTGATACAGTAATTATTTTTTATTAATTTATCTCATGTAGTGGCAGAAACACTTAAAAATGTAAAAGGATGAGCTTGGGATCCCTGGGTGGCGCAGCGGTTTGGCGCCTGCCTTTGGCCCAGGGCGCGATCCTGGAGACCCGGGATCGAATCCCACGTCGGGCTCCCGGTGCATGGAGCCTGCTTCTCCCTCTGCCTGTGTCTCTGCGCCTCTCTCTCTCTCTCTCTCTCTCTCTCTATCATAAATAAATAAAAATTAAAAAAAAAATAAAAGGATGAGCTTTATATTGCTTGTAATAGTAAAACATTGAAAACATACTAAATGTTCTTCAGTTGGGTTGTATTTGGAAAGTAGCTTGGCATTTGAAGAAACAATTATCTTACATACTTTTGTTTTATACTTACATAAATGGATATAACATTGTCAAGATACATTACTATATGTATGATAAGTTATAGAACGGTATATTTAATATTCCGCTCTTTATTAAAACATTAATTATGTCTTTGTATGTGGTATTTACATAAGAAAAGTCAGGAGATTAACAGTTCTTTTGTGGGAGGAAGTAACATGGAAAATTTTCATTTTCCACTCTTTCTGTATTATTTACCATTTTATGTTTACCTTTAATCAGAAAGGAAATAATAAATTCTAAAATTAGAAAAACTAATCCGGCTTCTAATAAAGGTCACATTCTAGAGAAGAGGGAAGTAATCAGTGACAATAATGGGTGAAATAACCTTGGGGGAGGAATAAATGTAGTGTTTATCCTTATTACATTTGAGTTGTGCTATATTATAGGTCATTTGCTTTACTTTCTTGCTTTATTTTTTGTTAGTTTCTTTGGGCAAAAATTCTAAAAGGATAATACTTTCCATAAATACCGGTTTATTAATGCAGTTTTGTATGATTTATATTCTTCATGTTTATGTGAATAAAAGATTGTGTTTGTTGTGGTATGTGAATTAGATTCTATTGTTTATTCAGAACAAAACAGATTATTTGTGCATGCAATCATTTTTAGAAATAATATAACTCTTTAAATATAGATTTTTCTTGAATTGCTTCATCTTTATACATTTCCATATAACCTTTCTGCCTTTTATGTATCATGCCCTATGCAGAGCATTGTAAGACAGACACATTCCCTGTTTTTGGTGTGGAGTATTTGAGTGAGGGAACAGTGATTTGTGTTGCAGTGGGCTGAAGAGTAAATGGGGAAGAATATAGTAGAGAGAGTTGGAAGTGTGTAAATTTCCTCCAAAGGTTTGGCTCTGAATGGGAGGAAAGAAAATGGGAGTGTGGTGGAAGGGAGCAGGGAGCATAAGGAAACAAGGGAATTTTAGTTGTTCTCTTTTCCCTCAAAGATCCTTATAACATTTTAAGAGAGTAAGGTGGGAGACAGTTGTGAAAAAGAATCTGTTGAAGTAATAGCATAGCATACAAAACCAATCTGGGAATGTTTGCAATTTTGATTTTTGTACATTTTCCAGTCTAGAATTGGAAGATTCTAGGTCCGAGTAGCCACCCTGGCATTCTATTAAGTCATTTTTCACCTATAATTAATTATATTGCTTGCTGTGCACACAAATGGGGGGAGGAGCAGAGGTAAAAGCAGACTCCCTGCTGAGCAGGGAGCCCAGTGTGGTTCTCAATTCCAAGACCCTGAGATCATGACCTCAGCTGAAGGCAGAAGCTTAACCGACAGAGCCACCCAGGTGCCCTGGATTTATAGTTTTCCAGAAAGTACTTACTGTGATACGAGTCATTTTCATATTGTGATTTGAAGGCAATAAGTTGTTTAGTGTCTAGTGAAAGAAGATTCTCAGCCTAGCATTGAGCACTCCGGTTGGTAAGATTAATGGTAGTTATTCATTCTCCATTTTTCTCTCTAGCACTCATCTTGTCAGACTTTTAACTCCTTAATCATCATACTAAATGCCTTTTCCTTACAGCTATCTATGGCAGACATAGTCCCTTTATTTAGATACATATAACATATATTCTTTTATTTAGAGCATGGTTCTCATAGTGTGAGATGGATCACACTACACTACATCCATCACTACAATAGATCCTTGTAGAAGTTTGAAAGATCAAAATTATTTTCTTAATACTTAGATGTTATTTGCCTTCTTCACTGTGTTGATCTCTGTATAGATGGCATGAAAACAATGTTTGGTCAAACTTCTGTGTACATTAGCATAAACAAGGCAATATTTTTTATTGTTGAGCACTTACAGTAAAAACAAAAACAAAAAACCCTCCATATACATCAACGTGCCCACACACACAGAGAAAACCCTGTTTCACTTAAGAACATTATTTTTTTTTTCCTTGAGATTTTATTTATTTATTCTTGAAAGACACACACAGAGAGAGGCAGAGACCACAGGCAGAGGGAGAAGCAGGCTCCATGCAGGGAGCCTGATGTGGGACTTGATCCCGGGACTCCAGGATCACACCCTGGGCGGATGGCAGCGCTAAACCGCTAAGCCACCAGGGCTGCCCTGATGTTATTTTTTAACTGGGATTTAAATAAAAACTTGAAAAAAAATACAGTATCTTTCAAACTGAAACTCTGTACTACTCTTTAAACACCAGCTCTGCATGCTGACCTCCTCCTGGCTCCAGGCAACCACCATTTTGCTCTCTGTCTCAATGAATTTGATACTCTAATTACATCATATAAGTGGGATTATACAATACTTGTTCTTTTTATCTGGCTTATTTTGCTTAGCAAAATGTCTTCAAGGTTCATCCATGTTCAAGCTGATGACAAGAATTTCCTTGAATTTGTGTATTCTTAGGTATTGCAGTAGGGTAGTTCCAATTCCTAGCTATTGAAACATTTTTTCTTCCCTACTTATTTTTTATTGTTAATTTTTTAAAGATTTTATTTATTCATGAGAGACACATAGGCGAGAGAGAAGCAGGCTCCATGCAGGAAGCCTGATGGTGGGACTCAATCCCGGGACTCCAGAATCACACCCTGGGCCAAAGGCAGAACGTTCAACTGCTCAACCGCTGAGCCACCGAGGCGTCCCACCTACTTGTTTGTTTCTTTTTTTAAGATTATTTATTTATTTATACATGAGAGACACAAAGAGAGAGAGGCAGAGATAGGCAGAGGGAGAAGCAGACTCCATGAGGGAGCCTGATGTGGGACTCGATCCCAATACTTCAGGATCATGCCCTGAGCCAAAGGCACACCCTCAACCGCTGAACCACCCAGGGGTCCCTACTTGTTTTATTTTTACTTAACTTTTATACTATCTACTTTTCAGTTACTGTCTAGTTTTATACATTGTTGTATGTTTAATTAGTAAAGCATCTAAGTAAAGAAAGTGAAACAAAACAAACAGTACTTTGTTACCTTTGAGAAAAGTTGATAGTAGTTATGCTATGGATATGCTGTGCTGTTTGTGGAATAATTAATATGCAAATTATAATGTATTTTTGGGATACAATTTTGGAGTCTTGGTTAAAAAATGTAAGTGATGTTATACCTCTCGTTTGAATATGATTTTGTGAAATTGGTAGTTCTTAATTTTTATAAACTCTTAATCTTTGTATTTGAGGGACTTGGGACATGTTCTCATTAATATACAAGACTTAATTCAGTAGGGTTCCCTGAAAGGAGGTCATCACTACTCTTCCAATGAATTGAATATATGTAACCACCCCAAAGTCATTGGTCAGTGTGTTTTTACTATGTGTGGCCTAATCATTTTTATTCTTTCTCATGTGCTTATGGAATGTGCCATGTAACTTCTTTTAGTTTATTTAAACCCAGTCATGAGATTTAAGGCATCCTTTGCTCAAGACTGTGGCTTACCTACTTCGGTTTAGAGCTGTTATATTGATAATAGTTGACCTGAATATGTGTGATCTTGGAGTGGTTGCTGAATCCTTGCCTCAGTAAAAGTAGGCACTGAATGAATATTGAGAACATCTACCATTTTCTTTTAAAGTTATTTGTTCCTAGAGAGCATTTGTGATTTGAGGTTACCTATTATTATATTTTTCTCCAATTTAAGGTTCTTAATAAATCAAAATTTTTGATTAATATATAAAGCATATCATAAATAAGCTCTATAAGTAAGTTAATTTTATGTATGGTCTTTTACTTCCTAAACAGAGACTCTACAGGGGCAGGTAATTCACTGGTCCACAAGCGGTCTCCTTTACGTCGAAACCAAAAGACCCCAACATCCTTGACCAAGCTGTCTTTACAGGATGGACATAAAGTCAAAAAGCCAGCATGTAAATTTGAAGAGGGTCAGGATGTCCTAGCTAGATGGTCAGATGGCTTGTTTTATCTTGGAACTATCAAAAAGGCAAGTTACCTTTATATATCTTTTGCTGTTTTTTTTTTGCAGTAAACTTTTAATAATTTTGAATTATAAATTTAACTTCAAAACTTAGTTTTTGACTTAAAAGGAAATCACCATAATTCCTTTATATTTCAGATAAACATATTGAAACAGAGCTGCTTCATCATATTTGAAGACAGTTCTAAATCTTGGGTTCTCTGGAAGGACATTCAAACAGGCAGGTGCTACTATTTCTCTTGAACATGATTTACACTAAAATTTGATTTCCTTTAGCCTGTCATTTTCTATTGAGTAACTCTGAATCACTTTTGAGAAAATGTATTCTTCACAGTCCTCAAGGAGTTATAATCTATGTCATTGACCCTGTAAGAATAGGGATTATTCTTGTTAGAGTAGTGATAGACTAAAGAACAGATGCATCAGTGATGCACATCTATGAACTATTGTTAGGACCCATCTAATAACTCTGAAGAAAAATTTTTAGCCACTGATATGGAAATACTTTGGGCTTCAATTTAACTGTTACTTGCTTATATTAGTAAAAGTAATGCAGAGAGCTAATATTTATTGAGAACATACTATTTGCCAGATGTTTTGGGGGAAATTAGGGTATTTTAAACAGGTTTAGAGTATTAGAAGTATTCATTAATAAGAATGATTTGAAATGATCGGTTAATTAGAATTTTTAATGTTTAGATGGGAAAATTATTCTGTATTTGTGTAGAAGTAAAAATGAATACAGGTATGACTTGGTTTGGTTATAGGTATGTTTCTTGTAATGCTTTCTATTTTATTGTAATAATTTCTATAATTACGTATGCCCTTTGAATCTGCCATATAAACGTGTTATTCTAGATATTTCATGAAAAGTGATTTATAAATTATGATTATTAAAAATCTAAGTATTGGGCAGCCCGGGTGGCTCAGTGGTTTAGTGCTGCTTTCAGCCCAGGGTGTGATCCTGGAGACCCGAGATCGAGTCCCGTGTCGGGCTCCCTGCATGGAGCCTGCTTCTCCCTTTGCCTGTGTCTCTGCTTCTCTCTCTCTCTCTATCTCTCATGAATAAGTAAATAAAATCTTTTTAAAAAAAATCTAAATATTTTAGTTGTATACCAAACCCCCACTTTTTTTTTTTTTAATTGCAATAAGACCTGTGTTTCATATCTTGTAGAAAGGAGACATAAATTTTCTTTCCCTGAAGGTTGGATATCTTTCTAAAGTACTTAGTGCTTGGGTTTTTAATTTGAATCCCAAGTGGAACTCTGTGGTAGGTTACTACTGTGTTCTATTTCTTCATTTCATAATTTTTTTAAAGACTAAGAAAGTTTTGGTAAAAGAATTAGAATTTCTAATTACCATATACATAGTTTGGTACTCAGGCTTTGCTGGGGAACTCAATAGCTCGTAACTCTAGTAAAATGTCTTTTAAGACAAATTTTTTATAGTTTTTAAGACTAATCAGTTTAAAGTACTGAAAATATGTTTTGAACCTGAAATTGAGTCAATGAGGAAAGGGATAGGAGGATAGTTCTCCAACAGTAGTGATACTGAGCAGGTCTTGTTACCCTGCATACAGAATTTTTTCTTTCTTAGTTTGTAAACTTCAGTTTTTCTCTGTGGTAGGACTGAAACATGTTATACTGCTTCTGTTCCCCTGTTAGTTATGTGACTCTCTCAACTTTTCAGGGTTCTTGCAGGTTAAAAATAGATCTTTCTGTCTCCTTTCTTCCCTCTCTCTACTCCTTCCTTCCAGACAGGAAGAAAAATGTCAGTAGTACATATAGAAAGTTGTTACAGTAAGAAGTACTGTCCAATATGTGTTGCACCCAGTTTATCAGCTAAGTGGTCTGTGATTGTTTTTGCTGACTGGCTTTTTAAAAATTATTATCCTTAGAATTGAAAAGAAAAAAAGGATCACTCCTTAGCTATTTAACCCTTTAAAAAAAATTTTTTTTTAATTTATTTGAGAGAGAGAGTGTGTGCCCATTCATAGGGGAAAGGGACAGAATGAGAGAGAGAGAGAGAGAAACTCAGGCAGACTCTGTGCTGAGCATAGGACCCAATGCAGACCTCAGACTCACGATCCTAGGATCATGACCTGAGCCTAAACCAAGAGTCCAATGCTAAACCCACTGTGCCACCCAGGCACCCCTATTTAACTCTTTATAGCACCCAAAAAGCACACATGTAATTGTTATAGAATGACCAAGTGAAACTAAATACTGCACTATGGCAGATTTCAATGTAGGAGAGTAGCTTTAGTAATTTTCTTTCTGTAAGAAACTTGCTGACAATAGATATATATCAAAATAACTTGATAAATTGGATTAATTTCACCTGTCTAGTAAGACTCTTAAAAATTTTATGTAAATAAGGAAAAATATATAGTCATGTTAGTAGTGAAAGAAAAGTGCATTGCAAAAGGGAGATAGGTTAAAACAAATTTAAAAGGATTTTAAAATTTAACAATATTATGGTTTCTGTGAAAATAATTTTTATCTTAAATATTACTTTAACAATTACATTAATGTTTTATATTCTTTATAATCGATACTGCATATGCAGTTCTAGCAGTTTATTCAAAAGAAATAATTCAAATGAAAAGGTAGGTGGAAAGTATTTACTGTAGTTTTATTTTAACAAAAACAACAAAATTGATATACCTAAGACAAAACCTGGGGCTGTCAGTAATTGCAGACTTGGACTGAGAGGTGCCAGGCTCAGTCTGGTTGCTCTCCTGACTGGAATCATAAACTTAGAAGCTATGGAGGCTGTGTCCTTCCAAGTGTACAAAGAAGTAAACAATGCCTGGGAGAGAGAGGGTGAGAGGACGAGAGACCAAAAGACAAGAAAAACTGCAAAAAATGAACAAATAAAAAATTTGTTAACTTACAGATCTAAGAGTAGAGGTGTAATAAAGTAAATTTGGTTATTTCCACTGGATGTAATATTATACAACTATTAGAAGTTATAATTTTGAAAATAGCAGTGTGAATAATACTTTTGATAGAAAAAATAGGACAAAATAATGAAAAGAAGGAAGGAACTCACAGTGGAGAGAGTATGGACTCTGGCATATCTGGATTTGAATCCTAGCCTTGATACTTTCTAAGAGTCCTTGGGTTGGTTAGTTTATCTTTCTGAGCCTCAGTTCCTCTCTATAAGTGAGATACTCTAAAATTCTAATAATTTTAGAATTAAACAAAGTAATATATGTCAAGAGCCTAACAATACCTGGCCGGCTGATTGCCCATAAAGGTACATTTTTATTATTGTTGACCAATGAATATACTGTGTACTTTAACTATGAAATTGATGAGAAGAGAATACTGGGGATAATGATGTTAGAACATTAAAATCATATTCTAAATTCTGTAGAATACAGTTGTTTTTGTTTTTGTTTTTTAATAATAAAATTGTTTTTGGATACTGGGAATAATGATGTTAGAACGTTAAAATCATATTCTAAATTCTGTAGAATACAATTGTTTTTGTTTTTGTTTTTTAATAATAAAATTGTTTTTGGAGTAAAAATGCCTAAAGAAATAATTTACCTATTCAGGTAAAAAATACAATTAGTAACTGTGAAACAGCTTGACGTTTGTTGCATTGAGATTTTGTTAGGATATTCTATTGGACACCATATTTCCAGATTTCAGAAATGGGAGATTAAATCATTGGAGTTCAGCTTCTTTCATAAGTTAGTAAATAAAAAGAAATGTATTGAATCCACAAAGAAGTCACTGACATTATCTTCTTTGCCCTCTTTCTTTAGTCTCATGATGGTAGGCAGTGTAGGGTAAGTGAATATATGTATATAGGTAGATGTGTAGTCTGGAGAATAGTTGGAGTGTTCACAAAACATCCCATCTTCTTGTCCAGCAGGGGAGTAGTAATGTTAGAAGTGAATGATAAGAGATTTGCCTGAGAGCAGTTTGCATTATGCCCTCTGCTGTAAAAACAGGTTAAATTATCAATGTAGGTAGTTAGGTATCTTAAGTTCAAGTGGGAGGGACAGAGGGGGCATAGAGATAGCATTTTATAGATAGTACTTTGTCTTGAGAAGAAATCATTATGATCTAGTGAATAAATATTGCCATTGTGGGCTACCCACTGAGTCAAAAAAGTAGCTTTGTTATATGAGATACTTCTATATTATGACTGTCTTTTAATATATATTTTCAACATTTTAGGAGCCACTGGTAGTGGGGAAATGGTCTGTACAATATGTCAAGAAGAGTATTCAGAAGCTCCCAATGAAATGGTTATTTGTGATAAGTGTGGCCAAGGTAAACCTTTATTTCCTTTAATCTTGTGGAAAAGCTTTATTACCTACTTAATGCTCCTGTTGAAAATTAATGATTAAAAATACTTTACATTGATAATTTGAAGCTGTTATCATAAATTTATTCATCAATTGTAAATATATTAATGTAGGCGAAGAGTACTGAAATGCCTTCTTGAAATTGTGTTGCAGTATTTATTAATAAAATAGAATTTGCTTTATGCTTTTTTTGATATTAAGGATATCATCAGTTGTGTCACACACCTCATATTGATTCCAGTGTGATTGATTCAGATGAAAAATGGCTCTGTCGACAGTGTGTTTTTGCAACAACAACAAAGGTATCTTTTAAGTGTTTTGGGCTAAAGCCCTAAATGGAATTTGTAAGGCATTCTCAACGTAATGATTGTGTATGTTCAAAGTTTATGTGACTGAAATGAGCAATCAATGCTGGGTAGAAAGAGGTGATGCTTATTGTTTGACTAATGATGCTTAAGTGACTTGCAGCTATCCTTGCACTTATTTTCTGATAGTGAGTGGTCTTGGAATTGGGGCAATAATTTGAAAGACAAAATAAAGATTATTATTAGTCAAACAGTCTGTGATATGGTAAGAAATTTAGAATGGAAATTTCTTCGGAAGTTTCAGAATCATTTTTATGTTAAAGAATTGTATTTAAAATTTTATCCTTCATTCATTTAAATAACTTTTTCCCTCTAATATAGAGGGGTGGTGCGCTTAAGAAAGGACCAAATGCCAAAGCATTGCAAGTCATGAAGCAGACATTACCCTATAGTGTGGCAGACCTTGAATGGGATGCAGGTCATAAAACCAATGTCCAGCAATGTTATTGCTATTGTGGAGGCCCTGGAGAGTAAGTAAATAGTTATTTTATGCCCCTTAAGTGATTTTTGTTTATATTCTTTATTTTTGTTATTGATTGTGGTGTGAGAATGGTAGTGAATTGTAAATGCATGAAAATATCAATAAAGAAAATTAGGGGAGAAAATTAGAGGCCATAGTTATAGTCATCTTTATCATGGAATATGAGCTAAATAAATGAGTCTAAGAATGTTTAGAAATTTATCTTTAACTGCTGGTCACTGGTCCTACTTTTGCTCTTTGGAACTAAATGGGTACATCTTATCTTTCTTAGGAGGTAACTCTTAAAATATTTCAATCGAGCAATCATATTTCCTACTCTCATGATTCGTACCAATAGTTTTTTTTCCAGGTTAAAATCTCCATTATGATCAAACATTCTTTGCAACATGACATCTAACCTCTGTCTTTGTTGCTCTCCAGTTTTTGAAAGTTAATCTTGAAATACGGTGTTATGATTAGAAAATACAGTGTTTCTAAGAATAGCCTTAGAATATAATTGAGCTGTTAGAGTTCAGAACGGTATACTTCTGTTGTTTAAGGAAAGATTGTACATATTATTTCTCTTGAGTTGTCCCATTTTATTTTTTTGGCTCATTTTGGGTTTGTGGTGGTCAACTGATACTTCTAATTCTTAATTTTTTTTTTAATAATCTCATTAAGCCAAGTCATACATCATGTATTTGTACTACATTTAAAAAAAATGACTAGTGAATCATTTTATATTTCACTCTTTTAGATTGTAATTATTGGATTTTTGTGTCTTTCTTCCTTCCAGACTCAGTGTTTCTCTTAAGGCAAGGGTGCCATTTATTTAATTACTTTTTTAAAAGATTTTATTTATTTGAGAGAGCAGCAGAGAGAGAATGAGGGGTGAGGAGGGGCAGAGAGAGAGGGACAAGCAGACTTCCCATTGAGCAGGAAGCCAGACGCAGGGCTCAGTCTGAGGACCTAGAGATGTCCTGAGCCAAAGTCAGATGCTTAACAAACTGAACCACCCAGGCGCCTGATAAGGGTGCTGTTTAGGAGAATGCTGGGATAGTCATTGTCATTAAATGACAGTCATTGTCACTAACGTGTTCAAATGCATGGATAGAAAATGTCTTTAAAAGTTTACCATGACTGAGATATACGTTGTTCAGTGATGAAACATGAATAAGTGAATGTATAGATGAATGAATTTTTAGGTCTTCATTCTGCTTAATCTTTAGTACTTAATGGAGTTTTTTTGATTTAACATTTTTATAACAATTCTTAGTTTTTGGTCATGTGCAGATTTTTAAGAAATATTTGTCTAGTTTCTTTAATCACTTATAAAGGAGATACAGTGAATAACGATAGAGAGTGATCATTTCCTTTACTCATACACCTGCCATTTAGTTTAAAGTATTGCTCAAAATTGGTGGAAGTTGTCATAGGCATTTTATGAGGTGGATCATTTGTTGTTCTTTAAATACCATGACCACATGAACTGTGTTTAATATTGCTAGCCACTCTAACTTTAGCAGGGACCTAGCTAAGTACCTGGAACATAATTAGTATTTATTAGTCTTTTGATGAATGAATAACCTTACTTAATATCAGTCTTCTTGTCTTTGTGTACATATGGCTTACAGTTAATGGGGTACTCACTTGTTGAGCAAAATAATTATTGGAAGAAAAGGCATTATTTGGGTGGCAAAGATATCAGTATATCAAAACCATATACTAGCTGAAAATAGACGATATCCTTAGGCTAGAGATTCGGTTTTCTTAGCTTCTTCAGCTATCTGAAAAAGAACAAAACCTGCCACAAAGCCTTTACATTTGGTAGAGTCTTTGATTAGACTTACAATTTTGTTAACCAAATTTATTAAATTCCTATTCTTATTCCTTCTCATCATAATGGACAAAAATAATGGAAACACTGAAGAAACAAAGCTGCCTGTGACTATTTGGTATATGGGGCAAGTAGCTGCATACATCAGTAACTTCTGAAACTAATCTCCCTTATTCAGTGTAGAGAGTTAATGTGAAAAAAAATCCTAGGTTGTTTTTTGAGATTCTTTACTAGTGTAGGAACCAGGCATTTGTTGACTGGAAATAGTACATGTATCTTTAAAGAGCTTATATAAATCTTCGTGGATAAGAAAAGAGGGGTGAAATCATTCATCAGTAGCCTTTTTGGGAAAGAAAAAATTTAATGCTAACTATAGCAAAAATGTCATAGTGTAATCAGAACTATTTTGTTATAATGCAACTTTTGGTTTGGTTTTGTTTTTAAAAGTTTATTTCCAAAGGTAGTAATTTTAACCTTAACTCTCTTGTTATAGCTGGTATTTAAAGATGCTACAATGCTGCAAATGTAAGCAGTGGTTTCATGAGGCTTGTGTGCAATGCCTTCAAAAGCCAATGCTATTTGGAGACAGGTGAGAAGGGTATTTGACCTTTACCAATTGACTTAAAAAAAATTTTTTTTTTTAGCTTTTATACTGTAGTTATGTTTGCAGTTTCAGATTTCTTTTTTTTTTTTTTTTAAAGATTTTATTTATTTATTCATGATAGTCACACAGAGAGAGACAGAGAGGCAGAGACACAGGCAGAGGGAGAAGCAGGCTCCATGCAGGGTGCCCGACGTGGGACTCCATCCCAGGCCTCCAGGATCGCGCCCCAGGCCAAAGGCAGGCGCCAAACCGCTGCGCCACCCAGGGATCCCGCAGTTTCAGATTTCTAAATGTCATTGCAGCGGTGATTTGCAGAGTCACCTTATTTTTTAAATTTTTTTTTAAGGAGTCACCTTAGAGGGAAAATACTGAATGATATACTAGAATTATGCATAATTTTAAATACAAATAATTTTTGTGCTTTTAGATGTTATTCCAGAACAATTTTAAGTATTTGATCAGTGATTATATTTATTCCTATTGCCCCACAATGCTCTAAACTATTCCCATTGGTACCTTCCTTTAAAGAACCTCAAATGGATCCTATGACAGAAAATTGGAAAAGGCCACAGAATTTTGGTACAAAATTTACACCTTCGATCTAAAGATTTTACAAAAGCAGACCCACTGTACTTTCTGGATTAGGAGAAAGTGGAATAGTAGAGGGCTCTAGGAAGAAAAATGAAAGGGCACTGAACTTGGTGTAAAAATCTGGGTTTAAATGCTGCTTATGCTGCTTACTATCCTTCAGAACTTCGGAAGATCAGCTTATCTCCTTTTATTTTACCAGATTGTTTAGAGCATTGAATATAACATTGTATATGGGGGCTGCTATTTGCAATTCATGGTACACACAAACCATTAGTAAACTATACCTGTGTATGAGTCTGTATGTGAACTCTGAATGTCTAATGGGTAAAAAATACTGCCTTTGCCCCCCCCCCCCCCCCATTATGAACTATTTCATCTGTTGTTACTGGAAAACTTTAAATCACAATATCATAATTCAAATTATACTTTGTGTATCACACAACTATTGTAGGATATGTACCTGCTGAATATTAGTTTTAACTGTTGGATAATTTATGTATACCCTTGATTATTCAACATACAACTTTTCTTTTTTCCTTAGGTTTTATACGTTTATTTGCTCTGTCTGCAGTTCTGGACCAGAATACCTCAAACGTCTACCATTACAGTGGTAAGTATGGACATTTCTGTTAAGGAGCAGTAAAGGGCCATGTTCTTAAACCTACAGGGTGAAACATTCTGTATACAGTAACTTGGTTTAAATAAAAAATCGCTTTTCTTTATGCCTGTCTTTATTTCTTTTATTTATCCTTAAATCTGATGTCATTTCACTAAAGATTATCTAGTCATCTTGCTAAAATAATAAAGCCAGTTATTTTCTAATGCATAAAATGTAGCTTTACATATTTTTTAGATTCTTAAATTCTTATTCATGTTTTTAATTCTTTTGGGTCGTCAGAATAGCATACAATAGAGGAGAGAGGTCTTATACCTAATATGCCAGTTTCTGCTTTGGTGTAATTCTTGGGTATGGGAAGTTTGATGAATTTTGGAGATTTACTGATAAAATGCTTATAGTAAATACTTAGGAATTTTTATTAAATGCTTAATGTATTTTAGGAAAAGATAAGATTTAACACATGAATCAGATAAAGTGTTAAAGTATGATCTGTTGTAAGGCTTATATGTAAGTGAAATACAAAATTTTTTATTTTAAGTTATTTTTTCATATAGTTACTTCCTCTTTGAATGTATTTGAAGTAATTATTCAGATATTTTTTACTTTATATTTACTACTGAGTGTATTTAATGTTTTCCAGTTATTTTCATGTGATGTTTTATTATATTGTGAATATGACTTATGCTGTTGACCTTTTGGTTACCTAAATACTTCACTTTGGACTTTTTAATTGCTGTTTTTATTTTTTTTTAATGTGATTTCTTAACAAAACCCAAAAACATTGTTTTTGTATATTGTGATTATTTTTGGATTCCAGGGTAGATATAGCACACCTATGCCTTTACAACCTAAGTGTTATTCACAAGAAGAAATACTTTGATTCTGAACTTGAACTTATGACATACATTAATGAAAACTGGGATAGATTACATCCTGGAGAGGTAAGTGGTCTTAGTTAGGGTTAACTTCATTAGCTGTTTGATGTCTTGTTTTGTTTTGTTTTGTTTCTATTAAAAGCAACTAAGATACATGTACAAGTCACACATTTAAAGTAGAATTTTATTTTTAGTTCAGGGTGAAGTAACATTGATGAGGATATCAGGACTAGTCCTCTTATCCTCCCATTTATTGTTTCTTGACTCAGAGAAAAATGTAGAAGGAAGAAGAAAATTACTTGATTCTTCCATTTTCTGAAATGAGAATTGTTGTAGTTAAAGATAGAAGGGAGGGAGAAATCCTAATTATTGTATATCTTGCATTTGGTTCCTCCTCCTGTTTTTCTAAGTTTCTATAAGCTTAAGAGATGTAACCAATACTCTCCTTTCCTCTCTTATTGGTACTCTCTTATATATGTATGTATATCTTTGACTTCCAGGAATGGGAGGACCCAGTAATAGTGTAAAATAGTGAGTTAGGGAGTGAAGCTATCCTAGTTGGAGATTATCCCTCTCATTCTGCTTTTCATTTGCGAAGTCTAATCACACATGCTGGTTTACAGAGTCTTTTAGAAAAAGCAATATAAAAGTTAATGCATATTCATTGAAGAAGATTTTGAAACCATAGATGAGCACAAAGCAGAAAGTGACTTTAATAGCTACCTTGTTTTTAGCATTTTTAGGATTATTAAAATATGGATATTAACTACTCTTAGCTTAATGTTTTGTTTTTCCTTTAGAGAGCGTAGGAATGATGGGGAAGGGTAGGAGGAGGGCAGAGAGAGAATTTTAGCAAGTTCCATGCCTACTGTAGAGCCCAATGCCATCTTGGGCTCCATCTCACGATCCTGAGATCATGACCTGAGCTGAAATGAAGAGTCATATGTTTTGACTGAGCCACCAGGTGCCCCTAACTACTCTTAGCTTAAATAAAAATTTTGTTTTATAGTATGTGGAATTAGATGTGTGAATTTTAGTCACATTACTTTTTGAGGTATAAACTAATGTGAAATTTAGGAGGAATTTCTGTTTTTTGTAGCTTTTAGACATGGGACAGTTTATAAAAAGTTCTTGTCAAATAGGATATCAGGGATTTTTGGGTTGTTTTGGGTTATTTGGGGCAGTTTATAAAAAGTTCTTGTCAAATAGGATATCGGGTTTACAGGGCATCAGGGAGAGCAAATAATGCACATTTAAAAGTTGGTGGTAGATCAGCTACGTAAAATATAAATCAAACACTTGTAGAATACTTAAAAATAATATTTTTAAAATCAAAGATATTAAAATTAATTGAGTTAAGATGTTTTGAGTGTTTTAAGTTAGAAATAGAACATTCTTTTCTGTTACATGCTTTTTCTGGATGAAATTTGAGAGAACAAGTGACTAACAAAATTGATAAATTTTAATAAACGATTAGTAATAAAAGAAAAAAGTAAATATAAGGCACTAATAACTGTAGTGTTCATTATAGTCATCTTATTATATAATGCTTTAATATATTCTTTTTAAAAATGCTTTCTTTTTTGCCATGGTTCTTTTAGCACTTCATATGCAGATACATCTATAGTCTTAGTATATTTTATGGTTCACATTAAATTCTATCGTAGTTACTTCATGTAGATGGTGGGCACACATATAAAGACTCAAGTTATTTTATTTCAAATACTATCTTATTAAAAATGCTATTTAGATTTTACTCAAGAGACTGAAAATAAAAAAAATCAGTCTGTTTCAAAGAAAGGAATTCAGGTTATGAATCTCAGTATTCTCAGTTCTAGCTGTACATCAGAAAAAATTCACTAGTAGATAAATTTTCATTTTCTTTAGCTTATGTAATAATGTCCTAGAAATAAATTTCTATTTCTTATTGCTAATAGGGAATTTTTTTAAATTAAAAAATTAAGAACATTATACTCTTTAAACTTTACAGTGGAGAAGTTTTACTTTTCTGAGGAGTGTTTCCATTTTTTTGGAGCCATCAAATTTATTATCAGAGGGACACTGGGTGGCTCAGCAGTTGAGCACCTGCCTTTGGCTCAGGGCGTGATCCCACAGTCCCAGGATCGAGTCCCACATTGGACTCCCTGCATGGAGCCTGCTTCTCCCTCTGCTTGTGTCTGCCTCTTTCTCTCTCAGTGTGTCTCTCATGAATGAATAAATAAAATCTAAAAAAAAAATTTTATTATCAGAACAAATGATTTTCTAATCATTTCTGATTGCTTTTTCTCTGCATTAAAAAAAGAAAATATTCAAACTTAGTCATTCCATCTTCAGATATTTACAGATAGAAGTTAGCTTTTAATCCTCTGTATTAATCTTTTATATATTTATATTGTCATTATAATTGGTTTTGAGAGTGTGATTTTAATAATGAGACCATAAAATTTATACCAGCCTGTAGCATTTATTCAGTAATTTTCATTTAGCTTACTTTTAAATGTTTGTGATAATAGAATCAAAGGTAATACAAATAGTGGATTATTCTAGATTATTAAAATAGTATGTCTTTGGTTAACTGAAATTGAATTGCAAATTGAGTTTTGTCACTAGTCCAGACTTAGGTTTATAAAACTTTTTGTTCAAAAATCTTTTTATGTTAAAAATCTTTTTTAAAGTACCTTTAATTACTTTTAAAACATGGGAAATACTGTATGTTAAGTATATTGTTGGTTAAATGAGTACTTGAGTGTCATTTTGACCATTAGTTCTTACTATATATACTTAGATTATATGATATAGACACTTGCTCTAGAAGTTTCTCTTCAAAGATGAAACAATACAGAAAAATAGTTATGATTTTGCTCTCTCTATTAAATGTGGAGTTTCTTCCCCCATGTGGGTAAAGGATGACTTGAGAAGTTGATTGAAATTTTTATGGCATTTTGGTTAAGAATACATGTGGACACACTAGTCATATGGAGGCACTTATATTTATCATTTCTGAGCTGAATTAGGACTTAATTTGAGCTGGTCAAAATTTAATGGTAACTATGTTATTTTGGAAGCTTCATAAATACTTATTTCTATTTCTAGTTAGTTGGAGCAATTTTAATTGAATCAGTAGTATCCATTTAGTGTTTTGTGCTTTGTTTTTGGTAAGAGAAAATACTATGACTTCTTTTATAACAAAAGTTTCAAAAATATTAAACTTTTTGGAGAGTATATCCTTTCATACTGAAAGGCAAATTTAACATTTATGTATAACTTTTTTTCTTAGTTGGCTATTTTGAGATTGTGAAGAGAAGCTGAAATTTTTAGGACATATTGGAATATAATGATAGTTCTATATCATGTTTCCTTATATGATTTTGTTTTCTTTTACATCTTTGTAACTGATGCCTTGTATAGACTGTAGCTATTTGAGAAACTATTGTTTTGTAATATTTTCTTGGAGATAGTAAAAGTATGTAATACAACATTTGAGATCCCAAATAAATTTTGCTTAAGGTTTTTATTTAGATTGAGGAATTAACAGTTGTACCAAATTGCTTTTAGGAGTTAAAGTGAGATATTCATACTTTGGAATCTGCTTATTATCATTTGTCCTTAATTCCTAATGTGATCTGAAATCCTGATTCTGTAAGGGGAGCCTACTTTTCTGTTAACGGTAATCTTAAATTTTAAACCTCAAAGATTCATAGCAGAGTAGTGTATTGCTACCTTTTGAAGGATGTAAGGGAGAAAGGCATTGATAAAACTTAAATGAAATACTATAGCAGAAATGATGTTTTGGCTAGAGAAAAAATGTGTAATAGAGGTGTGTATTAATAATACTTGAGACTTTGTGTGTTTCATATTAATATGCAGCATATAGGTTGGCAAACAGATGACTTCATCTGTTTTTGCATACTTAAGCCTTGGCAGCATGGAATTCAAACTTGGTGATTTAAAGGTATATTTTATTGACAGGAAGAGTTTTAACTATACTGAAGAGCATTTTTGTCTATACAGAATTTACAACCCTGAAAGTAAAAGCTTAGTGTGAGATTAATGTCTGTGACGGGAGGAACAAAAATGGTTATTATGAAAAAAAAATGGTTATTATGTTAGCAGTATAAATTATAAATCTCATGGTCAGGTGGTCAACATACAACATGATACTCTTTTAGTACAGGTTATTTGATTTAAACTGTAATATCTGTACTTAGAGTCTTCAAAATACAGAAAGGAGATCCTTGGCCCCATAATGCCAGTTGAAATTAATACTTCTATGCAAAATAGTTTTGGAGTGCCAAAGGAACTTACAGGTAAAATTTCTGAGAACCATAGAGAGGAAGTACCAAAAAAAGAGTTCATTGTACTTTTCAAAATGCAAAAGAGTAGATTTGAGAAGTTAGTTTTGTTGTCAGAAATTGTAGAGCACATTTTTCAGATGTGGTTTGTGAAGATTTAAAAAGCAATAAGGAAAAACACTATTAGAATATTAAATACACTAGTTTTTTTTTTTTTTTTATATGGTTAACCACACTGGTATGTCAAATGCTATGGGTGTAGTATAGACATAGTATAACTGAATTTCACATTAGATACTCAAATTTGAACTGGTTAAGTTTAAAAGTAAAAATTAAATGGATATGTAGCCAATTGAATAATAGAAACAAAAGCAGTCAGTGTCTTGGAAATAACCTTGACAGAGTGTCTCCTGGAGAGCCACAGAGGTCTGTCTTTGTGTCTACCCCTAATTCTAGAAGAATGAGAGAATCTAGAGAAAAGATTATCTCAAACATTGACCTGAAAACCAAAAACAACAGTTATAAAGTTCTGCTTTTAGACTTAAATATAACCAACCAGTTCAGAAGAAGCAATGTATGATAGCGAATACTTGATTTGATCAGTTTATCTGATAAGATTTTTGAGTTGAGATGGGGAGGTGAGGGATAAGGAAGAGCTGGAATTAGTTAGCCAAAGCTTAATATGAAGTAATCATGTAATGTGGCTGCTAAAAATTTTCAACTTAATTTTAAACTTAGACATATCCTATACTTAGACATGATAGCTGCTGTCAGATATTTGAAGAACTGTCTTGTCAAAGAGGGAATAGAAGAAGAGTTCCAGGAAGAAAGGTTTTGTCCATCTATGGATTGGGCTTCCTCAGTGGGTACCTCATCAGCTTTCATCATTGGTAATATTTAAACCAAGGTTGAATGACTATCTGTACTATATATTAAAAGGGATTGCAATATTGTTGGAACTTTGAATTAGATGGACATCTAGAGTGTCTTTCAAGCTTTAAGGTCTGATTCTGTTATTTCTTCTTTAATAAAAATTTTCTGTCATTGAACACTACAGAAATTAAGAGGAAATGGTATGGTTTAGAGGCATGGGCACAAAACTGTCCCATTTCTTTCTTTTTTCTAAAAGCACCCAGCACATTAGCACAGTATGGGCTCTTAGTGAATGTTGAATGAAAGGACTTATCATCACCTGTGTTCAGATTCTAGCTCTCTCACTAATCAGCTATGTGAATTTGAGCACTTTATTTAACCTTTATATCTGTTAACTAATCTGTAAAATAAAGAGAATTGAAGTAGATGGCTCTATAAGTCTCTTCTACCTCCAACATTCTATTTGGCAGATTTGTTCGATCTTTTTACCTGAAGCAGTTCTGAGGTTTGGAAATTTAAATTGGTAAAGAGTATACTGGTGGTACCCTTGAAAATCAATTGTAATATTCTGGATTTTTTAAAAAAGCTTTTGTGGCTTGAGTTGAAAATGGTCCTTTTATAATTTATATTTTTTGCTATTAGGTCTTTAAACTTGGAAGAGGCAGAAATGACTCTTAAGGAAGCCCTTTTGAAACAAAATAATCTTTTCTAGAATTGGATAGTGTTCAAAATGATTTGTGATAAGAAATTACTGAGACATTTTGAATTTTAGGGCTGGCTAAAGTCTATAACTTTTATGAAATAACCCCCTCCCCCCTGAGTTTCACAGAATTATTCAATGTTATAGAGATTATTGGGTTCTGCTAATATTACAAGTATCGGGAAGTAAAATTTTATCTTTCTCATTACATTTTATATTGTTACTTATTAGTATCGATTAGAATATCTATTAGAACCTATATATGGTTGATATTAAAGTCATTCTAATGTATTATTTCCTCAGATTATAGAATTAAAATAAATTTAATAAAATCCCATTTTTGTAGTGTTTTGCATTTTACAGTTCTTTCAGACATATCATTTGATTCATATAATTACTAGTAAGGTAATTAGAGAAAGATTTTTACTCCCTTTTTCTAGATAAAAAAACAAGTCTTAAGAGGTTAAATGGCCTTAGATCATACAGCTAGTCAATGAAGACGTGGAATTAGAACTTAGATCTTCTGACTTACCAGTCAGTACACTTTTCTTCTGCATCACATTGCCTCTGTCTAGCACCTGTATATTACTAATTGATGAAATTATAGTGCGTTAAATTGTTTCTTGATACTTCACAGCTGGCAGACACACCAAAATCTGAAAGATATGAGCATGTTCTGGAGGCATTAAATGATTACAAGACCATGTAAGTTGATTTATTTTATGTATCCCTATGAGGGAGACATTTAGTAAGTATAAGGAATAATGGCATTGTTTAAGAATTGTGGGATTGGTGTTTAGAACTAGTACAAACCATTAAAGCTTTTTAATGTCCTATTCTTTTTCAGTCAGAGGTAAAGCAGTGATTCTCAAGGGTTGGAGAAGGGAAGAGCATTCCTCTGGGACTGGTGGATGGGAGGCAGGCATATCAATATCTCAGGGGAATTTGGCCTGTTCAGTTGAAAAACATGTTCAGTAATGACTTGTTTTTATAATACAGTATTCTGAAAATAAAGTCTTAGCTGGTGGGAAAATGCAAACAGTGGAAAGTATTATAGAGAATATTGGTTTTAAAATGATTGAGATTTTCTATGGTTTTAAGATTCGTTATTGTCATCAGTTACAGAGAAGTAGTATTAGTACTAAGTTTTTGATAATTGATTATTGTTTAATATATTCTTCCATAGGGCTTTCTTTTTTTTTTTTAAAGGCATATCTACGTTTCTTTAAAATATTTAAAAATTTCAATAGAAATAATTTTGTAAGTGTATATGCTGGCTCTAACCAACCATTGAGCTATTTTATAAAATACTTGTTTGTAACAAGTTGCTTTTTTTGAACTTGACGGTGTTTTCTCCTTTAAAATGTCATAATTACTAGTAGCTAGATCTTTAGGCCAGTTCAAAAAGCCATAAAGTGCTTGAGCAGTTACTGTGCTGGTAAAAATACTTTATGGGATGTGAATTCTGTAATCCAATCTAGGGTACCAGATAATACATTTGTTGCTAATCTGATAGAAACGAGAGCTCCCCTTTCTCAAACCTGCATAGCAGTGGAAGAACATTCCAACCATTTGGTGTAGTGGTTCCTGAGGCTAGGCAGGGTCCAGTAGAATTAAGGTAGGTGGGGATGTTTTGGAAAAAGGAGCCTGAGGACTTTGGGAAAGAATTATGGGGCACATTTTTCAGAGATCTAAACCCACAATGAAATAACCTTTCTCTGCTCCAGGTTATTACCAGTTCTAGATCTGATACACTAGATACTCTTTTTATTTTTTTGGACCTCTCATACTGGGTCCTCTTTACCAGTGCTAATAACACTTGTTACTTTCTGACCAGTGGATCTGACAGATCCACCCTGAAATATAATTCTTCTTTTCCTAAATCTTTTTGGACATCTTTTAAACAGATGACACCAAAATATGGGAAAACACATGTTAGGACTAAAAAGACACTACTCTACTCTTCTTCCTTTAAGAAGTCAGATGCCACATTTTAAAAAGGGAAGTGGACATGTACTCTTCTCCCTTCTGATACTATCCCTCCCTCCTTATATCCTGTGGATTTGGCTCTGGAGCAGATAAGAATCAAGGAAAGCAAAGGGAAAGAGTGAGTTGTGTAGTATTGGGTGGACTTTCATGTGTAAAGGCTTTATATCTGAAAGTTATGAGTTAGGGTCTGCCATGTATATGTGTTCAGTTTTTAAATTTTTAGTTAATTTTTTTAAAAATTTAGGTTTATGTCTGGGAAAGAAATAAAGAAGAAGAAGCATTTGTTTGGGTTGCGAATTCGTGTTCCTCCTGTGCCACCAAATGTGGCTTTCAAAGCAGAGAAAGAACCTGAAGGAACATCCCATGAATTTAAAATTAAAGGCAGAAAGGCATCCAAACCTATATCTGATTCAAGGTAAAAGTTGATCTGTGGCTTAGTTTTTCTCTTTAGATTATTTGTAACTAAAAATGTATTATTTAGTCTTACTAGTATATTTGAAAGTACTTACTAGTATATTTGAAAGTACAAGTGGTAGTTACCTTGATTTGTTTTCCTGTTTATAATTTCTTGCTTAGACAAGGTACAAAGAGTTAAATTAGATGTTTATTTATTTATTTTAGATCTTAGGCTTTCCAGGAATAAGCCCTATTGATTTTGTTAGCAGACAGTTTAAGTACTGGCATATTCATTTGTTTGTTCATTTCTCATTCATTCATTCATCCATTTATTCATTCCATATTTCAAGCACCTTACTATCGAAGTGCTGTGGATGTAATAACAACAAGACAGACTTTCTTTCTGCCCTGATGGGGTTTACAGTATAATGGGGAAAAGTGACAAAATACAGATCATGCCAGTGCCATCTAGAACATAGCATATGGTTTTAGATTGTACTGGGATGGATAGAGGGTGAAACAGTTTATTAAGAAGAAGGCTTAAGGAATGCCTTAATATTTAAGATGATATTTAAGCTGAAACACCAAGAATGAGACTAACCTAACAGTGTGAAGAACAAAAGAAGAATACTGCAGGTGGTGGAAATACAAGTATGAAGACTATAAGGCAGGTTCTAGGAAATCAAAGACTATTTAGGTATGAATGAAGGCTAGATAATAGCATCAGGTGTTGGAAAGTTTGGGTGGGGCCTGATCATATAGAGTTCTGTAAGTCTTCTATGGAGTTTTGGTTGGTTGTTTTTCAAGCGTAATGGAGAGCTATTTAAAGATATAAACAGATTGAATTATCCTTTAAAAGTTGGAAAGTTTGGGTGGGGCCTGATCATATAGAGTTCTGTAAGTCTTCTAAGGAGTTTTGGTTGTTTTTCAAGCGTAATGGAGAGCTATTTAAAGATATAAGCAGATTGAATTATCCTTTAAAAATACTCCTTGTATGCTATTTGGAGAATGGATAGGTATAGAGTTTAAGAATAGAAGCAAGAAAAAATACTTGTTGTCCAGGTGAGAGATTGCCCCGGTAGGTGGTATCAAATGGAGAGAAAATAGATCCAAGACCTCTGTTGAAGACAGAATTTATTGCCTTTGCTAATGAATTAAATTTATGAAAGAAAGGGAGGAATGAAGTTATATAATGCCCAGATTTCTGGCTTGAGCAACTGGTCAGTGGTGATATCTGTTACCAAGACCTACAAGAACAGATTTTGGCAAGGTGAGTGAAGCATTCTTCTGTCTCATACCAATTGAGTTCGGGATTTTTTATAAGGGATATGTAAGTGATGATGTTAAGTACAGACAACTGGGTGTATAAAGCCAGGAGCCTCAGGAGAGATCAGGGCACATGATAGAAATTTGGAAGCTGATTTAGAAGGCCTTGAAAATGAGTGTAATTGCATAGGAAGCAAGAGCGGGGTCGGAGTGGGGGGCTACTGTGACCCAGAATAATGCCCTGTTATCATTTGGAGATTTGGAAGAGGTAAAATAAACGAAAGAGGCTAAAAAAGGATGATCAGTAAGTTAGGAGGAAATCAGGAAAGTTTGGTGTCTTGAAAACCAAGAGAAGGGGAGTGTTGCAAGGAAGATGAGCATAATAAACAGTATTGAATACTGCTGAGAGGTGGATTTAAGATGAGAGAAAAATGTTTATTGCATAAAATAACATTCTGTTATTACTGACTTTGACAGAAACAGGAGGGTTTTTTGTTTTTTGTTTTTTTTGGAGGTAAGGATAGAAGTCAGATTGAAGTGGTTGAAGTGTGATTGAATCCAGCATTGCTCAATTAACATGTCAAGACTGGGCTTTATCTACAACAAAGGGACATAGGCAGATTCAAAATAATAATGATGATAATAAAGGAAAAGGGGAAAATAGGAAATAATCTTTAAGAATTCTGAATGAGAAGGGAGAAAGTGGAAAGGATATCTGTCACCAACACTCAAGTAGTTTTATTATGAAGAGAGGTAGACAAATGGAAGTTTGAAGAGGAGAAGGAAGTACTCAAGTGATGATATTTTAATAGATGGAAAATTAATTGGAACCTATTTTTATGTGCTAGTAGGAATGATACAGTGGAGAGGAGATTGGCACAGGAGAGTGGGAAGGTAATTGAAGATACTGTAAAGTCCTTGAGAAGCTAAAGGGAAAGGGATTTAAAACTTAAATGTGGGAATGGCCTTTGATTGAAGGACTTTACACTCTTGTTGAAATTGGGTGAAAATGGGTAAAGATGCTAGTACTATTATAGAGTTGACATTTGGAAGATGACTAAGATTATTGCATGGTAGCTTCTGTTTTCTAAGTGAAATAATAAGTTGTAAAGATGGCTGAGAGGTTTGTGTAGAGATTTAAGGAGCAAATAAAAGGTATGAGATAGTCATCTTGGAGAGTAAGAAAAGATAATTACACAGGGTTGACAGTGTTTCATATCCATTTGAATTTGTAATAAAGTAGATACTGCTTTCAAGTTTTTTTTTCCTAAAGGAAAAAATTTTCCTAGCACTTTCAGATTTTATCATCAATCCTTTGCTATCAGTTGCCCATATTATGAATTAGAAAGTTTACGCAAATTTTCTCATTTCTATCATGATATTAATAAGATAACTCCATATGGGTTAGCTATCAGGTTTTCATTTGATGCTACCAGGAAATGGTTCAACTTTCTTTAAAGGCATTTCTCTATTCCTTCTGGATCCTGTCTATGAATTGGTCCTTTTAATCTGAGAGTACTTTCTTGAGTCCCAGAGTCCTCTATAAATGTTGATCTCCCCCCCCCACCCCCCCGCCCCACCACCACCAAAATGTATACCCCATCTACCTTATCCTTGAGACTTTTGATTATAGTTCTAGTTATGCTTTGTTTTTCTAGTTGCCTTTCTCCTTCCTTGTACTTCCCCAACTTTAGTTGGGTGCCTGGAGTAGTTGTCTTCTGGTTTTCTCCATTCACCTCTTTCTAGCCTATTATATATTATTATTCCTCCTTTTCCATGTTTTTTTATTTAAGTTTTCCTGGGTAATTTTCTTACAGCACTGAACCCTTTTTATTAGCCTGCTTGTATATATCTTTGTTAACTTCTGACTATATTTTGAACCCCTTCACACAGGAAAAATCTTTATATTTCTATGATCTAATATTAATATCCCTTTTATATGGTACATATGTTTGTTGAATAAATTAAGTAGATGTTCTATATGTTGGTATTTGCCCTTTTTCTTCTTCCCTTCTATTAATTAGAGATAATCTTTGACCATTGTTTTTCCTCCCCCCTGCGTGGTGCTTGGATACTTGCTTTTATGTCTCAAAAATGGTTTTTTAGATCTTTATAATTGTGCCTTTTGAATGACTTCCTGCCTGTAAGAAGAATTCCTTCCTCTACACTGCCACCCTGGGCTTCATTTTCTTTCTTATAAACATAATTCAAGGATAAATATATATTCATTTCTAAAGGCAACCTGTGTTTATAACTATTATATTTTAATAATGATACTTCCTGGCTCCATGTGGGTAACTACTAAATTTGTAATAACTTTTAGTAGTAAATTTTTGAAATATCTCCCAAGTACCCACATAATACCTAAAACTACCTAAACTAAATATTGAACTTCTGGGAGTTTTGAAATCGTCTATCCAATATAAGTAGTCTATTTGTTTTTTGTTTTTGCTTTTTAACTCTTAGGTGCTATATATTTTTCAGAATTATAAAGAGAACACTTTTTTTCCTTAAACCTTTCTATGTAAATATCTCTTAAATCAAGAAATATATATTTAAATTAGAACGTATTATCTATGCCCTTGACTAAGCTTATAGATTCAACTTACATTTAATTTCTTTGTTTTTATATTACCATTAATATAAAAATATAAGAAGTATAACCTAATTATTACATAAGTAGAGCCAAGCCACTGTGTATTATCTATTGTCTTTTTGTTTTCTTTATGTAGAGATTAAATACTTAATGGTTTTATGTTTCAGGGAAGTAAGCAATGGAATAGAAAAAAAAGGAAAGAAAAAATCTGTAGGTCGTCCACCGGGCCCATATACAAGAAAAATGATTCAGAAAACTGCTGAGCCACCTTTGGTAAGAGGACGTGTTGTTATATGTTCTCAAAGAGGAAGGATGCTTGAAGTTAACTGAGAAATGAGCATCTTTTCCACTTACTTTAGAACACTGCTTTAAATATGTCATTTTTTATTTTGCAGGATAAGGAATCAATTTCAGAGAATCCTACCTTGGATTTACCTTGTTCTATAGGGTAAATAGCAAGTTATTTTCTCCTATCCTAGGAATTTTCTTTTGGGGGGAAATGAGTATTTCTATTGTTATGTAATATAGTCGTTATACCATTTAAATTCTTTTGTCTCAGGAGAACTGAGGGAACTGCACATTCATCCAATACCTCAGATGTGGATTTCACGGGTGCTTCCAGTGCAAAAGAAACTACCTCGTCTAGCATTTCCAGGCATTATGGGTAGATATTTTATATTCATACTCCTTACTCATTTTCTTCTAGATAATTTTTTTCTTGTAAAGTAATGATTAAATAAATTTTTAGCAATTAAAGTGATTTAAGTATGGCTTTCAGCATTTGGGAAGCAATCCATATGTAGATTCCTTAGGTTGTTAATATTTATCAGGAAATTTTCCTTTTGAACGGAAAAGAGGTATACTGGTGTTTATAGACTATGTTCTTTTACTTGAGACCTTTTTATGCTTATAATATTTAGGTGTGCCTTGCTCATGAAGACTGTTTTTTTTTTAAATATCTAAATCAGACATGTAAATCCTTTTGTTACTAAAAGGATTTTAAACTCAGGATTTCTGTCAATAGCAGACTTCTCCTCTAATATTTTAGTTAACCTGACTATTCAGAAGGACACCTTTCTAAAGCATAATACCAGGTATGAAGAGAGAGTTTCTTGGGGTCAGAGCTATGAGTTTGCAAGTTTTATATTTCCCTTAGGGTTTTTTTTTTTTTTTCCTTCCAAGATTTTATTTATCCATTCATGAGAGACACAGGGAAAGAGAGAGAGAGAATGAGAGAGAGAGAGAAAGGCAGAGACACAGGCAGAGGGAGAAGCAGGCTCCCTGTGGGGAGCCCGACGTGGGACTGGATCCTGGGTCTCCAGGATCATGACCTGGGCTGAAGGCAGCGCTGAACTGCTGAGCCACCCAGGCTGCCCTATTTCCCTTAGTTTAATTTTTGTTCACAAATGAAAAACTGCTCATGTACATCATACGAAATTCAGAGTATTAAAAAGCTTAAAATGTAACTCATTTTTTAATGAATTATGATTAATAGGGTGAACTATTTTTGGCCTCTTACCCAAGCATTGTGCTGATCTTCATACATATATTGTCTTATTTAATTCATAAAACATTCTGTTGAATTGTAAGTCCTATTATTCCCATTTTAAAGATAAACTGAAACTAAGTTTTAAGAAATACGCCAAACTAGCATGTTTATTAGCAAGCATAACAGAGCTGGGATGTTGAGTTGAGCAGTGTTACTGTTAAAGCCTTTGAATTTAGCTGTAATGCTATATGCTTCCCTTGTTATAAGATTGTAAAATCCTTGAGTTCCTGAGCTGAAAATGACTGAAAGATGATCTATTTCAACCCCTTCACTTAATCTCTTTACAGAAGAGAATACAGAGGAATATTTGAATTTGGCCAATATCACAGAGCTAGATTCAGGGGTACCCTGATTTCTAGTTTATGCTTGTTCCAGTTCATTATATTACTTCACTAGGCCTAGAACTGGTAATAAGAGAACATTTATTCTAGTTTTACCATTTATTTAAGCACAGGGAACAATGTTGAGTATGGAGTAGGTGCTTATTAAATATTTGCTGTATTGAATGAGTGAATGAACTGTTTTCTATTTATTGATAACTGTTGACAATATATAATGCAATAGGACCTCTTCTTGGTAAGAATTTGTCTTATTGGCCTCGTAATTAAAAACTTCCTCTGATTCTTTTAAGCTTAATAGTACATTGTTAAGGAAGAAAAGCTCTTCAAAGGTCAGCCCCAAGAAGGTGATGGAATCTAACGAAGGCGAGTGATAATCCATTTATAAAAATAGCATGTATTGTTTTGGTTTGGCTGACTTTTATGTCAGCAAGGATATATACTTACAGTAGAGTGATAGAAAAAAATCTGAGAATGTACTGTTTGGTCAGAGGATGCTTTATAAACTCAGTAGACAATTATAGGACTCTGTTGTTCCATAGATTATCTGACTCCAGAAAAAGAACTCGTACAGGAAGATCTTGGCCTGCTGCAATACCACATTTACGGAGGAGAAGGGGTCGTCTTCCAAGAAGAGCACTCCAGACTCAGAACTCAGAAATTGTAAAAGATGATGAAGGCAAAGAAGATTACCAGTTTGATGAACTCAACACAGAGATTTTGAATAACTTAGCAGATCAGGAGTTGCAACTCAATCATCTAAAAAACTCCATTACCAGTTATTTTGGTGCTGCAGGTAGAATAGCATGTGGTGAAAAATACCGAGTATTGGCTCGTCGGGTGACACTTGATGGAAAGGTGCAGTATCTTGTGGAATGGGAAGGAGCAACTGCATCCTGACTGTAGGACTGAACATTATGTTCACTGCACTCTCATTTTCTGTAGGTACAGTTCAAAGCCCTAAAGGATAAAGGAGTCTGGCTTTTACTATCTTTCTTAAAAAAAAAAAAAAAAAAAAAAAAAAAGTCAAAAAAGTTCACAAAAGGAGATGATACTAGCCTTAACATGTACCTGTCAATGTTATGGATATTGTCATAAAAAGATATCTTTTAAAAATCAGAACAGAGACTTAATTTTTTAAATCTTAAGATTTGTAGAATGTTTCTAGGATAGGATATTAAAAATGATTCAAATCCATGCATGGTGTTAGATAATTTTTCTAATTATTCCATTGAGTCAGTTTTTGTGATTAGTGGTTATCAGATCAAACAGATCATGTAGATAGATAGCACAAGTATTTGGAGAAACGTTGTCTGTTTTGTTACCAAAATGTTGGAAAAAATTTATTTCAATACCTTTCAGATTTCATAAAGTGCAGTGTATATAATGCCTACTAAAAGACTGTAAAATATTGAAATTTTCTTTCAAGCAAAGTGTAAAAAATATATTGAGCCTGTAAATTGCTCTGTGACTAGACTTCATTGTCGTCTTAATATATTCTTTGCATGTGCATATATATACACAAGGGTGTATATATATGTGTGTGATTATGTGACCTATGCAATACAAATTATGGGAATGGGCAGCTTTGGAGTATATATCCCATAATTCTTTTTTCAGGAATAGTTGCAGTATTTACACAGCAGCATTTCTTCTCAGGCTTTTATTGGGTGCTGTTGCTTGCTATGTATGAAGAGAAATGTGTCAAACAAGTTTAAAGTTTAGTGTGTTCTGAAGAAGGGTGTGAACAACAGTGTTCATGGGCTTTTAGAATGCTTTTCAGTTTCAGTCCTTGTAACTCAGCTGTTCAGTACCTAAAACCAATTCAAATAATATGAACATTATTTCCTACTAGAAGTAACGTTTTCAAGTTTTCATGGCACATTATGATTGTAAATGTCTCTCAGTTTTAACAGTAAGTCTATAGGAGTCCCGTGAAGATTCCTGAAATGTCTGTAGTAACTGTTAGTCATGTTGAATAAGTGTAGTATGAACAAAGTATTTTATTGCACAGGGTTAACAAACAGTATGTTGCCTGACAAGGCTACTGCTGTTTTATTACAACATTACCTCTTGTTTTTATAAAATGTACCAAGATTTAAATTGATAACTTTATTTTACATGTAAAAAAACAGTTTCTTTTATCACCAGTGTTAGAGTTGTCTTCTGTTTCTTTTTGTTTTGTTTTGTTTGTTTGTTTTCTTTTTTAGCCAAAGAGTAAACAGAAGAATATTCTTATTTTGGTGGCTATTCATTTTACTCTTAAAAGTGATTGGTGGATTTTGCCTAAAAATTGGGGAATTTGCCGCCAAAATGAAAAATATGTAAAGTGTAGTGGTTACAGAGCGGTAAAAATGTGGGTTAGTACTTATTTATTCCATTGATTGATTATTTGACTGTTTATAAAGAAAGTTGCTTTATTTCTTTAAACATCTTCAAAAGATGACCTTTTCTTATCACATTATAGCCAAAAGAAGCAGAGAACTTCGTTGTCCTGCATTTGGTTCCTGGTTGGCCAGGTATAAATGAGCTTTACAAAAGTGCAAATTAAAAACTGTCACTTCTGTTTACCTCCACCAAAACTTGATTTTCCCCTAGCTATTAATTTAAAGTTGCCTTTCCTGCAGCTGCAATATTTTGAATAACACACAGAGTTTGTGTTGATTTTGAATGTTTGTTTATATCTAGGGGTAATGGAAAATGTAAATCCCGTGTAACCTTATTCACTCCACCTGTATCATATTATTTCATTTTCCCCAAAGTCCTTTAATTCTAACTGAACACCAGCAGTATTTTTAGTAACTCTTTCTTTAGTATACTTGGAAGATGATTTATTAAGCTGAACTGTCTTTAGACGTAATTATTGTGAATGTCTGTCTTATTTTATCATGGTGGTTCCACATGGCTCTGATGTTCAGTTTGTATTTTTGGAATTGCTTTACTTAGAATTAAAACAGACCAACATTAAATGTGTGTATTTTTTAAAGAGCTAATGAGTTTTGCTTCTGTATTTGCTTGAAAATACACACTGATGCAGTAGATGACTGCTTTTATCTAGCCAGGGAGCTGAGGATTTTCCAATTCCATTGTAAATATGTTCACTTGAATTAATCGTTATGAAACTCGGCTTTCATTTTCCTCTTGTCCCTTAAATAGTAATTATTGTATGTTCATCTAAAATGATCCTTTAAAAAATAAACTATGTTTAGTCAGTTTATACACTTCCTACTTGAAAGACAATATATCTCCCCCATCTACATTGTCCCCAAAATTCAAAAAATTTCAGACTTTCGACTTTTTTTTTCTTTTTGCTTATATAGAAGGTGTCAGGTTCACAGCAAAGGATTTTGGTTTTGTTTTTTTTTTCCTAAAAAGCTTTGCCCCTAGACTATAGAAAGAAAAGATGTAAAAATAGTATGCCTTACTGGTTTTATTCAAAACAAATGCATTTTTATAAATATCCTGATTATAAAATGAGAAGTATGGATTCTTACATGATCTGACTAGATCAGAATGTGAGCTTATCAAGAGTTATTCTATAAATTCTAATGTAGGAGTGATGAAGTCAGATCTTGCTAGTCATCTTTTGTTACTAAATGTTTAACAAGTAAATGTTCACTGATGTGTGAGTGAGGGTACCTCTCTCCTTATATTTTACAAGTTACGTCCAACTGTACATGTTTGGTTTCTATTGTGTATATATTCAGAAGATTACTGTTATCAGTGTTGGGAGTAGAATTCTTTTGGACTATTTGGTTGAGTTCCTATCAGGTACTATTAAGTTTTGGTTGGAGCATAGTCTGACTTACATAGTTAAAGTAGACTGTTGTATAACGTAATTCTAGAGTTGTTTGAATGAGGATGTGATGACAAAGGAAGATGTCCATGCACCTTTGGAAAATAGTAAAAAGAATGCCCTTTTTAATGTGGGGAAGTTTTCGTCTTTAAGTTATATTTAAATACTTCTACAAATAATACACTCCCAAACATCTCCTTTAATTTCTTCTGCGGCAGTTGATCAGTCAACTTCTTTCCTCAGGAAAATAAAAACTTAACAGTTAAATGTAAAGTGAGAATTTTATCTGGTAATGGATTCTTTTATAATTAGTAGTGGTTAAGAAACCAGATGTCAAACTGATAAAAATTTAGAGATGAGAGAAGCTATGAAAGCAAACTGATTGGCTCTCTGAATAACAAATAGTATGGGAGTAAATACAATATTTGTACTTTTTAAGTTATATTAAAATGTCTTAGAGCAATAGCTAGATCAAACACTATATTGTCTTTATTTTTAAAATTAGGATAAGACTGCAAATTAACTAGCTCACTCTATTTTTCTTCCTTTCCTCACTTCTGCCCAACACAATCAGTCTTTGCTTGCTCCGTTTGCTATTTTCTCTGTTAGAAATGATGAGCATTGAAACTGAATGCTTAGTAATAATAATTCCTTACTTTTGCAGCACCTTCAAGGAATGTGATATCTTATTCAAGAAAATTCTACTGGATTTAAGCAACAAATGAACAAAACCTTCATAGATGATAAAATATACTTATTGGATGAAACAAAAATATACCTTGTTCAAAATCATTAGTCTAATTTTTGTTCTTGGATTTACCAGAAGATAATTAATTTTTTCTCTTTTTCTTCCCATGCATGCACAGTAAGGGTGATACCGTCTCAAAACAGACAGATTGGTTCATAGGGGTCAGAAAAAGTCTTAGATAATGGTTTGTGGCCCTCCAGAGCTCAACTTTACCCAATAAAAATCTTATTCCTTAATATTTAATTACTTTCATTGAATTTTCTTGAGTATCATAGGGATAGCGCTGCCATTGAGTTCATGAAACAAAATATATGCAAGATCGGTGCTACAGAAATATGGCAGATAAATGTTTTTGGAGGGCTCTATTCAATATTGAAGGCGTAGTGTGAGAGGTAATCTCCATGTGCCTATTAGTGTCTGCAGATTCCCTTGTGGATATTTTATGTTTGATCCTTAGTGCTTTGTGTGTGGCCTAGACTTAGGGATTAAATAAAACTAGTTTACATTTGTTACGGAGTTCTACCAAGTTTATTCAAACCATCATTAATTATGTCAAATGCTTAAAAGAAAAAAATGTTGACAATATCTGAATGAATATCTAGCAGCTAATTAAAAGTAAGTTTTTCATAGCCCACCAAAAACAATTCTTTTAAGAAATCAAGCTTTAAAATAAAATCTTAAAAAAAAAAAATCAAGCTTTTCAAATGTTTTGAATGTCTTTTTAAAATTTGGTGGGCACGTGACGGGATGAGCACTGGGTGTTATTCTATATGTTGTCAAATTGAACACCAATAAAAAATAAATTTATTAAAAAAAAATCTAATATTACTATTATAGTGTTTCTATAAATTATGCATATGTAGTTGTAGATATATAACAATTTATATAAGTAAATAAATAATAACTCAAAATGAGGTTGTAGTATTTGGTATAAATACTAAATATATGCTTAGTGAAGGGTTACAATTAGTATTGTTTTGGCTGGTAATTGACCTCTTATGTATTTTATCTTTGACTTTGTTAGTGGAAGTAAGGAAATTTTGCCTATATAGAATTTGAGACAAGATTTTTGAAAATTTGAGTCCCCTTTGCAAAGTATATAAAGCTTGCTTAGATATCTGTGAAGTTAAACTTTTTCTGGAGAAGTTTAAGGAGATGATGCACATTGGAGAAGGTTTTGGAAGGGAAAACCTATTAGCTCATCTAAGATTTGTGGAACCACAGTTTGATTCCTATATTCTTTTATTACCAAATCTCTTCCAGAATCCTAGAGTGGATCTATAACAGGTCTGGCTTTTCCTTTGTATTATAATTTTGCATAACCTGGTATTTGAGACTTTTCTATGTTATTTTTATCTTTGGGTGTAAAATTTCCAGTGAAATGTGTCGCTAAAAACTCATTCTTGATCCTCCTCATAAATCATAGTTTGTTCTTTAAGAACTTTTAAGCCATTAAATGAGACCAGAAATATTTAAAATGCCACTTCATTAAAGATTTTCCTAGAATGTATTAAGTACTGATGTTTTTAAAACACTATCTTTAGCATGTTAATCTTTTTCCTAATTACTGAGACATTGTGAACATTAATCTATTATATGTTGCTATAATATGGTGGTAGTCTCAGAGGTCTAAATGTGGATAGGGGAATCAGTCCGTATTCTTCATGACTTAGGCTAGGTGGTGCTTTTATATTATACTTGTCTGCTTTACATATATCTTCTGTGGCAGTGCCACATTAATAAACTACATTTATTTACAGTGCAATGAGTGGCTTTCCTTTCTCCCACCTTGCTTCTAAACATTATTAATTCACTGTAGAATTGAAAAAAAATTTAAGCAAGGTTTTCTGGCACAAAGACAGAACCACGTAAAAATTTTAAACCTTATTTTACCCACAGTTCTGATTTTTTTTTTTAAGATTCTTGAGTATGTTTTCAAGAGTGATTTCCTTTGAAAAACTAGCAGCCCACTTTTGAAATATTCATTACTCAAAAGGATTTCTCATTTTGTTTTTCTTGCTTCCTATTTTATAATGTATAAGTGGTTGAGATTTTTAGAAATCTGACAACTGAATAAGTACATAGGCTAGAGTAGGTTGACTATTTTGTGCCTCTAAACGATGTTGAGATTACCTTAAGATAGCAAAAATGTATTGGAAAACGTAGCACCATTGTTTTCTATTAACTAGAAAGTGGAACAGGACAAAAGCAAAATTACAGTACAAAACCAATATCATTAGACAAAAGCAAAATTACAGTACAAAAGAATATCAGTGGATCTGCTTTTGGATTCTGGAACAGATTTGATGATAAACAGGGACATAGGAACCAAAACTGCCTCCATGGCTCATAGTTGAGCCAGGTGGCTTTTCCACTCCCGTAAGATGATAGACTGAATGGCCCATGCCATCTCTGCATTATGGAAAAGAGAAAATAGTGTCTTGTCTAGTGTGGACTTGTCATATAAGAATAGCAAATTGACATGGCTTTGTTATATGCACATACTAAATAGTCATAAAGGTAGCTTGAAGGAATAAAAAGGAGAAAAGGAGATGATGTTTCAATCAGAGCAATAATTAACGACTGGGAATTTCCATGACTTTGTAGGTTAAATGAGTGCAAGAATTGATACTAAAAATTTTAGCTTATTAGTACTTTGCTGAAATTGCAGTTAAAATGTCAGTCAAGCTTCAGAGGATCATAATTTCTAAGAAAATAATTGTTTTACCAAATTCATGTAAACTAATGTTTGTATGTCAGCTGAATTTTTTTGTTTGATTTTGGTGCAAAAAAAAGGTGCTTTTATTAAAGCATGGGGACAGGACCTTTGGGCAGAAAGACTAATAACTTTGGTTTGTTTTATGAACTTGGCTTAAGTCAGGAAAATGTGTAAAATTTAAGTTAACCTGTGCTTGTTACTTTTTTTTTTATGTGGGAGGTATAATTCAAAACATTTCAGGATTAAACTTCTGACTTTTAAAAAATTATTTTTGAAATGATTTTCAAAAGTTTGAAAATATTTTAAAACTAAGTTTGAACTTAAAAAGTAGTACTTATTATAAAGGCTTGTGCTCTTTAAAATACAATTTAGATTTATTTTGGGATCCTTCCTGGACAAAATATGTATGTTATCAGCTGTGTTATTATAATAGATTTTATCTGCTAATGGAAGTTGCCGGTGTCTTAGATAAGCAGAATTAGAAAAATACACAGTCATACATATATTTGGAATCTGAGAGCTTTACAGTTAGTTTAGGCTCATTGAAATTATTTGTGTTTCTTAAGCATACTGACTTAAGCGAAAGTTGGATAACTTTGAAACATGGCATAATAATTAAAAGGGAAGTGCTGGGTTAAATTTTTTTTAATAGAGAATAAACAAAATGTTGGTCCATACCTAATACCAAGTTAGGTTGAAAATATGAACCTTCACCATTAAGAACATTCAGATTTATATTGCAGTGAAAATACAGTGATAAAATAGAACTTCATCTATTCACAACGAATTATTTGCTTTAGAAATAGCATGGATTTCTTTTTCATAGCATACATGGGTATAACTTTGGTTTTACATCTTTTATTTTTTTTAAACATGTTTTTTTTAAATTTTTATTTATGATAGTCACACACACACACACACACAGAGGCAGAGACATAGGCAGAGGGAGGAGCAGGCTCCATGCACCGGGAGCCCGACGTGGGATTCAATCCCAGGTCTCCAGGATCGCGCCCTGGGCCAAAGACAGGCGCCAAACCGCTGCACCACCCAGGGATTCCGGTTTTTATCTTTTAAAATTGTATCCTTAACATAGGACATTTTATATTGAGAGGTTGCACTAAACTCAGTTTAAAATAAGCCACAACTTATTTATAAATAAAATCCATTGCATAAAATGAGGTAAAATAAAGTTTTAGCAAAATAAAACCCAAAGAAATTATTTCCTAAGAATCTCATTATCTTTGAAAATGAAGAAAAGTTTATTTTCCTAGATGCTTAAATGCCATACAACTGAGGTGTTTGTATTTGTTTCCCAGGGCTGGCATAACATTTTGTCACAAACTTGGTAGCATTAAAACCACAGCAATTTATCTCTTAACGGTTCTAGAGGCTAGAAGTCTGAAATCAGGGTGGTGGCAAGGTTGATTCCTTCTGGTAGCAGCCAGCAATCCTTGGCTGTAGACACATTGCTCCACTTCCTATCTCCAATTTTATAGTTTACCCTCTGCCAAATCTCTTAATTCTTTATAAAGATAGCAGTCATTGAATTAAGGCCCCACCCTAAAACCAGGAGGATGCTCTCTCAAGATCTTTAACTTAATTATACCTATAAAGACCCTATATCTAACTAAGGTCCATTCACAGGTGCTTAAATTAGGACTTGGCATTGGTTGGGGAAGGGGGAGATAAAATTTAACCCACGAGTATTATTACAGGACTTTTTTTTGTATGTTTCAGTTCCTAATGGTATTTCAAACCATTTTGTGCTGTTTATTTAAATGCTACAGTCATTCTTTGAATACCTAGGAGTTGCTGTGAAGGGAGATGAAATACTAGGAATCCTGGTCTGAGTTCTTAAGTTTTGAAGGGCACAGACCTATAAATACAGCTAAATTTAAGTTGAAATGTGGTAAGTAGTATGGAATACTTGTCAAAGTTCCATAGGAACCTGGAGAGACATTAGAGAAAGATTTTTTTTTAAAAGAGATTTTATTTATTCATGAGAGACACAGAGAAAGGCAGAGACATAGGCACAGAAGCAGGGAGCCTGATGTGGGATTCTATCCCAGGACCCCAGGATCAAGTCCGCATCAGGACTTAAGCCAAAGGCAGACACTCAACCACTGAGTCACCCAGGCACCCCTAGAGAAAGACTTACTGAACAGAATGTTGTTTGCATTTGGCTTTTTTTTTTAAAATATTTTATTTATTTATTCATGAGAGACTCAGAGAGAGGCAGAGACACAGGCAGAGGGAGAAGCAGGCTCCATGCAGGGAGCCCAATGTGGGACTTGATCCTGGGTCTCCAGGATCAGGCCCTGGGCTGAAGGCAGCTCTAAACTGCTGAGCCACCTGGGCTGCCTCTGCATTTGGCTTTGAAGGAGGATCAGATTTTGACTGGCAAAAGTAGGATAGGATAAGAAACAGTATAAATAAATTCAGAAGTGATCTTTGGTTAAGGGAAAGTTCAAGAGATATAGAAACTGGCACAGTTGGGGAGGTAGGTTATAAACCTGAGAATTAAATAACATTGGAAAATGCGACTCCAGGTATCCAAGTATCCAAATAGGTGCTATATATATATATCACCAGAGAAATGAGATTGTTTTGGGCTGTCATACTTGTTAGGTTGTACCTTGAAGAGTGGGTTAGCTTAAATATATAGGCTAAGGGAAAATAAAGCTCAGTTCATAATGAAGGAGCAGAGTAGGAATAGGCCTGGCGTTGAGATTGAACATCTCATTTGGTATTTTGGTGTCGGTAGTTTTCCAAGAGACCACTAGGAGGAAAATGTAGAATAGATGCAAGTTACCTTCATCCCCTAGTTTTCTTTTTGCTAGGAAGATAAGAATGTGTATGTTCAGTTATTTAAAGGGGTTAGAGTCGCAAGAGGATTTGAGGCAGGAGAGGTTACTTTTGTCCTGGGGGCTGGCTGTGGAGGACATTTTGAGAGAAGAATTATTACGGAAGACTTAATGAAGGAGTTTAAACTGGAACACGAAAGATAGGAACCTGTAGAAAAGGGAGCACAATAGGGCATTGAGTGAAAGAAGGAAGAAGGTCTTTAAGCCTACACACAGAAATGGTTGGGATGTGATGTGGGTGAGGCTGAAAAGGGTCAGGATTCTGATGAGACTGCCACGTGATAGTGTGTTTTGAGATTACTTTGACACTGGTGTGTAACATCACTTTGAGGGAAATGGTGATGAGTGCCAAGTCTAGATTTGCATGTAAATAAATCTGAGGTAGAAGCAGTGGGAATGGTAGGAATATGTCTAAGAGTGATTAGGGAGCTGAGCTGACAGTACCTGATGGCTGAGCAGGTAAGGCTTTTAAGTTTTGAGAACCTGGGAAGCCAGTGATATTAAATGGAATAGATGAGGAGCAGGTCTACTTAGAGAATAGTAAGGAAGGTAGATGTGGTTGTAATAAAAAGTTCATGCTTGAAAGTAATGGAAGAAGTAAAGAAATGGAGTAGGACTGTATTACTGAGCAAGAATAGTTGTTAGTTGCTACTGCTAGGCATTTCCCAGAAGCTTCTGTTCTTTAGTATTAAAAATTTGCTTATCACCATTAAGCAAAGACCCTAAAACTTACTTAAGTTTCTTCATGATGGTACTATGAAGAAAATTTGTAGAAAAATTTCAATAAAAATATGACCATATTCTGTCTCACCATACTATCATAGAGAACTAATTAGAGCAGAATTATCGTGTTAGCTGAACAAAAGCAAGTGATATCTGTATCAGGGGAAACTTACGTTTTATTCTGAAGCAAAAGCACTTGGAAGTGTTTCCAATAGAATAATTGGTGGGGCTTTGTAGGTGGACACTGTTGTGAATTCAGATGTCTGCTAAGTCCAAAGTGGTGTTGCATAAAAAGCAGGTTGTAATAAAAATAATAATTGGAAATACTTTCTGAAAAGAATACAGAAAATAATGTGCAAATAGTTTGATTTTTAAAACGAATGAGGAAAAGACTGTCCTGGAGAGAAAAATTAATGATAATACTTAAAATACTTATATTCAGAGTGATAGAAAAGTATCAGGTGGGCTTCTTGGCTAACACTAAAAAACAGCATCAAAATATTCAAGTAGTTACTGAATCTGACCTCACTGAAAAACTACACTATTTTGTCTTTGGTATTAAAAAGTATAAGTTTAGGTTTAGAAAATGACAAGCATTTTGCTATAGCCCAGTATTAGAGGACCATGGAAACTAAATATTACTAAGTAATTTCTCCCTTTTATAAGTAACCTGCGGTAGTATTCAATACTGGATTTTCCTGTGATAGAAATTATTCTAACCTGGGGTGAAAAGTACTCCTTTGCCCTATTTAACCCTGACTTGGAGTTAATAATGCTAATGTTTCTAAAGTATTGCTTTTCTGCTTAACCCCAAGTTGTTTCTCAGCTGGCACCAAAAGAGAGAATTAGTGAAGCAGTCCTAAGAGAATGAAACTGTGGTTTAGAAGAAAAGGGCATTGGATATGGTAGATAAGAAAAACAAGGGAGGAAATCTTTTATCAACTGTTATTTTTTTTCCCTGAAAGGAAAAGCTTGGGATCCCTGGGTGGCGCAGTGGTTTGGCGCCTGCCTTTGGCCCAGGGCGCGATCCTGGAGACCCGGGATCGAGTCCCACGTCGGGCTCCCTGCATGGAGCCTGCTTCTCCCTCTGCCTGTGTCTCTGTCTCTCTCTCTCTCTGTGTGACTATCATAAATAAAGAAAAAAATATTTAAAAAAAAAGAAAGGAAAAGCTTTATTATTTTCTGTGATATAAAAATGATTTAGCAAGAAATTTGTGTAACACAGAACTCCAAAAATCTTCCATTCTACAGTCCAGAGATAATGTTACATAAACATAGCCTTAGGGATCCCTGGGTGGCGCAGCGGTTTGGCGCCTGCCTTTGGCCCAGGGCGCGATCCTGGAGACCCGGGATCGAATCCCATGTCGGGCTCCTGGTGCATGGAGCCTGCTTCTCCCTCTGCCTGTGTCTCTGCCTCTCTCTCTCTCTCTCTCTCTCTCTGTTTGTGACTGTCATAAATAAAGAAAAAAAATTTAAAAAAACATAGCCTTAAACTTGTAGACTTTTAATTTATTTTTACTAAAAGATCATTCCTGTCGTTTTGAACTTCACATCTCATTTCTAAACAGTGGGCATCATCTTTGCATTAACAGATACTGTGTTTTTTTTAGGCATTGTGCTGGATGCGTGGGTAGAATAGACCTATACTCTGCTGTCAGTCTGGTAGAGGGTTTGTATGCATTAATTATGATACGTCATGGTCAGTGCTTTGAAACAGTACATGAGAAGGACACAACCCAAGTTTGAGGGATCCCAGCTAAATTCTTGGAGCAATGAATGATAAAGCTAAGAAAAATGAGTAATTGATGAGTCCTGAATACTAGCCTTTCTCTCCAGTTACACTGTCAACTCTTAAAGGGCAGATTTTTCGCTTTTGTGTTCTACAAAGGCCTAGACAATAATGCTCAAATTTTTCTCATTCTAAAAATTAAAACTTAACCTGGAATATTGTGATAATTTTAATTTGTATTAGATGCTTTGAGGATATAAAGGTACTGCATCCTCATCTTCCCTTGGGTGCCAAATAGAAAATACCCTTCCTTTGATAATATATGTGGGCTATTTGCATAATGTTACCTAAACTTTCCCTCTTCCCCTGTCTCAACAAACTGGTTTTTGTTCATCCTTTTCTCCTTTGCTGTATGTCCAAGGATAGTGGAGTAGTAATTCCTAGCACATTTGGTTTTAAATTTATGTCCCTTTGGCATTTAAGAATTTATAGTAGTTTGTATTATATTTAGTAAGGTGCTTCTCAGTCATATCTGCCATATAGGCCTTAATCCTAAGGGTCTTTACAGCAAAAAGACTTTGTTACCTTTTGGGTGAAGGAATCAATCAATCATTGTGTTCAAGAGTTTCATTATATACTTGTATGCCTGGATTGTCCACTGAAAAATCAGCTTTTGAGAAAGTCAAGGATAGCTTCTCTGTTGAGATACACGGAAAGCTGATTGTGCAACATTGGGAAATTGGTGTGGTTTTCCCATGGTGGTGTTCTGATAACCACGTAATTGTAGTATAACCTCTGGACACTCTTTTAGAATATAGAATTCCAAAAGAAAAAGTTTGACTTTCATTTTTCATGTAAAAACAATCAAGTTCAATTCTTAAGCTCCCTGAAATATATCGTGTTTCCCCTTTCTACTAATAAATCTTAAGGATTGAGGTAATACCTAAACTGACAATCTGTTTTTAACTGAGAATATTTTAATTTTATTTAAAAATAATTAAATTATATCACTTGTTCTGGCTTCACTCAGAGTATGTACATATATACCAATATTCTAATAATGTCTGTTTCAGGTATAATGTTAATCTGTGCCGTTTTGTTTAAAATTTTTATTTTGGGGGATCCCTGGGTGGCGCAGCGGTTTGGCGCCTGCCTTTGGCCCAGGGCACGATCCTGGAGACCTGGGATCGAATCCCACATCAGGCTCCCGGTGCATGGAGCCTGCTTCTCCCTCTGCCTGTGCCTCTGCCTCTCTCTCTCTCTCTGTGACTATCATAAATAAAAAAAAAAAAAAAAAAAAAAAAATTAAAAAAAAAAAAAATAAAATAAAATTTTTATTTTGGAATATATATTCACAAGTTGCAAAATACCCACAAGGAGTCCCTGTACACTCTTCCATTTCCTTCAGTGGTAACATCTTGCATATAGTACAATATGAAATCTAGAAAGTTGATGCTGGTACAATCCAGAGTTTATTCAGATTTCACCAATTTTACACATTCATTTGTGTGTTAATATAGTTCATGTAATTTTATCATACATAGGTTTGTGCAACTACCACAATCAAGATACAGAATTGTTTCATCAGAAGGCTGTCTTTATAGCTACATTCCCTTTGTTCCCTTCATTCCTAACACCTGGCAACCACTAATCTGTTTTCTATCTAATTTTGTTATTTTAAGAATATTACATAAAAGGAATCTTACAGTTTGTAACCTTTTAAGATCCCCCTCCCAACATTTCCCTTGAAGTCCATCCAAATATTACATGTATCCAAAGTGTTTCTTTTTATTGCTGCATAGTATTCCAGGGTATGGATGTTCCAAAGTTTAACTATTCACTATTTGTTTTTTTTGGGGGGGGTGGGTGGAGTGGGGCAAAGAATATTAAGCAGACTCCATGCCCAGCTTGTGAGCCTGGCTTGGGGCTCCATTTCGTATCCCTGAGATCATGACCTGAGCCGAATCGGATATTTAACCAGCTGAGCCACCCAGGTGCCCCTAACCAGTTTTTCACTCTTTGAAGGGCATGTGGGTTATTTCTAGTTTGAGGCTGTTAAATATGAAGTTGCTATATGTAACTTGTGTACAGCTTTTTATGTGCACATTTTTATTTCTCAGGGATGTGTCCAAGAGTATAAATGCTGGGTTGCATGGTAAGTGCATGTTCAATTTTATAAGAAATTGCTAAAATATTTTCCAGTGACTACCATTTTTTTATCCCACCAATAATGTAGTGATCTAATTTTTCTAGCATCCTTGTCAGCATCAGGTAACTTTCTAAAAATTTAGAAGACAGAAAATGTTACAGTAGTTTCAGCTGTTAGTGATGTTTATATTAGCCATTTGGGTAGTGATACTTCATTTTTTAAAAAAAGATTTTATTTATTTATTCATGAGAGACAGAGAAAGGGAGAGGCACAGACATAGGCAGAGGGAGAAGCAGGCTCCATGCAGGGAGCCCGATGTGGGACTCGACCCTGGGACTCTGAGATCACACCCTGAGCCAAAGGCAGATGCTCAACTGCTGAGTCACTAGGAATAAACCTTCATTATGGTTTTAACTTGAATTTTCCTAATAGCTAATGAAACATCATTTTGTTGAATATATTTTCATATGATTATTAGGCATCTACATGTTTTTTATGGTTTTTGCCCCTTTTATAACTGATTTGGTTTTCTTGTTTTGAGCTTTGAGAATTTATGTACTTGACCCCTGAACAACACGAGTTTCAACTGCACAGAGTCAACTGTATAATCTGGTCCTTTTTCAGGTAAGTAGTTTGCATATATTTTATTTTCTATAGCTTACTTTTTCTAACCCTGTAACAGGGTCTTTGCTGGTGCAAAAGTTTTTACTTTTTTTTTTTTAAAGATATATATATATATATATATATATATATATAGAGAGAGAGAGAGAGAGAGAGAGAGAGAGAGACAGAGAGACAGAGACACAGGAGGAGGGAGAAGCAGGCTCCATGCCAGGAGCCTGACTTGATCCCGGGACTCCAGGATCGCGCCCTGGGCCAAAGGCAGGCGCCAAACCGCTGAGCCACCCAGGGATCCCCAAAAGTTTTTACTTCTAATGAGTTCTGGCTTATCAGTTTTTCCTTTTATGGGTCATGTATTTACTGTCAGGTGTGAAAATTTTGTCTAGCCCTATCTAATGGTACTAAAGATTTTTAAATTTTTTTGAAAACCTTTGCAGTTTTCTTAATTTAAGTTCATGTTTTTACCTGTTTATTCCAATTGCTATAGACTATTTAAAATACTGTCTTTTCTGTATTGCTTTTGCACCTTTGTCAAAAACCATACGGTCTTCTTTGGTGTATTTCTGGAATCCCTGTTCCATTATATATCTGTCCCTCTACCAGTATCACATAGTGTTGATTACTGTAGACTTTATTCTTTTTAAAAATTGTCCATCCTTTTGTCCTGTTCTTAGTCTTTTGCCTTTCCATATACATTTTAGAGTAAGCTTGTCTCTGTCTGCAAAAAATCTTGCTGGGTTGCCTGGGTAGATGAGTCAGTTAAGCGTCTGACTCTTGATTTTGACTCAGGGCAAAATCTCAGAGTTGTGAGATCGAGCACTACAGGGGCCTCTGTGCTCAGTGGAGAGTCTGCTTGAGATTATCTTCCTCTCTCTCTGCCCCAGCACTTTCTCTCTTTAAAATAAATCTTAAAAAGAAACCTTGCTGGATTTTGATTGGAATTATGTTAAGTTTATAGATTTAGAAAGAATTGACCTTCCAATCCATGGCACATGGTACATTTCTCCACTTATTTGGGTCTTTAATCTTACCAACTTTTTCTAATTTTCAGCATACAGATCTTGGACATGTTTTGTTAGAGTTATACCTAAGTGTGTCATTTTCTTTGGAGTGATTGTCAATGGTTTTGTGGTTTTTTGTTTCCAATTTGATTTTGAATAACAGGCAAGAATTCAGCAAAATGGAACTCTTAACTGTGTCTTTTTAACTGTGGCCTTAAAGCTTTCTCCTACAAATAGTATTACTAGTTTTTTTAGAATTGAAGTAAGGGTAGAAAGGTTAGGTTTATTAGTCCCTCCTCCCACTTGATATCCAATATAGAAATAAACTCTTTGATATCTGATAATTATTGCACTTGACAACTTCCAGGATTCAGGAGTAGTTTCTTTATATAGAAGGGAGTTCATGTTGGATAACAGATTCTCTTTTATCATTTTGCTGTTGACTCATGGACATTGAAGACCTCCAAATTTTTCCCTGCTTGGCATTTTCTCGCCTTTTTCTTTCAGATACAGGGATCCAGAGTCCCACCTCAACGTGCTCTCTTTCATGTAATATCATGTTAGGTCTGGATTCTTTATGGTGTACCTTTTTCCCAGACAGACATTACATGTAACATAGCTCTAGCTTCTGATGACACAAACATTCCAGAAACCCAGACACCTGAAAGTGATGGGAATGCAGAAGCAGAAAGGTGCGTAAGGAATTCTAACAGCTTGTGGGAGGAGAGTGTCTTGTCTGGATGGTATGAAGGAACTGACCAGTAACAACCTCCACCAAGCACAGGACTCTCTCATATGTGATTTTAACCAAGTGTTAAGATACTATCTAAAATATTTCTACAGATAAATGGGCTCAAAGGAATTTTGATTTTCCAGTATCACCCAAGATAACACCAGAATCCCAAGTTGCATTGGTTAAAAATTAAGATTCTAGAGCCATGTTACAGACTAAACAATTTCTGGGGTGGGGTTAGAGGAGTGGAACAAGCTCTTTAGGGGCTTATTGAGCATTCCAATTTTCAGAAGTAATCTTTGCCTCATTTTTTTTCCCCTCTACATTTTGAATCACTGTATAGTTAAAATGCATGTTTGGACAACAGATGAATAAGAACACATGTAAAGAGAACTCCAATGCAAGGTAAAATGATAGACAATAAGCGCAGAGAACTATGGGTTTTCAAACGGAAGCAAAAGCACACATGGCTAAGATAAGATCAATGAAGGTTTTAAAGATTAGACAGCATTTACAATGACTGGTAGATTAACAAGACTTTCTTTGATTGTGATTTTTATTATATATATTCAGAACAGTATTCAATGCTCATTTAATATGGCCATTCAGAACTCTAAAGCAATTTGAGCAACACTGATGTGATATTTAAAATGAAAAGTTATTACATGCTGAGTCATTTTTTAAAGAAATTTAAGATAAAGAATTATTTGGGGATGCTTACAATTCTATGTATTCGATTTTTGTTAATTTTAAGACATAATAGCAATGCTTACGAAGGATAAACATACGTAACATAAAATTACATTTCAGTTTGTAATTTATTTCCATGCTGTTTTCAACCGTTATTTACCTTCTTTACCTTAACATTCACATCAAAGAATAGACATCATTAACAACCCAAATGCAAATTAGTAAAATCCTAGGCTTTAAATACTGTATTTTAAGAGTTTATGTAACTAAAAACCAAAGACAAAATCAGCCATTAAGTGGTAAGTAGATTAATTTTAGCATAATTTTACTTTCAAAATTGAATACTGGCATTTAAAAAGCCATGAAGCAGATTAATATCTTTAGAAATATTAAAGAATTTAGTTCTTTGCTCACTAATTATGCTTTTTTTGCTTAATACAAGTAACATTCTTCGCATTCCCACTCTTCATTTTGTTCCTAGAAAAATAAAATTGTCCTCAATATTCCTAAATTCTTTGTTTTCCATATAAGGCCATTATAAGGTAAGACATTACTGAATCACAAGTTTAAAATCAGTGGCATAAATCATCTGTAGATAAAGTAATGAATTCATTGGTAAGGAATCAGTACAGTACAGTAACCAGCCAGAGGTAGAATTCTTAATCACAGTTTTTTAGAAAAGATGCAGTAGTTTATATTTGTACTGTTTTATTCTAGTATGGTAAGTTTGCTTCTCATGATTAGTTTAACAGGAGGAGGTGGGGGAAGGTCTCTTCATAGGCGATTATTGGTCCTTATAATGAATGCATATATTATAGGCACTCCTGGACACTTAATTAAACATTTTCTTGGCCAGTTAAGGTAATCAGTTATATATGGCATTCAGGTCAGTTTTAAAGAGCTTCAGAGTAGGGATATCTAACCTTTGTTTTCCCAAGGGCATAAGGAGGAGGGAAATCTCTTTTTGTGCCACTCTGACTGTAAATTAATAAATGAAACCATTCTCTCAATATCATTGCTTATTAAGAATTCCAGCAGTACTAATGTACTATGCTCAAATTTTTAAATTGTTTCTAAATCATATTTGTCTTAAACAATATTACAAATGTGTATAACCTAAAATTTTATTTAATTCCTGATGTAGCTAAATTACTAGTATTTGAATAATACTCCACAGACTGCAATAAGCAAGGATGGCACAGACTTTACACAGGTTTATTCACATATTGACTTTATATTTGGGATTCTGTGGGTTTTCAATACTTACTTGAATGTCAATAAATAAAGTGATTAGAAAGGTCATTTAATCAGTTATAATAACAATTGTAAAGTATGTACCCAGTGCTAAACCTTACAGTAGAGTTTGTTTTATAAAATGTACCTGAATACTTAATAAAAGACAATTCAAAACAGAATAAAACTATAAAAAATAAAATCCTAGCCAAGTACAGTTTCTTCAATTATCTAGAATTTAGTCTCATGATATTAGGATTGGGTCATTATTATGAATCAATCAGATTCCAGATACTTAGAGTTTATTAAGTAAACTTAATTTTGATCAGATATTCTCAGGTTTACCTTAATTCTTCTTTATTGCTTTTGTTAGTTTTTTGTTCTTGTTGATTTTGAGAACTCAGAAAAGGAGATACTTATTTATGTAAAGCCCAGATTTTTAAGCAATATTTTCTTCACAACTGCTGGTAATGTATCATCCAAGTCAGTAATGATGTTAAAACTAACATAACACTGCTGATAGTAATATAAAAATAAAATTATTTTCCCTCACATTTAATTTCAAAATTCTACGTCTTACTTAAGGACTAGACAAAATGTGTCCTTATGGAACCTGAACAACCTTTAGCTATTTAATTTCAAAGAGAAAATCTGTTGAATTATAGTAACAATTAAGCATTTTTAAGAATTATCAAAATGTTGGCCTTTGGGGAATCTAAGCTAAGTACACAATACTTTTTGCTAATATTTTAAATTGAAATATATTTGGTTATAGAAATCTCACAAATCTGTTTTTCACAGCTATGCTTCTATTTACATAACAGGAGAGATACATATGTAAAAAGAAAAGAAAAGTTGAGTTTTTGTCTTCTGAAGATATATCCAATCCATGATTAAGTAATTTCCAGAGGATTTGGAACTTAATATATTGAAAAATTATACAATAAATTTATAATTGCCACCTTTACAAAGAAACTTCTAGGTAAGAGAATCTTTTAAAAACATTATTGGTGTTGCATTTAGGACCAAAGTTCATTTATTTAAATCACCTATGACAGCTGGAAAATTTTTTCAAACTTAGGAAAATGCTGATTAATATGGTTTCATTCAATTATACCTATGTTCTGCAAAATATTTCTGTTATACACTTAAGTACAACTGAAGCAATAAGATTACTTGCACAGACGAAAGAGAAGACTCCTTTCACCTTAAAATTATACTTGTTTCACACTGTGGTAATGCCTGAAAACATTTTTAGAAAAGACTATTGGTCTTGATTATAACAGTGTATTGCATTTTTCTGTCTCTCTCTTTTTTTTTTCAATGTTAAGTACTTTAAAGTTTTAAGTTCTACTTTTCCTCTTATCTTCAAATAGACTCTTTAGCATATAAACTTGAATGGCTGACACCACCACCATTACCACTAAGTTAACCATAGACCAGAAGTTGACTCTATCAAAGTTGCTTTCTTGTATGTTTCGATCACGGGCTTCAAATGCTCTAAGCAGAGTCTGGATATGGCCACTTTTGCTTAGTCTGGCCTTGATACTGTTGATGGATTCCTGGAGATAAATAAAATAATTTTACTATAAAAGAATGCTCAGTAATTTTAAGTTAATTTAAACATGTGACTCACACAGTACCCGGACATTCATATTAGTTTTATATTCAAACACAATTTTAATTAAGGGACAAGAACTACTTGGATTACCTAAAAATCTTCTGTAGGTTTATGTAATAGTTCTCCTGATATATTTAAATTGTTTACAAATAGTTACTTGACAGTTGCAAATAGTTAACTTTAACAGGAGCAAAGCTAATGTAAATTGAAAATAATGTGAAAATATATTTCAGTGGCATACTGTCAGGAATTTTATATATATATTATCTTTCTTAGCCCTCACAACCATAAGAAAAAGACTTTAAAAAGTTTTAAAAAGGGGATCCCTGGGTGGCTCAGCGGTTTAGTGCCTGTCTCTGGCCCAGGGTGTGATCCTGGAGTCCCGGGATTGAGTCCCGCATCGAGCTCCCTCAATGGAGCCTGCTTCTCCCTCTGCCTGTGTCTCTGCCTTTCTCTGTGTCTCTCATGAATAAATAAATAAAATCTTAAAAAAATAAAAATAAAAATAAAAAGTTTTAAAAAACCAGATAAACCAAAAAAAAAAAAAAAAAAAAACCAGATAAACCCTGATAACAGCTTCTAGGTATTTATCTTTATATATAATGCATTGTGTTTATTTTCTTTGAATATTATCACTCTTGTCCAATTTAGTGTATAACAAAACAGCTAACTTTTTTATGTCAGAAAATAATAGTGAAATTAGAAAATATTCCAATTTCTGATATGCATATTATATATCCAAAAGTATAATCTATTTTTAATATGAAAATGTTCAAAGATTATATTTATAAAACACTCTAACTTGTACATCTTCTGAGAAATCTATTTTTATAGTAAGGTCCTGGAGAGAGAAGTGATTTGAAAACTATAAAAAGGCTATAAGAATATAAGTTAAAATTAAGTTGAGACTTAAAATAATGTCAAAGTACAGTTGACCCTTGAACAACGCGGGGGTTAGAGGTGCTAATGCCCTGCATGGTTAAAAATCCATGTAAAACCGTTGATTCCTGAAAAACTTTACTAATAGTTTACTGTTGACCAGAAGCCTTTCATAAACAACCAACACACATTTTGTGTTATATGTATTATATATTGTATTCCTATAATAAAGTAAGCTAGAGAAATGAGAATGTTACTAAGAAAATCATAAGGAAGAGAAAATACATCTACAGTACTGTACTACATTTACTGAAAAAAATCTGTGTATAAGTAGACCTGCATAGTTCAATCACACATTGTTCTGGGGTCAACTGTATTTATGGCAAAAACAAGAAAATACTAGAAACAGATTTTCCTGGATTTTCTTACTTAAAATCCTTATTTAAGCAAAAACTATACTCAAAATTTTAGACTGTCCTGCTAAACCTACAAAACTACAAAGTGTAATATTTGTTATTTGGACTTATTTGTAAAGCAACTGTAACCTAGTAAATGCAAATATTTTCTAGAAAAATAAGGAATTCAGGTTCCCAAATAAAAAGATCATGCATAGTTCTTTTCAATATTACAGCAATGACAGTCAAATACAAAATTATTTATAAAAGTTTGCTGTTATGATACAAAATTTTGGGGAAATGAAGCTCTTCAGGGATACCTGAGTGGCTTAGCGTTTGAGCTGCCTTTGGCTTAGGTTGTGATCCCGGAGTCCTGGGATCAAGTCCCACATTGGGCTCCCCACAGGGACCTGCTTCTCCCTTTGCCTATGTGTTTCATGAATAAATAAGTAAAATAAAAGAAGGAAATAAAGCTCTTGAAAAACATTTTCTTTAAAAAGGACTCCAAATATTCAAGCCATATTTAAATCTGGCTAATTTTTTTAACCATGTAAATGAATTAAATCTCTTGAGAATTTATAAGTACTAGTGTTTTGCTGGCAAAATAAATTTAAAACGGAAGAATAAGTTAATATGACTGAAATTTACAAGATATATACATTGGAAATTATGGTGAGATTAAAAACGGTCATGTAAAAATTCATACTAATCAAACTTAATCCTTTCAGTTTTGTATAGTAATACCAGTGGAAAAGGTAAGAAAACTAACATTTATTGTGCTATACACTGTTTAATTTTTTTATTTTTTATTTTTTAAGATTTTATTTATTTATTCATGTGAGAGACAGAGAGAGAGAAGCAGAGGGAGAAGCAGGCTCCATGGAGGGAGCCCGATGCAGGACTCCATTCCGGGACCACGGGATCATGCTCTGAGCCAAAGGCAGACACTCAACCACTGAGCATCCCTAGACACTGAATAAACCTCAAGTGATCAAAATACGTTATTTTAGAAAAGTTCAGGTTATAAGAGTATTAGAGATTACAATTTTAATTTGCAATGACCGTATTATTTCTTCTGCAGGAATTTCTATAATACAGCTATAAATGCTATTTACAAATACCACTCAGTAAATTCTATCATTTGATTACATCTACCTGTGGCTGAAGGGTAATGACCTTTTCCCCACTCACCAGTATTATTATAAGCAAATAAGTTCTTACACATGCACATTTCATTATGCACGTTAATGATAAAGTATAAAGCAATTCAAACAAGCCATATTCTAAAAGTTTTTACTCCTGAATGTAGTCATAGTTTCTGATAACTGCTAGGTCTGGTCTGAGTAAACAGTGTTCCCAAATTAGTCATGTAATATCCAATTTCATGTTATAAAAACTATGCTGTGGGAAAAATGCCTATACATCATCTTAAGTGTTAACTGCTCACTTTTTTTTTATGTGCAAGCATGCTATAGATTATTACATTAATCTCCCCAAGCCAAAACTGTCATTGGAAAAATAGAAATAAATAATCCTCACAGAGTTAAGTAAAGATTACATGAGATAATGCAGAGAAAATGCTTATTTCAGTGCCTGTCACACAGTCATATCTCTGGATAATTTTTATTTATTAAAAGACCATACTGACCAGAATGTCTTCCAGTTTCATGTCCAACATGTCTGTGCCAGTAATATATTTCTTCCAGTCCTCTTGCTCTTGCTCCTGTTCTCCCATATTATCCAGGATTAATTCAAAGAAAATCACCTTCTCAGAAATGGTGCTGAATGTATTATCAAAGCAGAACATGTAGTCACCATCTTCAGTCTCTACCCTGCATTAAAAAAAGTGTATGTCTTTATCTGTACTTCTCTTTGGGATCAAAGGAAAAACTGTAAGAGAAGAAATAACATGGTTTTTAGTGACTGAACATTTTGCTGATATAAAGACTTCCTTAGTATTGAAAGATTATTTCTTGGGAAAGAGGCAACCTGGAAATATATATATAAATAGATAAGTAGTTGCAACTTAGATGTGCTTGGCATTTACTCAGGAAATTATGGCAAAAGATCTTGACCTAATCTTTGGAAAAGGATAGGATTAAAAACATTAAAAAAACATAGGTACATGATACCTCACAATGACCTTTAATATTTATACATTATTAACACTAATTTATCATGAGTTCAATTCATAGGCAAATATGACCACAAACATCCCTTTGAGTTTACTCTCTAAAATGACTTTTTTTTTTTTTAAAGCAGTGATAGATTGTTCTAAATGCTTTCTTCCAGGCCTCCTACTGATTAAGAACATCTTCATAACATAGTTTACAAAGGTTAGGGATCAGTTGCTAAAACAAATAGAGCTTTACTCTCCTGGCATTACTTTTACTGAATAAATGCCACTCACATCTAAGTTAAACTTATATCTTGGTCTCATTAGTTTCACATTCAAGATAATTGGCCTGGGCACAGTTAATTTGGCAAAGTGGTTTCCTAATTTATTTGTGGCAACTTTAACAAGCAAAGTATTGCATAGGCTAATGGCATTTACTGCTGACTACAAAAAAGGTTCTAATCAGGTTTTAGTTTTTGTTGTGACTGTTCATAAAAGGTTGCTCTAAATGATTTTGAAGTTTTATCTCCAATACACTGGACTGCTTAAACCGAGGTGGCTTATATTATTTTCTATAGCCTTGTGACTACAACATGTGATCTTTTTAAGCCAATCTTTGCTTCTTTTTTACCCTTATTTCCAACTTAAAGAATAAGAAAGAAATGCTCAGCAATTTAATTGGATCTTAATATCCTATAAATAAAAAATAGCCAAGACTTATATACCCCTTCATAATTTACACACTGCTTTCATATATTCTAGTTCCTTTAATCCTTACCATCATATTTGGAAGTAGGTATAATTGACCTTTTCGAGGTAAGTATAAGGTTCACATAAATTAAAATACTTGCCTATGATCACACAGTCTGTCATAGGCATAGATGAAGCTTGGTTTTCTGACTCTCATGTTAATTGATCTTTCTTTTCTATAATACTGCTCAGAGCCTGTCTGCATTCCTTGCAATCTCCTCAGTCATGACCAACCTTTGTCTTGCAGATGTATTTAACCTTTGGAAGAAGCATGAAGAATATACTGGCGAATACAATGTGGAACAATTTTAAAAGGAAAAAAAATGTTATAACTATTATTATATAAAGTTCAATGTTAATCACTTTTAAATTTAACTCTTAATTTTCTTTTTTTTTTTTTTAAGATTTTATTGATTCATTTTAGACAGATACAGAGAGAGAGAACATGAGCAGGGGTAGAAGCTGAGAGAGAGAGGAGAGGGAGAAGCAGATTCTTCGCTGAGCCAGTGGCAGACGTGGGGCTCCATCCCAGGACCCCGGGATCATAACTTGAGCCAAAAGCAGATGCTTTGAGCCACCCAGGTGCCCCTTAATTTTGTTTAGTCTTAATTTTTTTTTTTTAATTTATTTATGATAGTCACAGAGAGAGAGAGAGAGAGAGAGAGGCAGAGACACAGGCAGAGGGAGAAGCAGGCTCCATGCACCGGGAGCCCGACGTGGGATTCGATCCCAGGTCTCCAGGATCGCGCCCTGGGCCAAAGACAGGCGCTAAACCGCTGCGCCACCCAGGGATCCCTTGTTTAGTCTTAATTTTATTTAACTCAACTTTATTTAGCCATTCTTAACCCTGCATTGGATTAAAAGGGGAAGCTTTGTACCTATTCTTTTTATACGTGAAGTACAGATACACATACGGTACAAAAACTGGTTTTAAAATTTCATGGGGTGATGCTAAGGCAGAAAAGTCTGGAAAGGTTGCATGAGGACAAAAGTAAAAAATGAAAAGTTTGAAAAGCACTGACTCGTGTATGAGCTTCAGCATGTGTATGAAAAAAGATGTTTTATTAACATAGTCATTTCTATACTAATCTCTTTCTAAATATATGTTGACTGCTTTTAGTAGAAAGGAACTTTATTAGTACAAATGATATAAAATACTATCCAAATAAAAATGGCACAGAGTTAATTTTCCTTTCAAGTAGAATAAAGAGCATAAGTAGTCCAGAGAGGGCACAGAGTTAATTTTCCTTTCAAGTAGAATAAAGAGCATAAGTAGTCCAGAGATGTTTTATTAACATAGTCATTTCTATACTAATCTCTTTCTAAATATATGTTGACTGCTTTTAGTAGAAAGGAACTTTATTAGTACAAATGATATAAAATACTATCCAAATAAAAATGGCACAGAGTTAATTTTCCTTTCAAGTAGAATAAAGAGCATAAGTAGTCCAGAGTTTATTCAAGTAGAATAAAGAGCATAAGTAGTCTGGGTGGCGCAGACGGTTAAACTTCTGCCTTCAGCTCAGGTCATGATCTCCAGGTCCTGGGACTGAGCCCAAAGTAGAGCTCTCTGCTCCATGGCGAGTCTGCTTCTCCCTCTCCCTCGGCCTCTCCCCTCTACTAGTGCACACACACACACTCTCTCTCAAATGAATAAATAAAATCTTAAACAAAAAGAAAAGAAATAGTCCAGAAAGGGTAAGTTATGGTGTGAGTTATGGTGATACTAATTCAGTTGTATAGAAACACACACACACACACAGACTTCTCATTTCTGGAAGTGCCAGCCAAAGGTATCACTTAAGTTGTTTACAGTTGTTTGGAGACATTTTTACTAACCCTGCCTTCTGGAAGGACACTATTTGTTTTAAGGATTTAAGAAAAAAAACTACTTCGGTGCCATAACACCGAAATAACAGATATTTTAGTTGCCTTTAAAAAGTTAATATAGTTCAAGATAAAATTTTGTTTAAATCTGATTTTTTAGAAAGTAGACTTGTAAATTTGGTGCAGTGATTAAGAGTGAACTGGACAGCCTGATTTTAAATCCTGGCTTTGCTGTTTGCTAGCTGTGTAACTTTTGTTAACTTATTTTAGTGCTCTATGCCTCAATTTCTTTATTGATAAAATGATAATACCATGTACCTCATAGGGCTGTGGTGAATAATAAAAAAATTTAATAAATACAAAGTGCTTAGAACAGTAGCCTGGCACATCAAAAGAATTCAGTAAATGTGAACTCTTATAAACTCATTTTTTTTCTCCCACTGGTTTAATGAGAGGTAATTCCATGCAAGAAAGCAATAAGATATTTTCTCCTTAACAGTTAATCTTAAATTATCTCTAAAGGAAAGGAGAAAATTGGAGAAAAAAAATGACAGAAATTCTACAGATTTTCAATATTCTGAAATTTGAAGAAAAGCTACATTTTTAGTTTCTGTTCATGTAACTATCAAAGAAGAAATATAGCTCCAAGTATATAAACTAACTTTTTAAATTACTGTTTCTCTATTTTATTAATAGTTTATACAAATATTTTTTCTGAGTTCTGCACAGGTAAAATGCCATTTTAAAAAGCACTTTAATAAAAAAATGAATAAGAAATTTAAAAATTTTTAAATAAAAACTTAAAAGAGCCATTAAAAATTAAAAAACAAAAAGTTTTAAGTTAAATAAAAAATAAAAATAAAACACTTTGAAAAGAGTATTATTTTTCCTCTCATTCATTCATACATTTATTTAGCATTTACTATCAATTACATGCCAAGTATGCTGGTTAACAAAAACCAGTAACTATAATAACTAGTACTTACATAGTGCTATGTGCCAGAGATGTTCTAAGCATTGTATGGTAAAAAGCAAGAATTCTGATCCATCCTGCTTCCTCCTCTTAATGTGTATCCCTGCAGACTTATTTAACTTCTCTGAGCCTCTTTGTCTGTAAAATGGGAATTGGCGAATCAAAGAATCTCTCACAGTGGGCTGGAATGATTAATTTAGAAGCATATAAAATGCAAAGCCTAGTTTATGGCAAATATTAGACCGTATTTGTTTGTCTTCTTCCTGTAAACTCACAGTTGAGTTTTAATGCAATAACATGAGTAAACAAAGTGCTATAGTAAAATAATAGAATGAACAGGGAAACACACCACTGAGATATGAAAAAAGAGAAATGAGATTAAGAGAGCTGTTGTCAAACTCTAAACTTATAACAAGTTATTTTCTTTCTGGTTTCCTATGGTCAGATCTTTTACTATCACATCTTCTAATAATCTAAAAAGAATGAGGTCTGATTTGAAAAAAAAAAAAAACTTTTACATACACACACCACACATATGCACAAAGATGTACTGTGCTTGTTTTTTTTAAGAAAGTAAATAGCAAAGATGAGATAGCCAGCAGCTCAAGAAACTATAGGATACATACCTGGAACAGGTATGTATACCTTAAAATGGAAAGGTTGTGCTAGTCAGACAGGTTTAAATGTCACAATAGACTGAATGCAACATCTAGGGCATACTCATCTTATTTAACCAAAGCAAAGAAAAAATTTAGTATCAATACAAAATGCCTAAAAAAAAGAGAAAAAAATTAATGGAAAACACTTTAGATTATGATAGACTACTATTGAGGACTGTTTAAAATGTTCATATGGAATCATTTAATACTGATGTTTGCATCAAGTGTGCTAAATTTCCCTACCTTGCAGATAACCCCTTGGTATGACCCATCCCCCCCCCCGCCCCCCCAGGAACTCAACTTAAAGATCACTTACGTGTGAACTCCATCTGATTTTCTTTGTTCAAAAACTAAGGTTCTTCCCTCTGGAGAGGCAAGATGGAAGTCAATATCTAATCCTGCTCCATCTAAAACCTATAGAAAAGCACAAAAGAGAACACATTACAAATTCTGAAACTAAAAAATATATAAAGTAGATCATATGATGAAAAGATTTTTTTTCCAAACCTAGAGAGGTAAAGATGCATGTAAGAGCTAGAAAGGAGCAAAAAGATCATCCAATTCCATTCCATTTCATGAATTGGATCATCCAATCCAATTCAATTCTTGTTGCTATCACCTAAATTTAGGCCTTATAAATATTTTTGAAATAATCTTCCTAAAATGGTGCCTTCACTGAGAAGTCCTGTAGGGTGGAAGAAACACAGATGGGAGTTCAAATAGTAGACCTTTTTACTTAGGCAATTTAGAGCATGCTATGTAACTTTTCTGAGTTTGTTTCCTCTTCAGTAAAATAATTAGCTAGTTCTTAACCTGGAACTCACAACTTCCATGATTTGACTCCAGTTGACTTCTTCAGTGCATTCACCTATTACTCAGCCATATCAACTGAATATTCCAAGTAGACTATTTGCTTACTGGCCAGGGAACACAATCTGTTCCTTTACAATCCCAAAATAATGATGATAGCTAACAATTACATTATGTCCCACACATTGTTTAAAGTGCTTTGTGTGAGTTAATTTCCTCACAACAACTCTAAGAGGTAGGTCTTATTACTGTTCTCAGTAAAATAAACAGAAAAATCAACAGAACAAACAGAAAAAAACAAAAAAATGAAGACAGAGAAATACTTTTTTCAAGGTAATACAGTCGATGAATGGCACTCAAAATTTGAACTCAGCAATTTTCCTCTGATAACTACTCTTTTTCTTATTTAACACTCCATTTTATTTTTCTTGGTGGTTTTAATGGAATGATATAAAAAATTACCTATTGCTGTGCTCTACTTATCAACAGAAGTAGTTTCAAATAGCTAGGTAAATATACATAATTCTCTTCAAATCCCAATAAAAAGAAGAAAATACATAATGATACAAATAATCCATAACAACACTGGAAATCTAGGAAGACTGTTAACAGGCATGAAGAGTGAGGAATTTCTGGAAGATATTCTAGGCACCAATGGCTGAGCAAAGGATGTATCTGGCTACCAATAGCTATCAATCTCAAAATCCTCACTGAAACAGACTAGAGAAGTACATTTGTTGAAATCAATACCCTCTTTTTCATGCTATTGGTTTTATTGAGAGGATCAAATTCTGAAAAAATAGTTAATATAAACAGACTGAAAAATGTTTCCTTGTACATCCTCAGAGAAATTCAAAAATGTATAATTCATAAAAAATGAGGTTGCTGGTATGAAAAATAAGTTAAAAACATAAAAAATGTGTTGCCAAGATAAAGCCTTAATAAATGTAATGACAGCAAAATGAATATGGGTAGAGACTAAAAATCAGCGAACTAGAAGGAACCAGGGAATTCTCAGAACAAGTTGAAAAAGTACATGAAAAGTATGAGAACAGCGGTAAGACCCTTTGTGAAGGACAAAGCTAAACATTTCAAATAGCTAACAAGCATTTCAAAGAGAACCAAGAGAAACAAAGATAGGAAATCATCAAATAAGGGACAAAAATTCTTGTTTCAAAAGAGAAAAAAAGTCTTTAGACTGGAATGGGCTAATAGATGTGAAGCAGGATAAATGAATAAAGATAAAAATCCTACTGACTTTCCCAAAGGATTTAAAAAGAACAACCTAGAAACTTCCAATGATAATAGAGAACTATAAAATAAGAATTGGGATTGAATGGGATGCCTGGGTGGCTCAGTGGTTGAGCATCTGCCTTTGGCTCAGGTCGTGATCCCGGGGTCCTGGGATCGAGTCCCACATCGGGCTTCCTGCATGGAGCCTGCTTCTCCCTCAGCCTGTCTTTGTTCTCTCTCTGTCTCTCATGAATAAATCTTAAAAAAAAAAAAAAAAAAAAGAAAATAAATAATTGGGATTGGAGTCAGAATTCTTAAAACACTAGATGCAAAAAACCATAATGGAGTCATGTCTTCAATGATCTCAAGTAAAATAAAAAATTGTATTTACCAAAGTAAAAGCAAAAAGTAAAGCCATTTTCAGATGTCCAAGGACTCAAAGCATTTTAATAGAATTACTCAAAATTATCCTCTAAAAACCCGAAAAAAAGATACCCATTAAATCAGAAAATAAGAGATCTAACAAAACCAAACAAATGTTTCAGGAAAACAGAAATTAAAAGATACAATTGGTAGTGGCTGTCATGTATAAAGAAGTTGTTAAAAATGTTATTTTTATCATTTATCTGTGTTCTGGGATGAACACAGAAGATAACTTAAGAATATACAAAACACAATTTTAAAATAGAAAATATTTATTTAAAAAAACACCATAATCAGAAACTAAACTTCCTGATGATTTCCCTGAGGATGACAAGTGCCAGCCACTCTCAGGTTCTGTACTATTGTTGTAACAGTCTTTCAGTTCCTCAAAGGGTTTCTTCTGTCTTCTTCCTCAGTGCCTTGGCACATGGTATTCTTTTTACCAATCACCTTGTTCTAATCACCCCCTTATGCCTAATAAGACTGATTTTTATATAGATCTGAACTCTACTTCTGGAATGTCTTCTCTCAAGAAGATGAAAATTAAGTCCTCCTGTTAAATCTTCTCATAGTTGTATATGCCTACCTTCATAGCACTTATTAGAGTTACAATGTTACATTTATTTGTGTAACAATTTGATCACTGTCTTCCACCATACTAGACTGTATGAGAACAAGGACTGTATTTTTACTCACCATTATATCCATAACACTTAGCATAGTGCTCCCACAAATTAAGCACTCAACAATGATTTTAAAAAGTTAATTGAATGATCTAGTTTACTCATAAGATATGCTGATTGACACTTAAAGTTTTCAAAAACTTAATGAAATGTGAGGCAGGTCAATTATTTTAATAAAAGTGTCCTCTTAAACCTGAAAAGTAAGAAACGGTTAAAAATTTTCAATATGTCACAGTAATCCAAGGGCAGTGTCTGGAGTGTCTGTTCCCTGACATTTAAAAAATGACAAAAAGCAGTAAGCTTGTTGTTACTGGAAAATTAATCATGGAGTTGAAAAATGCAAACGAAAAGTTGAGGATTATCTCTTACCTTACAAACCCCTCAATATTATCTAGGACCAGACATTAAATCATTTTACTTCTCTCCTCAATCAAAACAATTAAGTCGTTTAGAAGGAATGCTTTGTGGGGGGGAACACTCCCTTTAAGATGGACTAAAGATGGGTGGCCTGGGTGGCTCAGCGGTTTAGCGCTGCCTTTGGCCCAGGGTGTGATGTGATCCTGGAGATCTGGGTCCCATGTCGGGCTCCCTGCATGGAGCCTGCTTCTCCCTCTGCCTGTGTCTCTGTCTCTCTCATGAATAAATAAATAAAATCTTAAAAAAAAAAAAAAAAGATTGAGGGATCCCTGAGTGGCGCAGGGGTTTGGCGCCTGCCTTTGGTCCAGGGCGCGATTCTGGAGACCCGGGATCGAATCCCGCGTCGGGCTCCCCATGCATGGAGCCTGCTTCTCCCTCTGCCTATGTCTTTGCCTCTCTCTCTCTCTGTGTGACTATCATAAATAAATTTTAAAAATTAAAAATAAAAATAAAATAATTAAAAAAAAGATTGACTAAAGATGCAGAATATAAAGCCAAACCAGGCAAGCTATATTAATTCTAGAAGTGTAAATGTAGAAAAACTAACATTCACTACATATTTACTAGTGTCATTTTTTTTCAAGTCAACTCTATGAGGTAATTACTATTATCTCTATTTTACAAGTGAGAGATTAAGTAACCTGTTCAATCACATAGGTAGTAAGTGACAGGATTTCAACCTAAGCATTTTATCTCTAGAGGTCTCATATCATAATCATTTAAGAGATCAGTAGTTAATATACATTTCCTCCTTAATACCTGGGTAAGTACTAAGGAATTTTCAAATAAAATAGTTTTCTTACCTGGATTATTTCACTAACCCCCAGTTGGGTTTCCTTGCCTCTAATTTTGCCCTCCTTAAATCCATTTTCCACACTGTATTCAGTGATCTACCTGAAAGACATTTCTGACTGTTCCATGCTGCTTATATCTTCAGTGGCCCTTGTACAGAACAAGGGCAAAGCAGCCACTCAGTATGGCACACAAAGGTTTAAGATTCATGATCCCCGATCCAGCCTCCTGACCTTTCCAATCCCTTTTACTTCTACTCTCACCCTAGGCTTCATCCGTTTTCAAGTCTAATAAAAATTCAGCACTTGTGTCCACATACTGCCCACCAACAAAACACACTTGGATTTTTAGAACTATTCTTTTTTTTTTTTCCTTTTCCTGAAATGCCCCTCCTTCCTTGCATTCTTGTCTCACTTAAGCATCTTTCCAGATTCAAATTTATTTTCTCCAGGAATCCTGTTCTGAAACACCAGAGAAGTGGCTCTCCTCTAACAGCACTTAACCATACTTTATTGAAATTAGCTATTAGCCAGTATCCCTTAAATAATAAGATCCTTGAAAACAGGGACTTTTTTTTTGTCCCTGTCCTAGCTGGTCATCTTATCCGTACTCCCCAACCCCATTACTGGTGCATGGTAACAACTTTTGAACTACATTGGAGATCAAGAAATGTTGCGTTCTAGCCTCAGTTTTGCTGTCACTTTAGATACTGCCCTCTCTATTGCTTACCTTAAATATAATTCTAAAGTTCTTTCCGATGAAAATTCTACACAACTTTTTTACTTTGCTCTATACGCGACAGTAAATGTTGAAAAAATCCTTTACATCAACTTAAAAAAATTACCATCTGATTATAAATTAATTTGTGAAAAAATTAAAAGGTGAACCACACCAACGAATCCTTTTTTTTTTTTTTTTTTTTTTCTTTTTTTTCCAGTACTACCCAGAAACCTCAGAATTAGCTGTGTGGAACTAACAAGATTTCTTCTTAGAAATTACTACCCTCTACCACAATGACTACATAAAATTAGGGCACATCCTTACATAATATTGTGAAGATACTCAAACAATGATATGGGAGAAATGCTTACAAGGATGAATGAAAGGTTATAAAGTTTTAATATACAATTAAATATTGCTTTGATTGAAAACCAAATCGATAACTGAGAAGGCAATGTATTGGTATACATCAAATACCTTCAAGAGCTCCTTTAAAAATATTCCAAAATGGAATTTGGTCACAAGTTCACAATTCAGAGATCCTTAAGCGAAGCAATGACCGTGAAGATTTATAACACCGGAATTGGGCGAGCGTGATAGGGGTAACAAAACAAGTGTCATCATCTCCTCCAATGATGAAGGAGAACGTGTTTACCAGTCCTGTATTGCGAAATTCCCAGTACTGGGACATGTGCTGGTCAGCAAGGCGATGCGCGAATTGTGGAACAAAGGGGAAAAAGCACCGAGATCGCCAGCGCTGGCCTCTTTCCGACCGGAGGAGAGGGGAGAGGGCGGGTAGTCCGTTCCAGGTCCCGCCTAACTTGTCGGTCCCCGGGCCCAGGCGGGCCGAGCCTCGCGCGCCTGCGCGGAGCCGCCGGCTACCCGGGCGGCCGTCGCCTCTCCACCCCCCGGGCGGTCCCCAAGAAGTTTCCAAGCGGGTGAGAGGCGGAGACCCAGGGTAGCTGGGATAAAGAAAGGAGGCCGGCTCGCCGTCCGCACTTACTTGGTACTCGATCTCCAGCGAGGCCTTCGGGGGCATGGGCTGGTAGAAGCACTCCTTCTGGCCGGCCGGAAGGGTGAACGTGAAGTCGCTGTCCAAGGAGGGCGTGAAGCTGGCCGTCCCCGGCAGCAGCGCTGGGAGCAGACCGGCCAGGAGGAGCACCGGGCAGGGCAGCCAGGTGTTGTCGCCCATCCCTTCCGGGGCGATCTCGGGCTGGAAGCGACGCGGGAGGTGTGGGGGGTTCACCCAGGCGCCGCTTTTCCTCCCCCCGCTCGACTCCTCGTGGTTGGCAGGGAAACCTGGAGCCTGAAGAAACCCCGCGCGGCGGCCGCGACGGCGGCACGGAATCCCTCCGAGCGGGAAACGCCGGCCTCCGCAGGGTAGGGACCGAGGGGCGGGGCCAGCAGTCCTTTTCCGCACCCTCCTCGGTCTCGGCCCCCTCAGGCCCCGCGTGCGCGCGCCCCGCCTCACCCGCGGGAGGCCGGTTCCCAGGGCTTCCCTCACACCAACGCACGTCTGAGAGGTAATTATGGGAAATGTAGTTCCGGGCGAGCGGGCCTGGACGCGCTCGCAGACCACGATCCCCGACAGGCCCCACGCCTCTGGCGTCGCCTCACGCAGAACCTGCGCGCGGGGGGGCGGGGGCGGGGCCGCGGCCGGGGAGGCGCGTCTCCAACGGCTCCCGCGGCCGTTCGAACGCCGCGCGGCCGGGGTTCGCTGGTTGCCCGCGTTCTCCGAGCGTCCGATGCTTCCACGCCCCGAGCTCGGGAGAGGGTCCGAGGCTTCCGAACGCGGACGACAGCGCGGCGTGCGCTTGTGTCAGGTGGGTCGGCTTCCCGGCTACGACGCGGGCGGTGACTGCTCCTGGGAAGGTGAAAACGGGCCTACCTGGGGGAGTTTTCCTTTTCCCTCCCGGCACGTTCGGACGCCCTTCGTACGGGCTTCACCCTTGGCTGCGCGCGCTGCTCCGCAGGGTTGTGTTTCACTTGAGAAACCCGAGAGGTGGATGTCATATTTTCCTGTCCTTCCAGGTGAACGTAGGATCAGTCCTGTCAAATTGAGATTTGTTGGTAACAGGACACTACAACGTAAGTCTACGGCCTCCTTCCAAGATGAGGCATCTTTTCCCACCACAGCCCGTCCTATTACATACAAGGTTTATAAACGACACCTGTTTTTCGGTGTCGACGGGTGTACGTGCGCGTCAAGCTACCAGCGCGTCGGTAAGGCCAGAGGATGATCTCGTCAGGGCCTGTAGGTAGCGTGATGTACTTTTCCACATATGTACAGGCACTGGAGATAGACTTTTGTAACTACTCTAAGTTGAAGGGAAGAAAAATCTTCATTTGACGATAAATGGTCCAGTAGGGGGAAAAAAATCTAAAAGCGCATGTATTCATTGCTACTTAAGAAGTGGTAGGGAACTGTTAACATAAAAAATACACAAGATGCTGTACGTGAAACGTGACTTCGTTGAAACGTAGTATCGAGTGACGTTTTAGAATTTATCCAAATTGTACCCTTTTTTCCTTCACCATTCTGTAGGAAGCTAGAGATGTTGAAAAGATAAAGCAGAATGGGGACCTGATCCACTGAGTTTTGTACGGGGCGGTCTTCTCACTAAAGCAGAAGCAAATTTGTGCAAACGAAAGGGGAAAAAAACAAAAACATTTTCTCTGCGATTACATAGCGTCTCATTTAATTTCCTGCCACAGTTTCTTACAATAAAGTGAGGGCTTTTAATCTTCCTCCTTACACCTGAGGAATTTTGAGTGGAGAATAAATTTACCATGCTATTTTAGCTGGATGAGGGGAAGAAAGGGCAATTAAGCAATCATTTATTCACTGAACATATTGAGCTTCTGGAAGTGCTTTCCAGCCCAGAACATAGTACATTGAGACTCCTAACCTTTTGGAGCTTGAGATGTGGTCAGAATTCTAGAAGGGTGATGAAAGAGAGATGCTACAATGACAAAGGTAAATACGATCTGAAAGAGGATAATTTTAAGATGCATAAAGATCTATGCAGGAGCAGTAGAGATTTTAAAGCCTTAATTTTTATTATATCACATTAATATGTATTTTAATACATAATGATTATATGTTTTTATTATTAATAATGTGGCCCTTTATCATGACTTCTATGTGCAAAGGTTAGTAGAGAATTTCACAATCTAGAGATACTTGAAGAAAGAAAAACTTTTCTTCACGTATTTCTATGCATTAACTTGTCATATGCCATTTTGATCTCTATGGTTGTGAAGTGAATGTGTTTTTAAAATTTTATAACTTGTGAATGGGAGAAGGAGATAACCTTTATTTGGTAGTAAATTGCCATTAAGAAAATACAAGAGACTATAATGATACCAATTTTATCAGATTTCTAGAGCTTGTAACTTATGTAAGTTCAAGCAGCTCATCTTGAATTAATCTATAATAAGTTAGAAATTGCAGTGTGACATAATTAAAAGGTCTTTGGATCCTGATGACTTAGGTTCAAATCTTGTTTCCAACATTTAGAGTTTATGTGACCTTGAGCAAATTAATTTGCCTTATTCTTAGTTTCTTCATCTTTAACATAGAATAAAACACTTAATGCACAGTATTGATAGAAAGATTAAATGTGCTTAGAAAAGGGAAACTTTCCATTTCCATGGCTTTATACTGCAGAGAAATTCATTGTTTCTGGGGTTTTATTTTGTTTAAAATTACTGTGAAAGATTGCACAACATTTGTGATAAATAGAAAATTAATGAGTTAAATTCTACTGGTGTGAGAATGTTTTGACTGATACCACAGACTCTTTCTGGCAAGAAATTCACTTCTTTTTTTTAAAGAAATGGAATCTAGTTCATCAGACTACTGTAATAAAGACAATGAAGAAGAAAGTTTGCTTGCAAATGTTGCTTCCTTAAGACATGAACTGAAGATAACAGAATGGAGTTTGCAGAGTTTAGGGGAAGAGTTATCCAGGTAAGAAAGTAAAATCACATATGAACTTCAGAATATGACTTTAATTTATGAGTGTAAAGTGTATTAAATTATTATATATTGTATTTCTAATATGTATTTAGACTAGGAAATAATGTTCTGTGATTTTTAATGTAATTCTTGGTTTAGGAAAAAATAGAAATATTAGAGAAGTATTTATACATGAAGTAAACACCTTTACTATATTAGGACTCAGAGAATAAAATATCTGTCCTGGGCTTAATTAATCATTTATTATTATGATTTTTTTTTTGAATCTTAAGTAATCCTAGCATACAGTTTCTGGACTATGCAGATTGTTAGCTTAAAACTCATTACCGGGGATCCCTGGGTGGCTCAGCGGTTTAGCCCCTGCCTTTGGCCCAGGGCGTGATCCTGGAGTCCCGGGATCGGGTCCCGCATCAGACTCCCAGCATGGAGTCTGCTTCTCCCTCTGCCTGTGTCTCTGCCACCCCCCCCCCCCCGCCATGTCTATCATGAATAAATAAACAAATTCTTAAAAAAAAAAACTCATTAGCAAAAAATAAAAATAAAACTCATTAAAATTTATTAAGAAATTTACTTGAAACATTGCCTTAAGTTCATAACTGAATGTGATTTCTAGCAGAACTTCAGGTGCTTTTCTTTCTGTTTTCTTATTTAATGTATAGAAATTTGAAGTGAATACCTAAATTAGGAACTAAAATGTATTTTTCTTTTTTCTCTAGTGTTAGTCCAAGTGAAAATTCTGATTATGCCTCTAATCTCTCAAGGTCTGAAAAATTCATTCTGGAAGATCTTTCTCAGCCTAACCCGCTTGGACTTTTGAATCACTCACCTTATAAAAGAGTTTGTAAAATGTCCACTGGCAGTACTGATTTTCAAAAAAAGCCAAGAGATAAGGTTATTGTTTTTAGACCTGTCTACTTAAAAGTAGCTTTAGTTGTAGATCTGTCTACTTAAAATACTTTGAGTTTTTTTCTCTAAATGCCCTATTTATGTTTTCCATAGTCTTTTACCATTATGCTCAAGACTCTTGAATTTAAATATTATGGTTCTTGTGTCCTAACAAGAAAGAAGTTGCTTTAATGTATATTATTTTTAAACTTCTATATTTATTGCCTTTTTGCAATTAAATGTTTTGTTTTCTTAAGTAAATTGTAACCTCTGATTTTTGGCACTCTACATAGTAGATAATCAATTATTTACTAAGTGGCTAAAGTCTATAGTAAAAATAAATATACTTTATTAAGTGGTTAAAATATATAGTAAATACACACACACACACTATATATATATATAGATATATTTTTTTTTTTTTTTTAGCCTGGATCAGGTGTCATATGATAGCATGGCTCTGTTCTCTTTTCATTATCCCTAAATTTTGTAGATTATCTAAGACATCTTTACTGGTCTGGAACTCTCTCCCTCTGTCTTTCCTATTCAGTCCTATTATCTACGTCCTGGTGATTACTTCTTTTCCTTACTCAACCCTTCAATTTCCCTTTCTACTTTTTTCTTCCTATTCTCTATCAGCTCACTGCCAGGTATACATGCATATGGTTGCATATGCACATCATTACATTTTTCATAAAAATGTGCTCTTCACACTTCAGAAAACTAACAATTGGGAGGTTTTCTTTTTGTGAGGAAGCTCCTTAATGAAGCTATGTGAACCTGCAATATAGAAAATGAATTCAAATTCCAAATTCTGGGTATTTTGACCTCTATCCTAACTCAAATTGCTGATCATTTTTGTTACATATATGCTTTAACTGAAATCATTGTGTTTTACCATAAGCAAAATCAAAAGACTAATGACAAATTGGAGGGGAAAATATTGGTAATGCCTATTAAAGATAAAGAGCTAATCTCTTTAATATGGGTCGAGCTTCTAGAAAGAAAAGATCAACAACCTAATAGAAAAATGGACAAAACACATGTGAAAAAAGAAATTAAAATGATCTTCAAACAAATAAAAAGGTGTTCACGCTCATTCATAATAAGAGAAATTCACATTCTTAGGTACCAGTTTATATCTATCAGACATTTGATACTGTGTTTTGCTGGTGAAATTAAGAGGAGATAGGCATTCTCATTAACATTGCTGGTAGCAATGCAAAATGATACAACCTCTATGGAGGTGCATTTGATAATGTTTCCCCAAATCACAAATGCGTTTACCCGTGACATGGAAATCGCATTTCTAGAAAAATACGTGACAAGTATGCCTGCATAAGTACAAAATGAGGCTTTTGTTGCCATAATAGATTAGAAATACTTCAAGTGCCTAGTATAAGAGATTGGTTGATACTCTGGTTTCTCTTCAGATCGTATAAGAGATTGGTTGAATAAACATGCAATGGAAATTGCAGCTGAGGTGGGGGGATGAAAGAATAGGAGTTTCTAACTATATTGATTGTAGAGAGATTGACAAGATATATTTAAGGAAAAATGCAAGGTACAAAATGACATATATAGTACCCTAGTTTTTGCATAAGTCAGTGTGGGGGTGGTTAATTTTTATTGCTTGCAAATGAAGGTGGAAACCATGAAAGACTAGTTTTGAATAAGACCATAATTTAACTCTTTTGTATAGGCAGTTCCTATTTTTTTGCTGTATGATTGGTATCTATAAAAATTTATAAATAAGAAACTTAAAAGGGTGCCTGGGTGGCTCAGTTAAGTGTCTGACTTCAGTGCAGGTCATGATCTCTAGGTCCTGGGGTCAAAACTCCAGTTGGGTTCCATACTCTGCAGGGAGTCTGCTTCTCCTTCTCCTCTTCCTCTGCCCCTCCCCCAACTTGTGCTTACTGTCTCTCTCTCAAAATCTTAAAAAAAAAAACAAACTTATTTTGGTTACTTACCTACTAAAAATGAGAATGAGGAGACTTTTTTTTTTTTTTTTTGAGACTGAGGCTTCTATGTGTACTTTTTCTTTTATGTAGTTTTGACTTTTGAATTGCATATTTTTTTTAAAAAATCATGTCTTAAAACCTCAACCCTCAAGAAAACTAAAGTGATTTATTATAAAATATATATTCAGAAGTATAATAAATTTATCCGTTATCCATTTTGTTGTTGATGGTCATTTGGATTCTTTCCATTTATTGTCTTTTACGGACAAAATAGTTGTGAATATTTTTATATTTTCAGGTGCAAAAGTTTTAGATTTATACCCAAGAGTAATATTATTGAGTCTTAGCATGTTCAACTTTACTGGATAATACCAGAACTTTCCCAGAGTGCATTGTTTCTGAAGCTGTACTATTTATGTACTCATCCGCCAGCAGTGGAGGAGAGTGTTGATTGTCCCACACGTTCCTCACCAATACCCACTAAATAACTCATTTTCTCAGCTATTAGTCATTTTACTAATAATTGTTCATCATTTTTTCATTAATTACATATAATGCTTAATGAAATATTCCAAAATAGCTTACTCTTTTTTTCATTTTTCAGATGTCTTTTTCATCTACCCCCATGGATCAGGAGATCAGAAGTCTTCGAGAGAAACTTAACAAACTCAGACAACAGAATGCTTGTTTGGTCTCACAGAATCATTCTTTAATGACTAAAATGGAATCTGTCCATTTTGAATTAACACAGTCAAGAGCAAAAGTATGTTTCTTCAAGTGGTGACTATGCTAATAGAAAGTAATTGGAATCATTTTACATTTATAATTGGAAAAATATTCCATGTATTGCCTTAATGTGTTGTTTATAATATTTATTATGATATGGGATCAACATGTTATGGAATCAATTTTACATGAGTTTAGTATCTGAAAATGATTTAGAAGAACTTGTATAGTGTTTATTCTTTTTTTTTTTTTTTTTTTTAAAGATTTTATTTATTTGAGAGAGAATGAGCACAAGCAATGAGGTGAGGGAGAAGCAGACTCACCACAGAGCAGGGAGCCTGACTCGGGGCTCAGTCCCAGGACCCTGATCATAACCTGAGTAGAAGGCAAATGCTCAACTGACTAAGCCTCCCAGGTGCCCCAAAAATGTACCTTATTTATATTCCTTTTTAAAGTAGTACATTCTCATTGTTGAAAGCTTTAAACATAGAAAAAAGGAAAGGGAGAAAGATCACCCAGTTTCCACGAAAGAGAAACTAATTTATTGGTTTATTACATATTGAATCCAGACTATTGGAATAGTTTTCTTTTTTCCTGTATTTTTTACTTTGTCTAAGCATTTTCTGATATGTTTACTTGGTTTTTCTTTTTTTTTTTTTTTTTTTTTAATTTTTATTTATTCATGATAGGCACACAGTGAGAGAGAGAGGCAGAGACACAGGCAGAGGGAGAAGCAGGCTCCATGCACCGGGAGCCCGACGTGGGATTCGATCCCGGATCTCCAGGATCGCGCCCTGGGCCAAAGGCAGGCGCCAAACCGCTGCGCCACCCAGGGATCCCTTGGTTTTTCTTTTCTTTTTTTAATATTTATTTATTCATGAGAGACACAGAGAGAGAGGCAGAGACACAGGCAGAGGGAGAAGCAGGCTCCATGCAGGGATCCTGATGCGGGACTTGATCCCAGGTCTCCAGGACCACATCCCGGGCTGAAGGTGGTGCTAAACTGCTGAGCCACCCGGGCTGCCCATTACTTGGCTTTTCCAATGATCATTTTTTTATGGTACCATTGTTTCCTTATGTACTTATACCGTAATTTAATTAATAACTCCCCTCTTTACATGGCTTTCTATTTTTATTTTATTCTTTTAAAGTAATCTCTACACCTAGTACGGAGCTTGAACTCATAACTCCAAGATGAAGAGTTGCATGCTCTTCAGACTGAGCCAGTCAGCCATCCCTAGTGGTTTCCAATTTTTTGCTGTATGATTGATATTATACAAAAAATTAGAAACAAAAATGTCCAGTAATAGAGGGATGGAAAATTATGATATATCCATATAATGAATTGTACAAAACTTTTTTTTGAGGTAAATATATGAGTTCTATGATACAGTTATTTGACTTTTATGAAACATTATGAAGATTAAATGATAATAATATATGAAAAGGTACCAGTGTCTGCATATAGCACTCAAAAAACTGTTACTAATGGGACACCTGGGTGGCTCAGTAGTTGAGTGTCTGCCTTTGGCTCAGGGCGTGATCATGGGATCCGGGATCAAGTCCCACATCAGGCTCCTAGTGGGAAGCCTGCTTCTCCCTCTGCCTCTCTCTCTCTTTCTCTGTGTCTCTCATGAATAAATAAATAAAATCTTAAAAAAATGTTACTAACATATTTAATGGTAGAGAATCATTATAGAACCACACCCACAGGCAGTGATCCCAGTTATGCTTTTTATTAAAAGAGTAAATGTGTTTATATGTTTGTGTGTATATGTATAGATATCTATGATGTATATAAGAACATAAAGACTGTGCTCCACATTACTGTTGATAACTTTGAGGGATTGGAATGTCGTGCAATGAAGCTTTCACTATTTACTTTTATAGATGTGTTGTTTTAAGTAGTAGGATTATGGGAGATCTTTATTTTTCTTTTGTATTTTTTAAATAGGATGGAATTTTACAATGACCAAATCACAGGGAAAACTTTTTTTCCCCAGGATTTACTGTACTCTGCATGTAGTATTCTACTGAGGTTTTTTTTTTAAATTTCTATATTTAATTTTTTTGAGGGAAAAATATATTGGTTTTCTTTCTCATAAGGTTTACCTTTTTGGTATATTTGTTTGCCATGTATATTTCTTTATAGTTTGTTCACCTTTTCTGTTTATCAATTTTTAATTTTTCTACCATAATTATAGAGTCTTTCCTTAAGTCATAATAGTTTATTTAAAAACAAAAAGATATTAAGAGAATTTTACTAATAATCACAGAACTGATAATAGAATTTTCTTCCTTTCCTTTAATATATAGCTACACCAGTGGTTATTTATTCCAAGTAGTAGGATAGTTGTTTATATTTTGCTTCCCACTTCAGCATTTTCTACATTGCCTAACAGAATATTTTTTAGGGAGACTCCTTTTTCTAGGGCAGGTCTCAGCTTTTAATGTTGTGTATTTACTACTACTGAAAATTTTGTGCTGAAATTCCTCATTGTACCAACCAATATAATAATAATTTATCTTTTTCAATGTCAGCAGTTATACTTACAAAGCAGGCATCCTGCTCTTTCCGAACTTATTGCCCTCCAAGGCCTGTTGTCCAACTGCTCTTCTGGGACTTGCCTTGATGTTTTGGGTTGGATCTACTGTTTTCTGGATCCTGTGTCTTATTCTTTCTTACTTTAGTCTTTCTTTAATTGGAACATATTTTCTAGTAACCCCATTGCATGTCTGAAATGTCCTAATTTCTCCCTTACATTTGATTCTAGGTTGAAAATTACTTTACCTCAGAATTTCTAGGACATTACTTTGTCTTCTGCTGCTTCTCTGAAAAAAAGTGTCTGTTGCCATTGTGAATCAGTTGTCTTAGTAGAATTTGTTTTTTCCATTTGTTTTTCCTTTCATGATAGTTTTAAGGATCTTTCCTCTTTTCTTGGTGTTTTAAAATTTCAGAATGATATGGCTTTGAATAGACTTTTATTCAATGTTGTAGATAAATGAAGACCCTTTCAGGCTTTAATCCTGTGTTCTTTGGTCCTGGAAATTTTTCTTATGCAATTTCTTGGATAGTTTTCTTCCCTCTGTTTTTTGTTTTGTTTTGTTTTATAAATTTTCCCTCTGTTTTCTTCTGTTTTTCCTATTAGGTGAATATTGGATCGCCTTAATTGGTCCTTCTAACTCTTTTAACCTTTTAATCTTTTAAGGTATTTTTTTTCCTCATGTTCTCCATCTCCTTGTCTTCCCACGATACTTTTTAGATTTCCTCAACACTGTCATCTACACCTCTGTTGAATCTTATTTTAGCTGTCATATTTTTTCATCTTCCAGAGCTTTTTCACATTCTCTGGTTCTTTTTTTTGTATTGAATAATATCCTGATGTGTTATCCTCACATAGCTTTCTGAAGATTTAATGATATGTTTGTGCACATTTGCTTTGCTTGCTGCCAGTTGCCTCTTTGTTTTTGCCTCTGATTTTTATGTTAGAAGCTTTTTTTCAGATGTTAGTGTTTTAGCTATTTATATTTAAGAGAAAGGCACTTACATGCTGTTTGGGAGCTCTGTGTATGAAGGTAAAGTTCGTTGTCCAGTGAGTTTCATATGTTGGTGATGCCTGGGGAGATGGCTCTTTTGTAGGGAGATACTCTGCCTTTTTAATCCAATATCATTTCTGAGGTCTTTTTCTTTGAAGCTGTTGAATTTTTCCAGCAAAGAATCCTTTGATTTCCCACCTGTGGGATAACTCTAAATGAGATGAAGTAAGTAGTTGGAAACTGTTTTATATTTAATTTGTTTATAACTACCTCATCCCTGCTCATGATTCTACATTGTGTCCCAGAGTCCTAAACCTTTCCTGTTCAGTTTTTCTAGGTAATAAATTTTCTTTCTTCATAGTAGGCCATAATTTGACTGTTGGTATTTGGGGAATGAGAAAAAGGGTTGACTTACTAACAGAGATTTTTTTTTTAATTTAAAGATTTTTTTTTATTTATTCATTCATCAGAGACAGAGAGAGAGAGAGGCAGAGATACAGGCTGAGGGAGAAGCAGGCTCCATGCAGGGAGCCTGATGTGGGACTCAATCCCGGGTCTCTAGGACCTCTCCCTGGGCCAAAGGCAGACACCCAACTGCTGAGCCACCCAAACCTCCCTCCAACAAAGATTTTGAGCTATAGTCCAGGTTTTCTTTCCTGGCCCTATGCTTTTCTGTATTTTCTAGGTTTTCTCTAGTAAGCATGTATTCTAAAATTAGGTTTTAAATTGTAAAAAGATTCAATTGGTATATTTTATTCACTTTTAAAAATGATTTAATCCTTTGTATATTTAATTTTCTGATTTATGTGAAATTTATCTTCCTGGATTCAGCGGTCAGAATTTATCTTCCTGGATGATCTTCCTTTTATCCTAAAAGTAGGGATTCTTTTATCCGCCCCCCCCAAAATAGCTAATCGATTGTCTTGAATATTAAGTTGAGGATAATGGCAGGAACTTACATGCTGACACTGGTTTGTGATGATGACACACCCATGTAAATGTTGATCAAAGGAATAGATAGGGTGAGCTTCACATTTGACCAGTGATTGGGAAGTTATATTGACACTCTCATCAGAACAGGGAAAAAAACAAAGGACCAAGTAGATGAATGTCTTCTGAAAAGAATTACTCTTAGAGTTATCGGTTTTGTTTTAGGTTTCTATGCTTGAATCTGTTCAACAACAGGCAGCCAGTGTGCCAATCTTAGAAGAACAGATTATAAATTTGGAAGCAGAAGTTTCAGCACAAGATAAAGTTTTGAGGTGAGTATACTTTTTATGGCTTTAAAATTTTTATTTCCTACTTTTGCTTTTTGATATATCTTGTGAAATCTTGTTCCCCACCCCAATTTGTAGCATCCTATAGACTGTCTTAGAACTAATGGAACCTGTTCCACAATCCATTATACCTCCTCTTGGCTCCAGGATGCATGCAGTTTAAGGGGACTAAAAAAACTAAAGCTCAGCTGAGATGCTTATTTACATGCTTTTATTGAATATGAATTTTTTCATTGGTTTTCCTACATAGTAGTATATACTGGTGCTTAAGTTGGGAGTTCAAAAAATAAGATAAAAAGGAAGCAGGTACTTTATAATTTTATTCCTAGGTATTTTATATTTTTGGTTGTTGTGAATTTGTTCATTGATGGTATTTAAGAAGGCTGTTGCTTTTTATGTAATATATAATTACTTTGTAATTAGACTATTTGTCATACTCTTTTATTCTAATAATTTTTCATTTTGGTTCTCTTTGATTTTCCAGGCAGCTAATGATATTATCAGCAAAAAAGAAAATACCGTCTTTCCTTTTCAAAATTTATAATTACTATTTTTTAATTTTTCTTTATGTAACTGTCAGAGAAATCATTAGTTATAGTGCTGATAACAGTCATTCTTACCTAGTTTCTGAACTGTATGGTTATGCTGCCAATACGTGACTATGAAACAGAATATAAGCTGTTATTTCAGATATATACATCATTTCATTCCTTCTAAAGACTCTTAGTAGACAAGCGATGAATTTTGTCTATCTCTATTAAATATTGGTTTCTCTTATCTCAGTGATTTAAAGTGATAACAATTTCTAATGTCGAGCTATTCCTGTATACCTGGAATAATCTCTTGAATAGCCTTTAAAAAATATCGTTTATTGGGGTGTCTGGGTGGCTCAGTCGGTTGAGTGTCCGACTCTTGGTTTCTGCTCAGGTCATGATCTCATGGGTTGTGAGGTGAACAGCCTCCCCCCATTCCCCACCTCATCAGGCTCTGCAGGGATTCTGTGTGATGGTTCTCTCCCTCCCCTGGCATGCACATATGTGCACACACTCTCTCAAATGAATAAATCTTAACATATATATATATATATATATATATATATATATATATAATCTCCTTTATTTTATAGAGAGGCAGAAGATAAATTAGAGCAGAGCCAGAAAATGGTGATTGAAAAGGAACAAAGTTTGCAAAAGTCTCAAGATGAATGTATAAAGTTAAAGGTGGACTTACTTGAACAAAGTAAACAAGGAAAGAGGTATGCCTTTTTAAAGCAAATTGTTTTTGTAGAGGGAAAAAGAATATATTACCTATTTAAAATTATAGCTGATTTTTCTCTTTCTTCTGCCTGTGTCTCTGCCTCTCTTTATGTCTCTCATGAACAAATAAATAAAATCTTAAAAAAAACAAAAAAACAAAAGGGATGCCTGGGTAGCTCAGCGGTCAAGCATCTGCTTTCGGCTCAGGGTGTGATCCTGGAGTCCTAGGATTGAGTCCTACATCAGGCTCCTTGCATGGAGCCTGCTTCTCCTCCCTCTGCCTGTGTCTGCCTCTCTTTCTGTGTCTCTCATGAAAAATAAATAAAATCTTTTTTTTTAAATAAAATCTTTAAAAAAATTAGAGCTGATTTTTTTTTTCTTTCATTTTTTTTTTTTTTTTTTTTAATTTATGATAGTCACACACAGAGAGAGAGAGAGGCAGAGACACAGGCAGAGGGAGAAGCAGGCTCCATGCACCGGGAGCCCGACGTGGGATTCGATCCCGGGTCTCCAGGTCGCGCCCTGGGCCAAAGGCAGGCGGCAAACCGCTGCGCCACCCAGGGATCCCAGAGCTGATTTTTAAAATGAAAAAAATTTCAGAAATCTAGCAGTAGAATAATTTTAATGTTCTTTTTGTCTATTAATTTTTTTATTTTTCATTAAAAATTTCATGTTATTGGCATTCTGGATTGGGATTAGAAGCCTGATAATGATTATCAATGTAATATTTGCTTATTTCTGAAATTAAGTTGTATACCTACATAAAATTCATGAGGAAGTATACTTGGGTCTTCCTTTAGAAATACATAAGTAATGCAAAAGCATGTTTTAAGATAAAGGTTTGTAGGTAGCCTTGACCATTAACTCTGAATGTTAATATTTAAAATTTTTTTGTGTGGTAATATTTTCTAGTACCATAATATAAATATAGCAGCTTTTACACAGGGTAAAATAATAATCTGCATTTTTATCTTAAAAAAAAACTTTTTTTCAAGATTTTTAAAAAATTCCAGTTAGTAAACAGACAGTTTGGGAATACTAGCTTCAAGTGTGATGAATTTAGTGCTTTATCACTTACACAGACCCCTAGTGCTCATCACAATTAAGTGTCCTCGGGACACCTGGGTGGCTCAGCGGTTGAGCACCTGCCTTCAGCTCAGGGTGTAATCCTGGAGTCCCGGGATCGAGTCCCACATCGGGCTCCCTGCATGGAGCCTGCTTCTCCTCCTCTGCCTGTGTCTCTGCCTCTCTCTCTCTCCCTGTCTCTCATGAATAAATAAATAAAATCTTAAAAAAAAAACAAAAAAACAATTAAATGTTCTCTTTAATACCCATCACCTATTTAACCCACCCTCACTCACCTCCCCTCCACCAACCCTGTTTGTTATCAATAGTTAAGAGTCTGTGGTTTGCCTCTTTTTTCCTCCCCCGTGTTCATCTGTTTTGTTTCTTAAATTCCACGTATGAGTGAAATCATACAGTGTTTGTCTTTCTCTGACTTATTTCACTTAGAATAATATACTTTAGCTCCATCTGCATCATTGCAAGTGGCAAGATTTTATTCTTTTTGATGAATGAATAATATTCCATTGTATATACATACCACATCTTCTTTATCCATTTACTAACTGATGGATAGTTGTTTTTTTTTTTTTTTTTCATAATTTGACTATTGTTGATAATGCTGCTAACCATTGGGGTGCATGGATACCTTCAAATCAATATTTTTGTATCCTTTGGATAAATACCTTGTAGTGCAATTGCTGGGTCATAAGATAGTTCCATTTTTAATTTTTTTTAAAGTAAACTCTATTTTTAACTTTTTATGGTAGCACCATCCTGTTTTCCAGAGTGGCTGCATCAGTTGACAAGGGTAGAGAGAAAGGGGAACCCTCTTAACACTGTTGGTGGGAATGCAAAAAAGTTTTTTATATTCAAAAACCATACTATGATGAAATAAGGTTATGAAGAAAGTTTTTTTTAAGAAAATATTTTTTTGGAAAGTTGTCATATATAGGTTAAATATTTGTTTGCATGCACATTTAAGTTTTAAAAACTGCTAAAAATCCATAAGTCATTTTTTATTAAAATGAATTTGGAAGAATATTTTCTCAGCAACATTTGGTTAGTCTAGTTCAAATTTCAGTATATGTTTGGAAGATACTATTACTTTATGGAAATATTTAGGCTTTGGAGTCAACTAGATTTATTTCTCAGTGGCTCTGTTTTATTTATAATATAATTATAAGTAATATATAATTAAAAATAATTATAAATAATATAATTATTAGGCAGATTATTTAACCTTCAGCCTCAGTTTGTTCATCTGTTAAATCAAGATGATATTTCTATATAAGGATTTAATGAAAAAAGAAATGTGAGATGCTTCTTAATGTGGCTATTTTAAGTTTAAACCGTGGGGTTAAATATTCTGAAATTAAGACTTATTCAGATAAATTTTTATTTATTTAAATTTTTAAAAAAGATTTTATTTATTTATTCATGAGAAACACAGAGAGAGAGATAGAGGGAGAGACACAGAGGAAGAAGCAGGCTCCATGTGGGGAGCCTGATGTAGGACTTCATCCCAGGTCTCCAGGATCAGGCCCTGGAATGAAGACAACACTAAACCGCTGAGCCACCTGGGCTGCCCTATTTATTTAGATAAATGTGTTGTACATGGTTATTTGAAATAGTGAGATGGTAATACACAAAGACTAGCTTCATAATATAGCTAAGAAAAAGTGCGGAAGAGTAACTAGTTGTCTCTGTAAAACTTAGGATAATTTTTATGGTAGGGTATTGACTTTGTTTTCACAAAGTGAATAAATGTGGGTGGACACATTCTGGACATGTGCAAAGGCATAGAAGTATAAAAGAGCATCACTGCTGAAGAATATGTAATTTTGTGTACTTATAAATGGATAGATGTAGTAGGAAGTGAGGCAAGAAATACAGGCTTGATCTAGACTATAAATGCCTTTTTTGTAATGCCAAACGACTTATATTTTAATCTGGAGAGCATAAATAGGCAATTGAGGTTTTTAGGTAGAGATGTGACATCTAAGTATTTGGAGCTTTTTAAGGAAGTAGAATGGCTATTGGCATTCTGAAATTGAAACTTTTGCAAAGACGTTTTTTGGGGGTGCAGATTAATCATAATCATAATAGATTAGAAAGCTAGAGTCAAGGAAGAGATTGTTTATCTTTATGCTGGTTATGAGACATGCCAAAAATATGAGGACACAAAAATTGAAAGCAAAGGATTTGAAAGAAATATTTCAGGCAAATAGTCACTAAAATAAAGTAGATATAGCTATCTTAGTATCACACAGAATAGATTTAAGTCCAACAAGCATTACTAGAGTTAAAAAGGACTCTTATAGGGGTGCCTGGGTGGCTCAGTTGGTTAAGCACCTGACTCTTGATTTCGGCTCAGGTCATGATCTCATTCATGGTTGTGAGATTGAGCCCTGTTCTGGGCATGGAGCGTGCTTAATATTCTCCTTCTCTCTCTCCTCCTTGTCTCTCCCCATGTCTCTCTTTCCCTCTTTAAAAACAAAAACAAAAACTTTGTATATTGTTTAAGTAATACTTAAGCAAGAGCCCTAAAGATTCTAAAGTTGTAAAATTTCAATGGAAATGAACAAGTCTGTAATACAGGGAACATTTTTACACATTTACTAGGAATTGTTAGACTAGTAACAAGAAAGCAAGAAGTTGAAGAGTTGAATGACAATTGATAATCTTGGTCTAATGTATGTATATATGGAATCCTGTACCCAACAATTTGAAAATTCATATTCTTTTAAGCACTTCTAGAACATTTGTAATCTTTTACATCCCTGTGCCAGAAAGTATGAGTTTCAATAAACACCAAACGATTGATGTTGTACATATTACCTTCTCAGACTCTAGTACAATTAGGTTAGAATGTAATCCCCCCAAATCATGTATATTCAGCAATTTAAAGCCAGCCTTCTTGCTACTTATCGACCATTGAAGAAATTAGGATAAAGATTAGAAAACTTTTAGAACAGAGTGATATTAAAATGTAAAATTAATGTATGAGTGGAAAAAATGAGCTCAAACATCTAATTTATGTAGTCAAGAGAAGGACAGTAGAAGAAAGAGCATCAAAAGAAAAATAGAAATTAGGAATATTGAAATAATAAAGGATGAAATGGTTGAATAGAAAACAAGAAAGCAGAATCACTAAAACCTAAATCTGTTTTTTTTTTTCATAATGACCAAACTAATGGGTATCATATTAGATTAATCAAGGAGACAAGGCAGAAAAGGAATATTGGGATTGAAAAGGGACTTCAAATTACAGATTTAGCTATGATTTAAGAAATAAGGCCAAATACTATGAGCCATTTTAGGATGGTAAATATGAAAACTTAGACTGAATAAATGATTTTTCAACAAAAATAATTTAACAGAACTTAAGAATAAATTGAAAACCTGAATAGATATATAGCCATTAGAGATATTGAATCAATAGTTAAAGTTCTGCCTACAAGAAAGAAACCAAACAAAACAATGGGGATGACAAAAGGAAATAGGCCCATTATGGCCTACAGTGGCTAAAATGAAAATGATTCACAATATCGAGTTTTGGCAAAGTTGTGGAGCCCCTGGAATTCTCATATATTTCTAGTAGGAGAGTAAGTTGGTAGAAACACTTTGGAAATTTCGCCATTATGCTAACAGTAATGTAAGTCACCCTGAGATCCAGCATTCATGGCAACAAAAATGAGTGCATGTGTCTATCAAAAGATAGGTGCAAGAATGTTCAAAGTGGCTTCATTCATAATTGCTAAATGTTAATCAAAAATAAAATCCATCAATTGTGTTATAAATTAAGTAATATATGTATCAGTGAAAAAGAGCAACTATAGCTATTAACATGAATGGATATCACAGATATAATGTTAAGCAGAAAAGCCAGATGTAAAAGAGTATAGTACATTTCCATAAGAAATCAATAATAGGCAAAATTGATGATGTTAAAAGTCCAAAAAAGTGCTTACCTTTTTGGGTAAAGAATATTGACTGAGTGGGTACACCAGGGAGCCTTTTCAGTTCTTGAAATATTCTGTATTTGATCTGGATAGTAGTTATGTGGATGTATACATATACAGAAGTTCATTCACTTCTACATTTTACTCAGTAAAAAATTAAAAACTAAGTTAAATAAAATATCTACAGAAAATATGTACAATCTTAATGTTTTATTTATTTTTTTAAAAGAGATTTTATTTCTTTATTCATTCATGAGAGACACAGAGAGAGAGATAGAATGGCAGAGACACAGGCAGAAGGAGAAGCAGGCTCCATGCAGGGGGCCTGACGTGGAACTCCCATCCTGGGTCTCCAGGATCAGGCCCTGAGCTGAAGGCAGCGCTAGACCGCTGAGCCACCAAGGCTGCCCACAATCTTAATGTTTTAAAATGTGCTCAGGATTTGTATTAATTGGGTATAGTTAAACACACAGACATGGAAATGACTGTCATGAAGAAGGAAGTTATACTCACAAATCTCTAGATAAACAGGAGACATGACAGGCCATGCAGGGGGCCATGCAGGGAAGCATCAGGGTCGGTCAGGAGACAGAGAGTTGGGAAAAAAAAAAAAAAAAAAAACGTGAGCAAGAGATGTTATTGTGGTTTCTGCAGGAAGGAACAGTTAAGGAAGAAACAGGTTTAGGATTGGGTAGTATGAATAATCTCAGTGGGCTGGAGTGTAAGGCTGTCCTGAGTTGTCTAGTACCTGGTCCTGAGGCAATTAGGACAGGGCATTATTGGCCCTGAGTGTAAGAGCCAAAGAGAGGAGTGAGGAGCAGGCTCTTGATTAGATTGCTTATGAAAGGTACACTTCCAGGTGAGTAGTTTACTGTCTCTAAGAATTGGCTAACCCTGGGAGGGTCAGTCTTCCTAGGATCTGTAAGGCCCCAGATGTCAAAACATGAGAATAAAAGGAAATGTTGTTTAATTTAATGGAGAAAATTATAAAATTTTATTGAAAGTCTTAAAATAAGATCTAACTTGCAAAGTATATACCAGTGCTTGCTTCAACAGCACATATAATAAAATGAAGTATATACTATTTTTCCAAAAGGAAACCTAATAAAGTATCAGTTTTTCCCAAAATAATTGATATAGTCAATACAATTCCAATCAATATCCCAACAGATTTTTGGTAAAATGTATTAAACTGACCCAAAAATCATATGGAAGAACCAAGGTCCAAGAATAAGTGAGGCAGTTTTGAAGTTGTAGATCAAAGTAGAGAACATGCCTGAAGATACCAGGACTTCTGAAGTTATATGAAATTAAGTTAATGTGATGTTGGTATAGGAATAAACAAACAAAAAAATCAGTTGTATAGAACAGACCCTTTTTACCAAACACACAGACAATGGAAACTTGATATGTTAACAGGTGACATTGCAAATCAGGGGAAAGAATAGAAGAATCAAAAAGTTAAGATGTTGGATAGACTGACATTGTGTGTGTTTCATCTGTGGTATAGTGAGAAGGGTACAATGTCATTTATGTAGTGTGCTCCCAGGAATGAGTACCCTAAATCTCCTGATGAGGAAACCGGCAAGGTTAAGCAGATATTTAGCAGCATGCATTCACTGATTTACTGAATTTCTCACTTGGTACACATTAACAATCTAGAGAACAGAAGAAAACCCTAGTTTGACGTGTTTCTCTCATGGTGAAGCACAAAGGCTTAAGAAATAGTAGATAGTTGAGAAAAAGAGGGAAGCAGGATGAGAAAAACATGTTGTTGTGATAATTTACTTCCAAATAGCTTAAGTAGCTGCTGCACATTATGTTAACATTGGTCATAGGTCGTTTAACTTTATATATCATCACATTAGGAAGTAAAAGAAGGAAGAATCATTGAATCAAGTAAACATAGAATTGACCATCAGCTTCTGGCATTTGAAGATCTCATCTGTGTGACTTTTCAATACCAGTGCCAGAATAGACCTTTGAGTAACCTGTGTGTGTGTGTGTGTGTGTGTGTGTGTGTGTATACACACATGCACACAAAAATACATATATATATGAAATGTTTTTCTACATACTAAACAGAGAATGCTCATATTTCCCTATATAAGAGAATATTATTTTGCATGGCATGATTCTAAAAGCACGTTTTTTTGTGCGCCTTATTTGACATTTAATTTTGTATCAGTAGTCTGTGTACCCAGATCGTTCAGAGCAAGACCCCACCTTCTTCTTAGATTCATACATCATGTTTACTACTTAGTATTTGTGAGGACATACCTTAAGCATACTGTTTAATCTTTCTGGGTGCTAGTTACAAAATAAGGATAATCCTTGATTTACTGAGTTGTAACCATTTGATTAGGTATATAAAGCAGGTAAAACTTTCTGTGGGACATAATAAATGTTCAATAAATTCAAGGTATTGTTGTAAAAAAAAAAAAAAAAAAGAAAGAAAGAAAGTTGTCCTGACTTACAGAAAGCTGAGATATTCCAGATTAAATGAACTAAAGATATAACTAAAAGCAGTATGTGATCCTGGATCAGAAGGAAAAAAAAAAAAGATCTATAAAGAACATTATTGGAATAACTGATAAAACTTACATAAGAATTATATGTTAGATAATAGTATTGTAACAATTTTAGATTTCTTGAATTTGATAGTTGTGGTTATATGAGGCAGTGTCTGTTTTCTTAGGATACATGCTATTTAAGAGTGAATTCTAATTTCAATAGAATGTAGTTCAGTACAAAAAAATCTCAAGAGAAAAAACCAATTGTAAGATATCAAAAATCAGTGAATCTGCATTAAAGGGTACCAATTTGAAATTTAAAAAACAAAAAAGTCAAATAATGTTCCTGGGAGAATTGATTATTAATATACAAAAATTAAGTTAGATCCCTGCTTTAGGAGTGCTGACAAAACTGACTCTATTTTTGGCCCTCTGTCTTGTTCATGTTCACTGGATTACCTCTCCGGCTACGTGTTCCAGGACCCTTGGAGAAAAATATACATACATACCTTAGAAATGCTTATCAAGGTGTAGGGATAGGGGGAGGCTTGCTTTGGCCTCTCAGGAATCTATTAGAAATAACATTGTCTTTCCCCTTTTGGATGCACAGTAAGTGCCACAAGATCTAATTAAAGGTTCGCTGTCAGTTAGATGCATGCAAACCCTTCAATCTCACCACAGTGTCTTCTCCCCCCGCACCCCCCATGTGTCCTCTTGCTTTATAAAATCTATAGATTAATGTCTGGACTTTGTGGAGAATAGCCATGGTTCTACATGGATTTTTACTAATCGATATCTCCATACTCCCCTACCCTCCATTAAGTTACCTTGAATAAAACTGTGTGTGACCTATACGGAGTGGTGTGCTTTGTTTTCTGGTCTCAAAGTACTTTCTCAGTTTGGGGGATACTTTACTGTCCCTCCCCTACCTCCTACTTGTATACAAAAAACTATTCCAGATGGGTTTAAGACCCAATTGTGAAACGCAAAACTTTTAGAGAAAATACAGAGGAATGGTTTCCATGATGTCTCATGAAAGGAGGCAGAATGTTTTATTTTTTTTTTTTTTTTTTTTTTTTTTTTTTTTTTTTTTTGGCAGAATGTTTTAAAATGAGATCCAGATATATGTTACTTAATTGAATTTAAATAAATGAGATCCAGAAAGCATAAATACTATAGGAAAAGATGGCTAAATTTAAAATGCATTAAAATAACAACTTCCTGTTCTATAAAACACATCATTTAAAAAATGAAAAAGACAAGACAGATACTTGGGGAAGTATTTGCAAATAATTTAATTCACAAAGATTCGTATCCAGAATTTATAAGACCTCTCAAAAATCAGGAAGAAAAGAGAGGGGGAAAATCTAGTAATAAAGACAAAGAATCTGAACAGGTAAAGGACAAGAAATCCAAATGGCAAATGGAGCTTGGAAGATTGCTCAACTACACTTGATCAAAAATGCAGATTAAAACTACAATGAGGTTGTAAGAGTATAGTCACTTAACACTATTATATTGGCAAAAGTTTTTAATTTGGTGATGATTGTAATAACCTACTCAGCATTCATTATGTGTAAACACTTTTCTAAGTGCTTTTAGTGTTTGACTCATTTGCTCCTTAAATATCCACATGAGATTGATAACATCCTCATTTTAAAAATGAAACTCAATTAGAGATTAAGAACAAACAGTGGTAGAGTTAGAATTTAAACCCAATAGCTCAAAAAAATAAATAAATAAAAATAAACCCAATAGCTCTAGGGCCCACTGGATTGAATAGCATACCAGAAGTAGTAGTGCAAAATGGTTAAGTAAAGAGATTTTGGAAATAGGTTATATTCACTGTAACCTGTGAGGTCTTGGACAAGTTACATAAGCTGTGAGTGTCTTGCTTTTCGCACTTACTTTCATTATAGATTGTTGAGAGGCTTACGTAGGTTATTATTTTATTATTATATACTGCTTCTCTAAGCATGGGTAAAAGTGTAGTACAAGAGAAACTCATACACATTTTTGGTTGGGAGTATAAATTGATACAAATGCTGTACTAATTTTTTAAAAGATTAAAAAAAAAAGATTTAATAAAGTTGAAGTGCTCCTACATAGTACTTTCAACTTTGAAATACTTCGGAAAATATCAAGCAGTTCAGCTCCTAATTATCTTAAACTCTTCCACATATTGCTGAGAAGCTGTACACTGGGATGCTCATTGCATTGTGTTGGTATAAGTGGAAACAACCCTAATGTCTATCAAATGAAAAAGGAATAAATTACAGTATTTTCATTTAATAGAATAGCATGCCCTAGGTTTTAAAAAATGATTTATAGTCATAAAGATGATCATAGTTCTTGAACAATACTGAGTAAAAGCAATCTGCAGAAGGTTATATATAGTGCAATGCTATAAACATATATAGTGTGATCACATAAAGTATAAAAACATGGAAGAAACTATGATCTATTTAATGTAAGATTACACAGATTTTAAGGTGCACCATTATTTAGGTAGTCATCAAGAAAAAATATCACCGTGAAACTATTATGTACCATTAATTATAAAATACATACCAATTATAGAGATGTTAAAAATTTGAAAACAATGTGCCTCTTGGAATAAATGAACTGTGATGTATTATTTGTGGGTTTAGGTTAACATGGGAATATACAAAATGTATTGTAAAAAAAAAAAAAAGAACCCAAAAAACTAAGTTTACTCTGTAATCCTAATCAAGGGAATGGGATTTGGAAGGGACACACGGAGATGTCAACTCTGTAATGTCTATAACATTTTCTTTGCTTAAAATAGAAAAATGCCACGTAAGGCAAAAATAGAGAAGATTCTTTGAAGCTGGGTTGGGAGTACATAGATGTATTTATACTTTTCTCTGTGGTTGAAATATGTCTTAACTTTTTTTTTTAATTGGTGGTGAAGAAAAGATAAAAGTAAAGGTAGATAAGTTTGGCTTGAAAGGAAGGATGAGAGAAGAAAGCAAATGGAGGGTTTTGTTCATTTCAGTGCGAAATACAGGTATCCTATGCTTTCTTAATTCTAGCTACTCAGACTAAGTAATGGAATATATTCTCTTAGATTTTCAGATAAATGCCTCATTGTTCCCATTTATCTGAAACTTAGGAATCAAATAGACACTTCACTTCTGCTGTCATCAGTTGCTATCCAAACTTAACCACATAGATTTAGAAAGTAAGAGATACTTCCACTGAATCTAAAAGTCAGTAGAGAGAAGGCTGGAAGTATGGAAGGTAGCTTATGTCCCTGAAAGGGAAGACTGGAGATCTAGAGTAGAGAGGAATTCAACCTTGACAAGAGGAGGTTCACTAACTTTCCTTACACTAGAAAGAATATGATGAGAAGAGGTTTAAATAATAGAAAAACTTTTCAGTGTGGGTATGATATTAACCACAGTTCAGCCCAGTATCAATTCAATGTGAAAAGTATGAGGAAAGGTCAGGGTCAACTAAGACAGCGCTGGGAGGCCTGGGTGGCTCAGCGGTTGAGCATTTGCCTTTGGGTGAGGGTGTGATCCCGGGATTCCTGGGATCGAGTTCCGCATCAGGCTCCTTGCATGGAGCCTGCTTCTCCTCCCTCTGCCTGTGTCTCTGCCTCTCTCTGGGTCTCTCAGGAGTAAATAAATAAAAAATCTTTTTAAAAATAAAAAACTAAGTGCTTAGTAGTGGTTGGATTTTGTTGTTCAGATTTTTGTATCTTTTAGATATATCTTCTGAAATATGTTTTTGAGAATTTACTTGCCCTTTGCAAAGGTTACAGGATTTACTGTGTATTTTTAATATATTAGACAGTGGACTGATTCTGTAATAACTGATCTTTGAAAATTTATACAGCTTAGGCCACTTCTCTTAATCTGTCTTTTCCAGATAGAGAAAAAAATTGCCAACACATAAAAATGTATATATATTTCAAAGCTTATTAAGTGTTTTATATTTCATTTTTCATACTGATAATAGTGAAGAAATTTTTGTAGTCTCTGGGCTTCATTTTGTAGTTTAAGCCTTTTTAGTACTGCTCTTTTTTAGTACTTCTTATATCCATTTTTCCTTAAAATATAGATTACTTTGGAATTTGACTAGTCAAATGCAGAGCATTCTTTACTTTTATTAATTATCTCTTTTTAAATTTTAGAGCTGAACGACAAAGGAATGAAGCACTATATAATGCCGAAGAGCTGAGTAAAGCTTTCCAACATTATAAAGAAAAAGTGGCTGAAAAACTGGAAAAGGTAAGAAGGAGATATGCCAATTCAGTGTTTTATGTTACTGTCTATATTCTAAATCTAAAAATAGACATAAATAGAATACATTTGTTTATAAGTAAAACAGAGAATAATTTTCATGACCTCATAATAAAATAGTTGGAATAAAAAATTTATAAATATTGGTGAAGGCTGGTGTTTATAATCTTCTTACAATAAGCAGAAACCTTTTTATCCAAAGTGGAAAAAGAAAGGAGACAAGGGGAAGAACAACATATAGAGAAAGGAAAAAATAATGCGGAGAAGGATGAGGTGATTGAGCAGAGGTTGGAGCTGTAGACATAGAATCAGAAAATTTATTCCCATCACCTCAATGAAAATGAAGGCAGGGTAGACTGTATAGCCTTCAGATGGTCTCCCTGGACCTACCACTCTGAGAGGGTCTGTCTTTTGCCTCTCAGAGGGAAGATTCCTTGAACAGATTCTGCATAAAGTATAGTAGCTTTTTTACATTCATTTAATATTCTCAAGTAATACCAGATGGATAATAAAACCTGTTTGGAGGAAGGCCACATGCTGAATATTCAGATGTTGAGCTCAGAAGAAAGGTCTGGTCAATGGATACTGACACAAGAGACTTCTTTCTGTCTTGAGATAATAATTGAAAGAGAGGAAGTTAATGATTCTGTTCAAAGAAAGGTAGAAGGGTAAAAGAAATATTATTAAAAATATAATAAGACAAATACCATATGATTTTACTTATATGTGGAATCTAAAACCCAGACAAACAAAAAGGAGAATCAGACTTGTAAATCAAGAAAACAAACTGATGGTTCATAGAGTAAGCAAGTGAGGGGGAGGGCAAAATAGGTAAAAGGGAGTAGGAGATACAGACTTCCAGTTATGGAATGAATAAGTCACAGGAATGAAAGATGCAGCATGGGAAATATAGTCAATGGTATTGTAATACTGTTATATGGTGTCAGATGGTAGCTACACTTGTGGTGAGTGTAGCATAATGCATAGAGTTGTTGGGTTACTGTGTTATACACCTGAAACTAATTTAACATTGTATGTTAACTATATTTCAATAAAAAAAATTTTAAATCGGGATCCCATTTGGTACTGGTCTTAAGTGTAAATTAAATCACTGTTTTGAAAGCCTTGGAGAAGGTCCCTGTGGGAATGAAATACCACAAAAGGGATTTTTAATAAGGTAATCCTTAGCGGGAGGTAGAATGCTCAGTGTGTGTGGGGGAGATGTCCTCAGGAGAGTGAGGATTTTATACAGGAAAGAGAAGAAAAGGTAAGATGATTTTTTTTCACTTAAGATTATCAGTTTCAAACCATGCTCAGCAGAGCCCTATAGTTACATAGATGTAACAGAGGAAGTGGGGCAGATCTTCTGAGCCCTTCACTCCCACCACTCCAACCTGCGTGCTTGACTTTTACCTGTCTTAGACTTGGACTGTTATTTCAGTGGGTTATTCAGTGGCTAAAATTTCAAAAATTACTTCAAAAATATTGCAGTATAGTTAGCCTTTAGTAACATGATGCAGCATCCTTACATGAGTTGCTTGCCTTGCTCCTGTGAGGCCAGAACATTCGCTTTCAGATGATAGTACCATTGCCCTTCTGTTACAGGCTCTTAACCATCTCTGAACAGGTGATCGAGTTCCCCTCCCTGTCCTTTGTTACTGCCCAGGAAGTTTACTTAGCTTCTTTCACTACTTGTGAAGTACTTACTCTACTTTCCTGCTTATTTCTGAAATCACTACTTTTTAGTTTGAAACACCTAAAATTTATGACCACAGTAGTATGTCCACTTAAAACAAATTATTGTTTTAGGTGCAAGTTGAAGAAGAAATATTAGAGAAAAATCTAATTAGCTGTGAAAAAGAAAATAAAAGGCTACAGGAAAAGTGTGGTCTATATAAAAGTGACCTTGAAATTCTGAAAGAGAAATTAAGGTACAGTATCCTGTTGTGGAAAAAGGATTTTTGTCTGGAAATGGAAAAAAGAACTGAAACATTTTAAAACAGATTATTTTGTATAATGTATTTATTGTAATTATGGCCTTAAATTACATAGAAAGATAGGTTTCATGACTGAAATTCTTTTCTAGGTACAACATTAAGATTTTTAATGAATAAAACATGTTAATATTAATATACTTCTAAATACACACACATCATATCCCTATAGTGTGACAACATTAACTGGTAAGTAAAGTATGTGTTCTTCAAATCATGAAGAATCACCTAGTCCAGCCTTCTCATTTCAGAGATATTAACAGTCTGATAAAGGAAACTGAATGTACTGCGATGTATATCAGTACTTCATTTTTGTTAAATATTATTCTGCTGTATGGATGTACCACATTTTATTTATCCGTTCACCAACAGTTCTAAAGATTGGATTGTTCTAATGTTTGACATGTTTTTTTTAAAAAAAGATTTTATTTATTTATTCATGAGATACACAGAGAGAGAGAGAGAAAGAGAGAGAGAGAGAGAGAGAGAAGCAGAGACACAGGCAGAGGAAGAAGCAGGCTCCATGCAGGGAGCCTGACGTGGGACTCTATCCTGGGTCCCCAGGATCACGCCCTGGGCTGAAGGTGGTGCTAAACCGCTGAGCCACCTGGGCTTCCCTTGACATTTTTTTTATAGGCGCGCGTGTGTGTGTGTGTGTGTGTGTGTGTGTGTGTGTGTATTTGAAAATAATACTGCCTAGTAATCTGTTAATGGTTAATTACTGTTTTTTGGAGTTATGGCTAATAGTTCATGACTTTTCCTTATGTAATCTAAAACTTTCTTGATGTTGTGATATGTTGAATTAGGATTTTGAGTTATATCTCCTATCTTATACTTTTGAAAAGGGAGCAGAAGTACTTTGAATATAATGGAGTTATCCTGCCCTCCTACTTACTGTGAGACACTGGCAAAGTTTCTATAACCTTTCTATACCTTGATTTTCTTATCTATAAACAGAGAGTGATAATAGTGCTGCTACCCACATAAAGTTGTGAGCACCTGGTGTGCAGAAAGTAGGCACTCAGTACATGTGAGCAGGTATTATTATTCCAGAATAAGGCTTTAAAATGTTTTAAAAGTGATATTAACTAAATGTGACTACTGAAAATGAATGTATATTTTATTTTCATTATTGTGCTTTTTTTTCTTCATAGGCAGTTAAAAGAAGAAAATAACAATGGTAAGGAAAAATTAAGGATCATGGCAGTGAAAAATTCAGAAGTTATGGCACAACTAACTGAATCTAGACAAAGTATTCTGAAGTTAGAGAATGAGTTAGAAGACAAGAAAGAAGTACTTAGAGAAAAATTTTCTCTAATGAATGAAAACCGAGAATTAAAACTCCGTGTTGCAGCACAGAATGAGCGACTGGATTTGTGTCAGCAAGAAATAGAAAGTTCAAGGGTGGAACTGAGAAGTTTGGAAAAAGTTATGTCCCAATTGCCAGTAAGTATGGGTGAAAAAGAAAATTTTACTGAAATGCTTTATAAGAAGTCATCATCTTATGGTTGCTTTATTAGCTTTTATTGATTGATTTATTTTTACATATCTCTACTTTCAATCATGAATTTCTTTTGTACTCTCTTTTCTTTTTCTGCATTTAACCTTTCCACTCTTCCACTCTTTCTTAGACTTGTGGTGCCTTGTATAAGAACGACTCAGGATTTTTTAAAAATAGCTTTGAGTAACATTGACATAATACAGAATTCACTCATTTTAATTGTACTCTTCAGTTATATTTAGTAAACTTACAGGTTTTGGAATAATCCCACAATCTAGCTTTCAAACATTTTTATCATCCCCAAAAGATCCCTTGTACCTATTTATAATTAGTCCCTGTATGCACACCCACCCCTAGGGAACCATCAATCTACTTTTCTGCCTCTAGAGATTTGTCTTTTCTGAGCATTTTTTTTAATATATTTTTTTCAATTTTTATTTATTTATGATAGTCACAGAGAGAGAGAGAGAGAGAGAGAGGCAGAGACACAGGCCGAGGGAGAAGCAGGCTCCATGCACCGGGAGCCCGATGTGGGATTCGATCCCGGGTCTCCAGGATCGCGCCCTGGGCCAAAGGCAGGCGCCAAACCGCTGCACCACCCAGGGATCCCCCTGAGCATTTTATATAAATAAAACTATAGTATAAAGTCTTTTGCATTCTAAATATTTTGGGAGATCATTCGTTGTGATATATATCAGTACTCATTTCCTTTTACTGTTGAATATTATTCCATTGTATGGATATACTACATTTTATTTATCTATTCACCAATAGATGGACATTTGGATTCCTTCCACTTTTGGACTATTGACAACAATGCTGCTATGAACATTTGTGTACAACTTTTTGTGTGGATGTACTTTCATTTCTCTTGAGTTAGATACCTAGTAGTGGAATTTCTGGATCATATGATAAAGTTATGCTAAATTGTTTTCCAAAGTGGCTGTACCATTTTTTAAAAAGATTTTATTTATTTATTCATGAGAGACACAGAGAGAGGCAGAGACATAGGCAGAGGGAGAAACAGGCTCTATGCAGGGAGCCCAATGTGGGACTCCATTCCAGGACTCCAGGATTACTACCTGAGCCAAAGGCAGACACTCAACTGCTGAGCCACCCAAGCATCCCTGGCTGTATCATTTTATGTTCTCACCAGGAATGTGTGAGAGTTCCTGTTTTTTCCTCAATCTAGCCAACATTTTTTATTATCTATCTCTTAGATTATAGCAACTTTAATGGGTATGAAGTAGTATCACATTGTGGTTTTAATTTACATTTTTCTAATGACTAATAATGTTGAGCAGCTTTTCATATACTTATTAGAATGCACAGAACATTAAAATGTCTTTATGATAGTGCTGACCACCATTTTTCTTTCAGTTATATATATGACCATATGTATGAATGAGATTAGGAAGAAGGTAAATATAACTGGGTCAGAAATCATTATTGAAGCATTTATTAAAAGAAATCCATTATTGATAGGTATAAAATAAAAGTGAGATCAAGAGAACATATATATATATATAAACATATATAAATGTGTCATGGCTGGTTTCAAATACATTTGGATGGGTGGTAGACTCTTAAAGAATTTTAAACTGTAATGGAATTAACAAGCTACGGGGACCTGAGAACTCATCTGATTCAATGCCATCATTTTATTTATGAAGAAACATACACCAAGGAAGTAAGTAGTTTTTAAATTAGCTAATAGAATTAAAACTAGAATGTATGATTCTTGGTTCCCAGCCCTCTGCTATATCTACTGTTCAAGGATTCTAATTATTTGTTTAGGTTTTTAATGTACTGCTTTTGAAATTTGATAGTAATTAGATGCAGATAACATTCATTTAAAATTGATATTCTCAAAAAAAAAATAAAATAAAATTGATATTCTCATTTGACTCAACATCAAGAATTACTTTGTATGTGATTCTGAAATTGGTGTGGTAATATATGCTTGTTTCGATTTTTTTTTTTAAAGCTTTATTCATCCATTCAAGAAAGACACACACACAGAGAGAGAGAGAGAGAGAGAGAGGCAGAGACAGAGGCAGAGGGAGAAGCAGGCTCCATGCAGGGAGCCTGTCATGGGACTCGATCCCGGGTCTCCAGGATCATGCCCCGGGCCGAAGGCAGGCACTAAACCACTGAGCCACCCAGGCTGCCCTGATTTGATGTTTTATGCAGTGCTAATAATAACATGGTTTGGAAATGTGAATTTTTTTCATTTCTAGAAAGCCTGGTTCGGTTGTAGTCATTAAGTGCTTATCTTGCCCCTTTTCACAACTAATTTTAAAAATTCTCTATTGTTCAAACATACAGAAAAGCAGAGACCAATGCAGCATACCATTTGCTAAATCTGAGTAACATATTGGGATATTCACTTCAGATTTTTTAGAATAAAATTTTACAGATAAATAAAGCCTCTTTATGTACTGTGTTAGATGCCAATCCTTCCCACCTCTTCTCCGAGGTAGGCATTATTCCAAAACTCATGTATATCCTTCTTATCCATATTTTAAATATTGCCACATATGAATGCTATAGAAAAACATATATAGCTAATCTATTTTGGAAAATACTACATGTGCCTCTGTTGTTTTCACTTAATGCTATGTTATATGATGTCTCCAACTGATTTATATAATGCAGGCTTATTTGAACTCTTGTGGTTTTCCTGTTAACATTTTATAATGTATTTATACATTTCTCCTATTGATGGACATTATGTTGTTTCTATTAATTCACAAAAGTTTTCAATTGGTGTTCTGAATAATAAAACAATTGCATCATAGATGTTGTAAGTTTATATATGTTTGTTTTTAAATTTTCAGTTAAAAAGAGAAATGTTTGGTTATAAATCATCTCTTTCTAAACACCAGATGAGTAGTTTGTCAAACAAGGAAGATATTGGCTGCTGTGAGGCAAATAAAATGGTGATTTCAGAATTGAGGTATGGTTTTCAGATGCTTAAGTTGTAGCAAATACAATGTTGTTTTTTTAAATTGGTAATTAAAATATTTGAGAAGATGAAAAATATACAAAAAGTTCTACAAATATAACAAATATCTGTGTTTCCACAACTAAGAATTGATTCTTAACATTGTGTGATAGTTTTTCCAAATGTGTTTAAGTAAGAACTAAAGACATTATGAGGTTTCCCTTCCCACTATCTAGAGAATTCTCCTTCTAAGTATACACCATCCTGAATTGGGTATATATTCTTCAGTCCATTTTGTATATGTTTATATCCACATATGCAAAATACACTATGTGCTTATATTGTTTGTAATTTTGCTTTTTCACTCAGCATTATTTTTTAAGTTCATACATTTGAGGTAGGTAGTTAAGAGTGACTGATCAATGGGTGGATTAGTATGGTTAGTCTATCCTATAACGGTATCACTATTTATTGATAGTTACCTTGTTTCTGGTTTTCTTCTATTAGAAACAGTGCTGCAAAATATATACCTTTACATGTTTCCTTTTATAATATGCCAGAGTTTCTCCAGTATATATTCCTAAAAGTGAAATTGCTGGGTAATGGTATGTGTACATTTTTAGTTTTACTATGTACTATCAAGTTTTTAAAGTAGGTGAACTAGTTTACATTCCACTTAATGGTATTAAGAATTTCCACATCTTGCCCAGTAGTTAATAAATATCAGAGTTCTAAAATTTTTGCTAACTTGAAAGGTAAAAATGGTATGAGATATTTATATAGGATATTTCTAATTTTGGTGTATTTTATTTTGTTCCAGGATTAAGCTGGCAATAAAGGAGGCAGAAATTCAAAAGCTTCAGGCAAACTTGGCTGCAAATCAATTATCTCAGAGTCTTATTGGTTATAATGACAAACAAGAAAGTGGCAAATTAAATAGTTTAGAGACAGAACCAGTAAAACTAGGAGGTAATCAATTAGGTGAGTGTATTAAATTGAATTCTTTAATTCTAAGTCTTTTATGATAGTTTTTTAGAGAAATGGATTACCGGAAGTTTAGTTTCTATTATTGATAATCTGGTAGTACTAGTTGTGGGTTGGTAAGACAACAAAAATTTCAAAATTGTTGAACTTTGCATTATTTTTAAAAAATGTACTTTACTGAGATGAGAATTTACCTGACATCTGAAATCACTGTCTTGAAAAGATATCTGCACTCTGTGTTCATTGCAGCATTGTTTACAATAGCCAAGATATGGATACAACCTAAACATCCATCAACAGATGAATGGATAGAGAAAATGTGGTATATATATACAATGAAATATTATTCAGCCATAAAAAAGATACCCTACCACTTGTGACAACATGGATGAACCTTGAGGACATTAGGTTAAATGAGAAGCTAGGCAAAGAGACAAATACTGGATGATCTCACTTATGTATAAAATGTCAAAGCAAAATAACAAACAACAAAACAAACTCAGAACAAATTGGTGTTTGCCGGAGGGAAGCATTAGGGGTGGGAAAAATGGGTAAATGTCTTCAAAAGGTACAAACTTTAAGTTATAAGATAAACAAGACCTGGACATACAATGTATAGAATGGTGACTATACTTAATAATACCATATTGTATATTTGAAAATTGTTGCGAGAGTAAATTTTAAAAGCTCTCCTGTCTCCCCAAACTTTGTAACTATATGTGATGATGGATGTTAAGTAGACTTATTGTGGTAATCATTTCAAAATATATACGTATATCATCATGTGGTATACCTGAATCTAATACAACATTATATATATGTCAATTATATGTAAAAAAATTAGCTGGAATAACTATACTAATTTCAAACAAAGCAGAGTTGAGACTGACAGAACTAGAAGGATAAATTAACAAACCCACATATATATTGAAGATTTCAAGACTACTTTCTCAGTTGCTGTTAGAACAAGTACACAGGGGGATCCCTGGGTGGCTCAGCGGTTTGGCGCCTGCCTTCAGCCCGGGTATGATCCTGGAGTCCCGGGATCGAGACCCACATCAGGCTCCTTGCATGGAGTCTGCTTCTCCCTCTGCCTGTGTCTCTGCCTCTCTCTTTCTCTTTCTTTCTTTCTCTTTCTTTCTTTCTTTCTTTCTTTCTTTCTTTCTTTCTTCTCTCTCTCTCTCTCTCTCTCTCTCTCTCTCTCTGTCTCTGTCTCTCATAAAAAATAAAATCTTAAAAAAAAAAACAAGTACACGGAAAATCATTAGGGGGGAAAGAAGACTTAAGTACTATAAACAAGTTTAATACGATTGACAGTCACTCAACCCAATAATCACCAGAATACACAATTTTCTCAAGTGCATTTAAAATATTCATCAAGATAGTTCATTTGCTGGCCAATAAAGTAAGTCTTAAAACATTTTTAAAAACTGAACTCAGGTTCCTTCATGAATTGATGTCCACTATTGGTAACAAAAAGATACCTGGAAAATTCTAAATACTTGGAAATAAACACAGGAGATATCATGATATTTTGAAATGAATAAAATGAAAATATAACATATAAAAATTGGTGGGATGCAACTACAACATTGCCTAAAGATGAGTTTATACCTTTAAATACTTACATTTTAGAAAAGAAAAAAGTGTTTAAAATCTATAATCTAACATTTCACCATAAGAATAATTAAAGACAGAATTAAACCCAAAGAAAACTGAGGAGTATAAGGAATCCTGAAGGAAACAATGTTGTGATTTTTTTTTAATTGAAGTATAATTAACATAATGTGTTACGTTGGCTTCAGGTGTACAATATAGTAATTCAACGTTTCTATACATTACTCAGGGTTCATCATGAGAAGTGTACTCTTAATCCCTTTTACCTATTTAACTCTTTCCCCCACCCTTTGGCAACCACCAATTTGTTCTTCATATTTAAGAATAGTTTTTTTGTCTTTGTTTTCTTTGTTCATTTGTTTCCTAAATTCCACAGATGAGTGAAATCATGCAGTATTTGTCTTTCTCCTACTTATTTCACTTAGCATGGTATTCTCGTGGGCCATTCATGTTGTAAATGGCAAGATTTCATTCTTTTTTATGGCTGAGTAATATTCCATTTTCCACATATACACACAAACACACACCCCATCATCTTTATCCATTCATTTATTGATGGATATTTGGGTTGCTTCTATATCTTGGCTGTTATAAATAATTGTGCGGTAACTATAGGGATGTGTATATCTTTTTGAATTAGTGTTTTTATTTTCTTTGGATATATACTCAGTAATGGAATTACTGGATCATATGGTAATTCTGCTTTTAATTTTTTTTGGAACTTATCCTGTTTTCTAAGGGCCTGCACCAGTTTGCATTCCCACAAACAGTGTGTGAGTATTGCTTTTTCTCTACATCCTCAACAACACTTGTTTGTTGTTCATTGTGTTTTTGATTTTAGCTATTATGACAGGTGTGAAGTGATATCTTACTGAGGTTTTGATTTGCATTTCCCTGATGATTAATGATGCTGAACATTTTCTCATGTGTCTATTGCCATTTGTATGTCTTTTTTTTTTTAAGATTTTATTTATTCATGAGAGACACACAGAGAGAGAGGCAGAGACACAGGCAGAGGGAGAAGCAGGCTCCTTGCAGGGAGACTGACGTGGGACTTGATCCCGGGTTTCCAGGGTAACGCCCTGGGCCGAAGGCAGGCTCCAAGCCGCTGAGCCATTCAGGGATCCCCCCCATTTGTATGTCTTTTGATGGAAATATTAAATGTCTTGGTTGTGGTGATGATTACAAGGGAAACATTTGACAAAATATCAAATTTTATATTTTAAATGGGTGTGTCTTACTATAAGTAAATATTACTTCAGTAAAGTACATTTTTATTTATTATTATTATTTTTTAAAGATTTATTTATTTATTCATTAGAGACACAGACTGAGACACAGGCAGAGGGAGAAGTAGGCTCCCTGCAGGGAGCCCAATGTGGGACTCGATCCCGGACCCTGGGATCATACCCTGAGCGAAAGTCAGATGCTCAACCACTGAGCCACCCAGGCATCCCTATTTATTATTTTTTAAAAAGATTTGTTTTTTGAGAGAGAGAGAGCATGGAGGGAGAGGGGCAGAGGGAGAGAGAAACTATCATCTTGATATTTGTTTGCTATTTATTTTTTCTTAAAGATTTTATTTATTTGAGAGAGAGAGAGAGAAAGAAAGGCAGAGACAGAGGCAGAGGGAGAAGCAGGCTCCATGTAGGGAGCCTGATGTGGGACTCGATCCTGGAACTCCAGTATTACACCCTAGGCCGAAGACAGGCACTCAACCGCTGAGCCACCCAGGCATCCCATTTGCTGTTTATTCTAATGGCCTTTATTCATCTTTCCTGCTTTCTATTGGATCAATTATATTTTAATATTCCATTTTTTTGTCTCTACTGTTGATTAGTTAACTATACCTCTTTATTTTCTTAATGGTTGCCCTAGAGGTTAACATATGTATCTTCAACTTATCATGGTCTGTCTTCAAATATGATTGGCTGGTGGCAGGAAAAATGACAGCAGAGAGAATTAGATATCTAAGTAATTAGAGAGAATAGGGATGAGTAATGAGATTATTAGCAAAATGAATGCTAGTTAGTAGAGGTGTTGATGAATATGTCATAAATTATCTTACATCAAAGAGTATAGAGCTAATGATAGATAGTCTAGTAAGTGAAATATTAGGGATATGGAAAATTGATAGGAAATAGCACTTATGCAACCCTTGAAGGCATGGTGCATCTCTACTAATTTCTGTACCTATGTATACATTATGCCTCTTTAAAGCACTCCTGAAAGCTCAATCACTTTTAGGTGGGAGTAGATTTATATGTTTGTAGTGAAAAAAGGATGTATTTGAACAACTACCTTTGTTTAGAAAGGATTCCCTTGCCTTCGGCTTGTGAACTTGCAGCTATATACACTTCATCAAAATATTCTTGATGCCAGGTTATCTAGAGAAATTTTATGGTTAACTTCAGTTTAAGGAAACAGGACAACTTTCTTTTAAATAATGCTTTGTTTTACATTTTCTATCCAATAAATGGGAACTTTTATAGGTAGAGAAAGGCTTTTTCTGGTATGAAGGAATAGTCCAGAAAAGTGAGTGACTTTGAGCAATTTATTCCTTCTTTGTGATGTACTTAGTAATAGAAATACCTTCTTTACCATGCTCCTTCATTATATTTTCCTTAATGTCTCATTCTCCATTTCTTTTAGAATTCTTCAGATGAGAAATTATTTGTTTATGATTAAATCTTTCAACATTGAATAGGTTTTTATTCTTTAAGTTTTTATACAGAATAATTTTCCTTTTATGTTTGTTAGCAGAAAGAATAAAAGACCGTCAACATACTATGAGCAAGCAATATGAAAAAGAAAGGCAAAGACTTGCTTCTGGAATAGAAGAACTACGTACTAAGTTGATGCAAATAGAAGCTGAGAATTCTGATTTGAAGGTTAATATGGCTCACAGAACTAGTCAGTTTCAGCTGATACAAGAGGAGCTGCTAGAGAAAGCTTCAAGCTCTAGCAAACTGGAAAGTGAAGTAAGCTTGAATGAGCTGTTCATATGTACTAACTTTGGAGACAAAAAAAAGATATTATAGAGTTTTGTAAAAGTTGTATGTGTTAAGTCCAGATTTATACATTAAAAAAAATTAATGGTACCACATCATTTATAAATCCTCTTAAAATTATATTTGGAAACCTTTGGGTTATAATCTATGTTAAAAGTAAGAAATTACTCTCTAGTGGCTAACAGGTCTCATATATGATAGAACTTGTGATGTATTGTGGTCTATTATTTCTTCTAAGTATAAGTTAATATGGCTAAAACACATTTACAAAAACAAACATTTACAAGTAAAGAATTTGGATTATGTCATTGGGAAAAAAAAAAGGAGTGATAATAGAGGATTTTGAATGTTAGCTAACAGCAGGACCAGCTGGGAAGCCTATTAAATAATGTGGATTTCTGGGTACTGTTCTAGTGATTCTGATTCAGTAGGTATGGAGTCATGTTCAGGAATCTGAATTTGTGAACAACTGCATATAAATTTGATATGCTTGGATTACATTTTGAAAATTGCATAATGTGTGTTTTGTGAATATCTGATTCTCATTTCTATTGAGAACAGAACAAGGACACCTTTTCAGGTAATTATAGACCAGGACCACTTGTGTATATGTTATACTCACACTTTAAACTGAGGCTGATGCCATCTATGGGAGTACTTTTAAAATGTCTGATTTCTCTTTGTAAAATCTGTAGCCTAGACTGAGGAAAAGATCTGTGGGATTACTTACATTATGTAAGTACTAGAAAAAGAGATTTAGTCTAAATCTAAATTATAGGCAATAGCTTACTTAAAAATAATCTAGTACTGAGATTAATAACTTTTTAAATACAAAATTAGCACAGTTTTGTTGAAAATACAGAAAGGACAAAGAACAAAATCAATTATTAATAATTCTACCACCAGAAATAGCTATTGTTAACATTTTATTATACTAATGTCAGTCTTTAACAGCTACTGTTAAGAAATGAGTTAGGATGAAGTCCTTTTTGGACATGGGGTCAGAATTAAACTATTTATGTATTACATAGCTAGAACAATCTGTCATATACCCAGTCTTCACTCACTATTTTTCTTCTAAATTGTCATTTATTTTTAAAAACTGATTATTTATTACAATGTGTTTTCAGATGACAAAGAAATGTTCTCAACTTTTAACTCTCGAAAAACAGCTGGAAGAAAAAATTGTTGCTTATTCCTCTATTGCTGCAAAAAATGCAGAACTAGAACAGGAGCTTATGGTAAAAATTACTGTTTGGCTACAAATTCACTGTGACTTTAAGGCACTTGATTTGTGACAGCATGTTTTATAATCATTGTCATACATTATACCAAATAGAAAAATATAAATTCTACTAAACTTTTCTGAGGATTCATTTTCTTGTTTCTGCATTTTTAAGTTTATAGGCTTATATGGCAAGTTGTTACCTGTAATTTCTTGTTTTTATTCTAGTAGAATTGAAGGAAATAGTATATTTCTTTGATATGCTTGTCAGTATTTTAAAATAGTAAATCTTTTTTTTTAAGGTTTTCTTTATTTATTTCAGGGAGAGAAAGAATACTGGCAAGGTGAGGGGCAGAAGGAAAGGGAGAATGGACTCTCTGCTGAGCAGGGAGCCCAGTACGGGCTCAATCCCAGGATCCTGAGATCATGACCTGAGCCTAAGGCAGACACTTAACTCACTGAGCCACTCAGGCACCCCAGCCACTTACTAAAATAGTTAATTTTTTTTTTCATTTTGATACAGTTTTTAAAAATAATCATTTTATCTTTTCAATAAATGTTTAAATATTTTTGAAGTTTTATACACTACTGTGAGTCTTCAAAAAATAGAATATGACAAATTTAATGATTTACTTATATTCTTTTTATTTTTTTTTATTTTTTTTATTTTTTATTTTTTTATTTTTTTATGATAGTCACACACACACAGAGAGAGAGAGAGAGAGAGAGAGAGGCAGAGACATAGGCAGAGGGAGAAGCAGGCTCCATGCACCGGGAGCCCGACGTGGGATTCGATCCCGGGTCTCCAGGATCGTGCCCTGGGCCAAAGGCAGGCGCCAAACCACTGTGCCACCCAGGGATCCCTATATTCTTTTATGTAAAACTAGTTCTTAATTATATTCTTTTAAAGTGTGTTTTTTTTTTTTTAATATTTTGTTTATTTATTCATGAGAGACACAGAGAGGGAGAGGCAGAGACACAAGCAGAGGGAGAAGCAGGCTCCATGCAGGGAGCCCGATGTGGGACTCGATCCTGGGACTCCAGGATCATGCCCTTAGCTGAAGGCAGGCACTCAAGCGCTGAGCCACCCAGATGTCCAGATGTTATTTTATTTTATTTTATTTTATTTTATTTTATTTATTTTATTTATTTTATTTTATTTTATTTTATTTTATTATTTTATTTTTTATTTTATTTTATTTTATTTTATTTTATTTTATTTTATTTTATTTTATTTTATTTTATTTATTCATGAGAGACACAAAGAGGGAGAGGCAGAGACATTAAAGTGTTTTTGTATTTCTAGGAAAAGAATGAAAAGATAAGAAGTCTAGAAACTAATATCAATACAGAACATGAGAAAATTTGTTTAGCTTTTGAAAAGGCCAAGAAAATTCATCTTGAACAGCATAAAGAAATGGAAAAGCAGATTGAAAGAGTAAGATACTATGTTTTTCTTTTCTGTGGCTGAATAATACTCCATTGTGTGTGTGTGTGTGTGTGTGTGTGTGTATCCATCAGTTGATGGACATTTGGGCCCTTTACATAATTTGACTTTTGTTAAGTACTGCTATAAATATCGAGGTGTATTTGCCCATTTAAATCAGTATTTTTGTATCCTTTGGGTAAATAAATTATTAGTGCAATTCCTGGGTCATAGGGTAGTACTATTTTTAACTTTTTGAGGAACCTCTATACTATTTCCCAGAGTGGCTGTTGCAAATAGCTGGTAGAGTATATTATGCTAAGAGAAATAAGTCAGAGAAAAACAAATACCATATGATTTCACTCATATGTGGAATGTAAGAAACAAAATAGATGAACATAAGGAAGGGGAGAAAGAGGGAGGCAAATCATAAGAGACTATTAACTATAGAGAACAAATTGAGGGTTAATAGAGGGTTGTAGGTGGGGGCTAGGCTAAATAGGTGATGGCTATTAAGGAGAACACTTGTTGTGATAAGCACTGGATGTTATATGTAAGTGAGGAGTCACTAAATTCTATTCCTGAAACCAATATTACACTATAACTAACTAGAATTTAAATAAAAACTTGAAACAAAATAAAGAGTTAAGTATATGGCAAAAAAAGATACTGTGTTTCTCCAAGTAGATACAATGTATATTTAGAATATGAAAGCTGAAAAGAACCTTAAACATAACTAGCTCACTTTCTTTTTTAGATAAGAAGGAAACAAAGACATAGAAAAGTAGCCAGTACTATAATTAGCATCCCATTACTTCTGGATCATTTTACAATGCTTTCTTAAATAATACTCTTGCCATTTCTTCTTCTTCTTTTTTTTTTTCACTCTTGCCCTTTCAGTTTAATAATTATTTTTGACATTATTAAAGTAAGAGTGATTTTTTACTCTTTTCCACTAGAGATATTAATTGCTTGAGGATTGAGAGTAGAAGTGTTTTTTGTTTAAAAGAGTAAAAACAAGGTAATGAAGAACGTGTGAGACCAAAAACATAAGACTAAGTAAAAAACAGATTATTTGGGTGGATTTAATATAGAATGGAACTCTTATAGTATAAGAGAAAAAAATATGAGCTTGAAATATAGAGCAATAACATTACTCAATCTGAGCAACAGAGAGAAAAAAGATTTGGCAAAAAGAACAGAGCCTAGGGACATGTGGAATATATGTCAGAACTGAAACTCTGTACCTGTTAAACAATACCTCCTATTATCCCCTCCCCCCATCCCGTAGCTACCATCATTCTACTTATTTCTGTCTCTATGATTTTGACTACCTTAAGTACCTCAGGTAAGTGGAATCATATAGTATTTGTCTTTTTGTGACTGGCTTAATTCAGTTAGCATAATGTCCTTGAAGTTCATCCATATTATGAAATATTGCAGTATTTACTTCCTTTATAAGAATGAGTGATATTCTCTTGTCTGTATATTGCACGTTTTGCTTATCCATTTATCTGTTGATGGACACTGATTGCTCTGGCTAGAACTTCTAGTACTGAATAGAAGTGAGAGGAGGCATCCTTGTTTTGTGCTTGATCTTAGAGGAAAAGCTTTCAGTCTTCCACCATTTTGAGTAGGATGTTAGCTGTGGGTTTTCCATATATGGCTTTTATTATGTTAAGGTAATTTTCTTTTATTCCTAGTTTGTTGAGTGTTTTAATCATGAAAAGGTGTTGAATTTTGTCAGGTTTTCTTCAATTGAGATGATCATGTTTTTTTTTTTTTCTTTCATTCTGTTGATATGGCAATGTAATCATTGATTGATTTTTACATATTGAACCACCCTTGCATTCCAGGAACAAATCCTACTTGATCATAGTGTACAATCCTTTTACCATGTTGCTAAGTTTGAATTATCAATATTATATTCATTTGGCATTAATGTTCATAAGGGGTATTGATCTATAGTTTTCCATTAGTGTCTTTGTCTGGTTTTGGTGTCAGGTTAAAACTGGTCTCAGAATTAGTTAAGAAGTGATCTCTCTTCCTTAACTTATTTTGGAAAAGCTTGAGAAAGATTTTTGTTGTTTTTTTTTATATTTTACTATTTGAGAGAGAGGACAAGGATGGGGGGAGTGGCAGAAGTAGAGACTCTCAAGCAGACTCCTTCCTGAGCACAGAGCCCAATGCCGGACTTGATCCCATGACTCATGAGATCATGACCTGAGCAGAAATCACAAGTCAGACGCTCAACTGACTGAGCCATACAGGCATCCCTAACGATTGGTATTCTTTAAATGTTTGGTAGAATTCACTAGCAAAGCTGTCAGGTTCAGTGCTTTTCTTTGTTGAGAGATTTTTGATTCCTGATTTAAAATCTTACCAGCCATAGGTCATTCAGATGATCTATTTCTTCATCATACAGTCTTTGTAGGTTTTATATTTCTAGGAATTTGTCCATTTCATCTAGGTTATTCAATTTCTGGGCATACAATTATTCACAGTACTCTCTTTTGTATAATCCCTACTTTCATTTCTGATTTTGGTAATTTGAGTTCTGTGTTTTTTAATCTACTCAGCTAAATATTTGTCAATTTTACTTATTTTTTTCTAAGAGCCAATTTTTTGTTTCATTGATATTCTTTATTTTCTGTTCTCCATTTTGTTGATCTTTAATCTTTATTATTTTGTTCCCTCAACTAGCTTTGGGTTTGGTTTGTTCTTTTTCTAGTTCCTTATATTTTGAAGTTAAATTATTGATGAGATCTTTTTTGTTTTTTAATGTAAGCATTTATAGCTGTAAATTTACCCTTTAGCACCACTTTGGTTGTGTCCTTTTTAAGTTTTTGTAAGTTGTGTTTTTGTTTTCATTTGTCTCCTAATTATCTTCTGATTTCCCTTGTGAATTCTTCTTTGATTCATTGGTTGTTTAAAAATCTGTTGTTTAATTAATGCCACAATCTTGTGAATTTTTTAATTTTCCTTTCATGGGGCACCTGGATGCCTCAGTCAGTTAAGTATCTGCCTTCCGCTCAGGTCATGATCTCAGGGCCTGAGATCGAGCCTTGCACCAGGCTCTCTGATCAGCGGGGAGCCTGCTGCTCCCTTTCCCTCTGCCTGCTGCTCTGCCTACTTGTACGCTCACTCACTCTCTCTCGGTCAAAAAAATAAATAAAATCTTAAAAAAATTTAAAATTTTCCTTTCATTCATCATTTCTAATTTCATCTGGTTGTAGTTAGAGAAGGTACTTTGAATGGTATGTGTCCTTTTAAATGTGTTGAGTCTTCCATTTGTGGCCTAACATGGTCTATCCTGCAAAATGTCCCCTTTACACTTGAGAAGAATGTGTATTCTGTTGAGTAGAGTGTTCTGTATATGTCTATTAGATCTAGTTGGTTTATTATGTTAAGTCATCTGTTTCCTTATTTTCTGTCTGGTCTTCTGTCCATTATTATAAGTGGGGTACTGATGTTTCCAACTATTTTTGTAAAACTATTTTTCCCTTTAATTCTGTCAGTTTTTGCCTTGTATATTTTGATTGTCATTACATGAATAAATTTTATAATTATTATATCTCACTATTATTTAGAATTTTTTAGTAAATAATGTCCTCCTTGTCTTTACCACCTTTTTTGATTTAAAGTGTTTTATCTGATATTTGTGTAGGTATCCCTGCTCTCTTTTGGTTACTATTTGCATGGAATATCTTTTTCTGTTCTTTCACTTTCAACATGTTTGTGTCTTTGGATCTCAGGTGAGTCTCTTGTAGACAGCATATACAGTTGCCTCTTGAACAACTTGAGTTTGAACTGCATGGATCCACTTATTTGTGGATTTTTTGCAGCAGTACTATAAATGTATTTTCCTTATGATTTTATTAATAACATCTTTTCATCTAGCATATTATAAGAATATGATACACGTAACATACAAAATATGTGTTAATCAACACACACAATCAGTATGTGTTTCTGTTATTGGTAAGGCTTTGGTCAGAGTAGGCTCTCAGGAGTTAAATTTTTGTGTAGTCAAAAGTTGTACACAGATTTTCAACTGCAAAAGGGTCAGCCCCCCCTAAACTCTGCATTGTTCAAGAGTCAACTGTAGTTGGATCATGTGTTTTTATCTTCTATTTAAAATGTTTCATGATTTTAAAAAATTATATGAAAGTTAATAAATTGTGTTTATATGTTTAGCTTGAATCTCAACTAGAGAAGAAAGACCAACAGTTTAAAGAACAAGAAAAGACTATGTCCATTTTGCAGCAAGATATAATATGTAAACAGCATCATCTTGAATCACTAGACCGACTCTTGACAGAAAGCAAAGGGGTAAAATCACCTTTGTAAAAGTGCTGTTTAAAGCTGACTAATCATTTATGTTTCTGTAACCTACCTTCAATTCTAATTAAATCAATTGTTTAGCAGCCCATTAGTAATGCTAAAATTAGAATATTTATACATATACTCATATTTTTGCTACCAATCTGTGTGTTTTTAGGAGATGGAAAAGGAAAACATGAAAAAAGATGAAGCTTTGAGAACATTACAGAACCAAGTATCTGAAGAAACAATCAAGGCTAGTACGCTAATTTTTAAAAACTTTTTTCTTAATAGGGACATTCTGTAGCTTTTATACTTTTCTCTATAAATTGTAAAAATTATTTAGATAACAATTTGCAGGTAAAGATTTTACCTGAGTGAGTGAATTTAGTTTCTGTAAATATATTTTCTTCAATGTGAATTATGATCTTAATTATTTGATTTTTGGTAATCTGGCTTGTTGATTGTTTACCCTATTTTTTGTTTTTTTTTGTTTTTTGCCTTAAGAAAGGTTTCTTTTTTAACAAAAAATGTGTTTTTAAGCATAGCTACTTATCAGTAAAGAATTAACAGAGGAAGTGAAGGGAGAGGAATATATAAGCAGTCGAGTTTTGCTTCTTTTTACCAGTTCTGCTATAAGATTAATTAGGGGATGAAATCAAAATTTCCAGGTAAAATACAGTTTTGTAATTACTCTGTCTTCGTGGTTTAAAAAATGGGTTTTGGAGCTAAGTTGCCTTGGGTTTCCGTTCTGACTCCACGGTGCTTATTAGTTGACTTTAACAGTGGCTAGGTTATTTAAGCTCTCTGAATTTCAACTTTTCATCTATAAAATACAGATTATAATACTCTAGAGAAGGGTCAGTAGGAATAATAGATGAAATGAGATACATGTAATGCTCAGCACATACTCAGTTACTGAGAGTTTAATAAGTATTTATATTTGATATTTCTTCCTTGTATTTTTAGTGTTAAAAACAAGTCCAAAGTTGCTGTTATCTTTATTCTGTGATATATGGATTGAATATAAAGAATATTTTTAAAATTCAGTGTTATTTTTGCCTAGTACTCTGTATTTAATCCATTTTGTTACCAAATATGCCTGTGTAAATACAATTATATCTTTATCCATAACTTTGTATAGTACTCTCCAAAACTTAACGTTTAACGCCATGTCAATTCATTTCCTCATGTAAAAATAGTCTCTAAGATCATTAACATGAAAAAATCATAAAAGTTATAGGCATAAAATAATTTCATTAAATAAAATCAATGTTGCTATTTAACTCCTGTTTTTTATTAAATTATATAACCCATCTAGTAGTTTATTTTTATATATTAATAACCAGATATTAATATCAGTAAGAATAAATTATGTTATTGGATTTTATTCCCTTAATAGCTCTAATACTGGGGCAAATACCAAAATGAGGAAGAAATATAGAAGCAACATTCCTATGACTCAAGCTATATTAAACTTAACATACTGGATATTTATAGCAACAAAATTGAAGTTTCAAATCTAGTTTCTTCTTGATTATGTGATTACCACTTTCCCTTGTTGACTTTTGGCTATGTCCCTCTACGTACCTCTGTTTGTTCTTTGCATTAAAAGTAATGAATTCTTAAAAAATAACCAAAGGGCAGCCTGGTGGCTCAGCGATTTAGTGCTGCCTTCAGCCCAGGGCATGATCCTGGAGACTTGGGATCGAGTCCCACATTGGGCTCTCTGCATGGAGCCTGCTTCTCCCTCTGCCTGTGTCTCTGCGCCCCCCCCCCCCCAACCCCCGTGTCTTTCATGAATAAAGTCTTTAAAAAAATCAATATATTCTTACAATCGACAAATTCTTTTTTTTTTTTTTTAAGATTTTATTTATTTATTCATGAGAGAGGCAGAGACATAGGCAGGGGGAGAAGCAGGCTCCATGCAGGAAGCCTGAAGTAGGATTCCATCCTGGGACTCCAGGATCACGCCCCGAGCCACAGGCAGATGCTCAACCGCTGAGCCACCCAGGCGTCCCACAATCGACAAATTCTTGAAAAATGCGTCAATCCAACCATTAACAAAGGAAGTACAAATAAAGCTAATGAAGTCACAAAAATTATTAATTTTCTATCTGCAAGAGATTTCTAAGAATCAATTTAAAGTTGTATCACTTATGAAAGTATGATTAATGAGAAGTAGAAGATTGATGGGAAAATTCTGAACAAGAACAAGAAACTAATAAATTAAAGCAGTTATGTTACATGTTGTTAAATAGAATATTGAGAAAGTTGCTTATTAGATTTAGAGTTTTGTTTACTTATTTTCTTTTGTTTTGTTTTTATGTTCCACTCTGGATTTTTTTTCTTTTCCCAAAGAAAGTTGTAAGTGGAAAAAAATTTAAAAAGAACCTAGCTGCTTTTGTTGAAGGTAGGTAGGTTAGAGCTCACACCTGGTTACCCCCATACTATACTTCTGAGGAAATTCTTTGGTTCAACAAAGCAATGTCTTTGTTTTCATTTCTATTCATTCATGTCCATATGTATACATGTATATTTATAATGGTATGAGGTGAATGATGCTTATCCATATGAGATATAGACTCTCAAACCCCTTGTTCAAATAATAAATTCAACAGAGTAGTAAATGGTTTTTACTATTTTTTAAATTGATTTATTAATTTTACTTAAATTTTATTTTGAAAAATTCCAAACCTACAAAAAAATAGAAAGTATAGAGAACATTTGTGTACCCTTTACTAGATTTACTGTTAAACTGTAGCTACATTCATTTCATATCTCCCTATACACATGTATGCACATACCCACTTTGCAGGCTTCTACCCAGTCTCATACAGACACATTTCCTTTTTGCCAGACCACCTGAGAGAGGGTTGCAGATGTCATAACCCTTTACACCTTCAATATTTTTTTAAAGGGACTTTTATTTTTTGGTTTTAAAGATTAATTATTTATTTATTTGAGACACAGAGAGAGGGATAGAGAGAGAGAGGCAGAGACACAGGCAGAAGCAGAAGCAGGCTCCATGCAGGGAGCCTGATGTGGGACTCGATCCCAGGACTCCAGGATCAGGCCCTGGGCTGAAGGCAGCGCTAAATCGCTGAGCCACCAGGCTGCCCCTATACCTTCAGTATTTAAACTTGCATCTCCTGGGGACAGAAACTTTTTCCTATGTGACCATACCACTCTACATACCTGAGAAAGTAAAAATTAATTCAGTGACATCAATCAACACACAGTCCGTACTGAAATTTTTCCAATTATTTAAAGTCATTCTGTAGCCTTGTTACTCAAAGCATGATCTGTGGACTAGCAACATCAACATCACTTAGGAACTTGTTTGACTTGTGGAATTTCGGTTGTAACCCAGGTCTACCAGAATTGGGACTAAGGTGAAGGAAGTGAATTACTTCTGATGCAAAATTTAGGGAGATGCTTACTCTCAGGGTCATATAAGTGTAATGTTGGCACTTGGCATGACCCTGAGAGTGAGTGTCTCATTATATTTTGAGCCCATGTCTCCTGTTTTATATCATCCTATTCCTTGTCCTTCTAACTGATTCACAATCTGTATTTCAGTAGGGTGCCCAGCTGACTTGTATGCTCATTAAAACCTTTAAAAACACTACTTTAGATTTTTCTTGTTCTTTTTCCAGCCTAGGATTCAATTATACTTACATGTTGATTTTGGCACTTTAGGTTTCCCTAAGCTCACTCTCTATTCTCCTATTCTTCTTGAATCTTCTGAAAAGTCTGGGTCAACTAGAACATCCCATGAGTTATACTGTGTTCTTCTGCTTCCCATCAGGAAGCACATGTCAAACCACCCCATTACTGGCATTGCCAATATTGGCACTTTATTTAAGCTGATTGCTGCCAGATCTCACCATGTGAAGGGCACATTTTTTTCCTTTATAATTAATAAATGTGCAGTGATTCTTTCAGGCCATGTGAATGCCCCACTCCTCAACAACCTATAACCAGTAATTTTAATAACTAGTGATAAATATTGCCTGAATTAGTCTTTATATTATTAATTATCAGGTGTGGTATTCTGACAGTCCCCAGATTTTATTTCTTCTCTGTGTGCGGGGATGATACAAGTGCCAGTGCTCATTCTCACGCTTCAGAAAGAAAACTCAAAACAACAAAAACCTCAGAAAAAAGAAAGAAAACTCTTAAGTATTTATACCTTTCATAAAACAAACATTAATTTAAAAATTATTATACTAGGGCAATAATTTATTAGCAAGGATAATAATTCAAAATTACCAACTCTTTAGCTGTTAATGGTTATACTCACAGACTAGAGGGACTGTCTTCAAAAATTGTCTTTCAAGATTGTCTATTTAGAAATGAGTTGCAAGAATAATTTTATGATATAGAATAAATAGTATCTGCAAGAGGGAGCATTTTTCTCTTTTTCTCATCTTGAGATTTCTTTTACACCTTCAAGATGACTTATAAGAATGCTTGCTTTAAGGGGGGAAAAAACACTCCCGAAAAGCTCAAAATTATAGTAAGAAAGGAGCAAGACAGGCATCTTATTGACATGTGGGATATGGATCACATGTGCAAATTTTGGCCCTTGAACTAATTTTTGTGGAAAAAAAAGTTACTGAATTTGGGTTGCTCTTTGCTCATTTGCTCTTTATTATTAAGGTTACAGTGTAAAGCATTTGCAGCTATTGAACCAAGTTACGGTGCTGCCTTTCTGAAAATGTTTTCATTGATTCAAAACAAATGCAGCCTCCTAAGTTTTTTTTCCAGCTTACAGAAACATTTTCATTTTCTTAGTGACTTCATCATATTTAGAATATTCACTCCATAGAATTATTAGCAGAGTACACCAGTGCTTTTTTCCTTGATCAAGGGAACTTAAGGAATAGGCTTATATATTGCTTACCATTTTAGGTTAGTGTTTTAGGGCATTTGGTCTACAGGTTCTTGACAGTTGGCCCCAGTATGTCTTTCCAATCTAATCTCCCAAATACCCATCTCCTATAAACTGATACTCTTCATACCCTAAATTGCCAACTTCACACCATTCCTTTTCACATTGTCTTGTCTCTGGACTTACTCCCTCTCCCCAGAATGCCCTTCTTCACTTGTTCATGTTCTGTTTATTCTTCAGGACCTCAATCTCCGATCTCCTAATTTGCAATGAAAAATTTGTTTTCTAAATAAATCTTTTCTATAATACCATTTTGTACCCTAAGTTGGGCTGAGTATTCACTGTTTGAAGCATTTAGGTAACATAAACCTGTAAAATATTGAATATATAATAAGCACTCATTACTATGAATTGATTTTTCTTTTTTTACTTTTTTCCTGCTTAGGTCAGACAACTAGATTCAGCACTGGAAATTTGTAAGGAAGAACTTGCCTTGCATTTGAATCAATTAGAAGGAAATAAGGAAAAGTTTGAAAAGCAGCTAAAGAAGAAATCTGAAGAGGTAAATTAGCACTTTTGTAAATAGCATATTTTTCACATGATTTCTTTTTGAGTTTTTTTTTTTTTAAATATTCTTTAAAAGTACATCTTAATGTAGCTGATAAAAAAAAAAAAATTTCATTAAGGGGCATGTGGGTGACTCAGTCAGTTAATGTCTGCCTTTGGCTCAGGTCATGATCCCCGGGTCCTGGGATAGAACCCCATAGTGGCTCCCTGCTCAGAGGAGAGTCTGCTTCTCCCTCTGCCCCTCCCTCCCACTTGTAATCTGTCTCTCAGATAAATATATAAAATCTTTACATTAAAATATAAATTCTAATTTTATATTCTTTGTTTTTTTTTAAGGTTTTATTTATTTATTCATGAAAGAAACAGAGAGAGGCAGACACAGGCAGAGGGAGAAGCAGGCTCCATGCACAGAGGCCGATGTGGGACTCAATCCCAGGACTGTGGGATTATGCCCTGAGCCAAAGGCAGACGCTCAACTGCTGAGCCACCTAGGTGTCCCATATTCTTTGTTTATAACAAACATTAATTCAGTGCAACACAAAATATGACACCTTAAATTCTGATTCTTTTATCTATTTCGAGGGAATCAGAAGATGAAATTATTTAGAGTAATTCTAATATAAAATGATTAATATAGAGAGTAATATAAAATGATTAACACTTAGAATATTGTTTTAGATTTAGAAGTATAAAATGCCTCAAGTTTTTTCATTTTGTTTTTGCTTTTTCTGGTTGTCTAAAGGATTGAGAATTAGATTTAGAAATTCAACTTTCTCTATTGAGATGAATTATTGAGATACTGGATAATTAGAAGAAAGGACCAAGTCAGAGTTCTCTTCTACTATTTTCTAGCAGTTTAAAAATTCTTTCTTCTGGAATACTTATTGGAAAGATTTTTTTGCTTTAAAAGAAAGGCTTTTATTTTCCTTCATGTTAAAAATTGTTATGTAAGCAACAATAAGAAATTTTTTAAAGATTTACCTACAATCCACTTTCTAATACTTAAGTTTTCAGTAGTCTATGTGCCTGCCTGTTTTTCATAATTATGTTAGTGAAATGTAATTCTGGGGGGGTTTCCCCCTTAATTTCATTTTGTAAATATTGTATTTGCTCCTGTCTTTTAAATTATGATTTTAAGTGGTTGCATCATTTTAAATCAGATTGATATATCATCATTTATTAAACTTTTCCTCTTTTGGGAGCAGGTAAAGAATATTAAAAAATAAATATTAAATTATGCTGCATTATTAATTTGATTTTAACATAATTTCTTTTGGCAGATTTATTGGATTTGGATTATTAGGACAAAGGGAATTTTTCTCCTTCCTAGTAAATACTTCCAGATAATTTTAAAGGTATCTTTTAAAGCAATTTTGAGGACCAGCATATTCAAGCCTTAAAATGTGGAGTGAATGAATACAGTTTCTTAGTTGATATTGTCATTCCTTTATGTGTTTTGTTTTTGTTTTTAAGGTTTTATTTATTCACGAGCGATACAGAGAGAAAGGCAGAGACATAGGCAGAGGGAGAAGCAGGTTCCCTGCAGGGAGCCCAATGTGGGACTTGATCCCAAGACCCTGGGGTCATGACCTGAACCAAAAGCAGACATTCAACCACTGAGCCAGCCAGGTGCCCCTCCTTTATGTGTTTTTTGGATCGTGAATATTTGCATGATTTACTGAGATACCATTTTATAAACAACAGCAATAGTTTTACAACAATTACAACAATTATTACAACAATAATATAATAAATAGCACCTAACATTTATGCAGTGCTTATATGCCTGTAGTTTATTATCAGTAAGGAGAAAGTTTCATTATATGTAGCGTGGAGAAATCCATGGCTTCCTGGGTTCTGTCCCTTCTCTGAGAGGAGTCACATAAAACATGCTTCTTTCTCTAGCAGTGAAATGTGGCAATGTGTGTGCAGTGTTTCTGCCCAGAGAAGTTTGTTTATGACTCAAAGTTCAGGATTTTTACTGGGGGCTAGTCACCTAGGACAAGTATCAAAATTAGAAACTCCCAGAAGGAAAGTGTGATTCAGTGCCATAAGCCAAAACAATCTCATCACTTAGGGAATGTTTCAGAAGCCACATTCCCAGACACCATCCAAGAGTCAGTCGTATAAACAGACCCTTCTAATGTATCCTCCCATCAGAAAAATGAACCTGCCCTTCCATGTAACAAACTATAGCCATAAATACAATTATCCCACATGACACGTGAAGGTAAGAAGGAAGACTACTTTGACATTTTACGGCTTTTTATTTGACATGTCATTTTAATGAGAAATTTATATATTTGTTAGGTATACTGCTTACAGAAAGAACTAAAGATAAAAAATCACAGTCTTCAAGAGACTGCTGAGCAGAATGTTATTCTACAGCATACTCTTCAGCAACAGCAGCAAATGTTACAACAAGAAACAATTAGAAACGGAGAGCTAGAAGACATTCAAACTAAACTTGAAAAACAGGTATATATTATTGGTCAAAATAGTTTCACTTGTATGAAATAGAAATTTTAAAAATCAGTAATAAATATTTTGTTATTAATTGCTGTTTACCTGAAAAGATTTCCTAGTCTAAGAAATATTCTATTTTAACATTGAAAAATAGGTAAAATTCTATTTTTGTGTATTCTAACCTACATCTCTAATGCTATGGGCACATTTTTATCATCTATGGAACTTAGTTATAATTTAGACTTCTTCATTCAATCATGTTTTTGGATCAGGATGTGTGATAACCCCAAAGAAATGCTAAAGCAGTGTACTACAAGAAAAATTCCAAAGGAAACTATTTCTTTTTTTTTAATATTTAATTTATTTATTCATGAGAGACACAGAAAAAGAGAGAGAGAGAGGGGCAGAGACACAGGCAGAAGGAGAAGCAGGCTCCATGCAGGGAGCCGGACATGGGACTCGATCCCAGGTCTCCAGGATCAGACCCTAGGCCGAAGGCTGGTGCTAAACCGCTGAGCCACCAGGGCTGCCGAGGAAACTATTTCTAAAACTAAATGATAACTACAATGAAAGAATCTTAGGAATTTTATACTAGAGTTGAATCTTTTCTCTTTCATTCATTACCAGTTCATCTGAATTCTTTGGACAGCTATTTCATATTTTTGGTTTTGTTTTTTCTTTTTCAAACTTTATAAAAATGTATAAATTAAAAAACATTCCCTATAATCTCACAACACCTTACCTTTTTGTAATTTGGATGACTTTTTATTTATATATTCTAAATTCATCTTCAGCCTCTCCAGTGGAACTAAAGAATCTCTCAATGCATTCAGAAATATGAAGCAGGTATTCCCTGTTTTCTTTTTTTAAGAGACAGCTGTTCTGTGGCTTTCCATCCCTTTGTTAAAGTCTAGACCTATTGTTTGCTATGCCTACTGTTCAGCTTCATCCAAAAGCATTTCTTCATCTCTTCTGCGCTTGATTCCCACTTCCTAAGTCCCTTGTTGTTGACTCTGGTTTTCAGAATTGATTAAAATTCTTGTTCCTTCTGAAGTTGTTTTCATTTCAGTAATGATATTATGGCTTTCGTCTCTTTTTTTCCCCCATAAATCTACCAATTCATTTGTATACTCATTTGGTAATTTTTTTTTCTTTGTGATCTTTAAGAGATTTTTGTATGTTCTTTAATTTCTTCGAGGGTCTAAAGAAGTTTTTGTTTATTTTTTAAATTTTATTTATTCACAAGAGACACAGAGAGAGAGAGAGAAAGAGGCAGAGACACAGGCAGAAGGAGAAGCAGGCTCCATGAGGGAGCCTGATGTGGGACTTGATCCCGGGTCTCCAGGATCAGGTCCTGGGCTGAAGGCAGCGCTAAACCACCGAGCCACCTGAGCTGCCCAAGAAGTTTCTATCTCAAAATTTCTCTAGTATTTGGAGTAAATATTCCAGTGTATACAGAATTCTCTTTCTGCCTTTCATTTATTTCCCAGTATGCATAGATTACATGTTAGATCCTTTCAGATTATTACTCATTTTTAGATTCTTTCTGCTTTATGAGTGTATTTAATAAAACGCAGATGGTTCTCTTTAGTTTTTACCTGGGTTCTATTTTAATTTTATTCTTGGAACTTGAATTAGAAGTGTAGAATTAATAACTTATAATCTGTATTCAGTTCTTTAGTGAGAGGTTTTAGAAGAGCAGAGAGGATATTAAGGCCATTAGCCAGAATTAACTTGAAGAGCACAGTCATGTAGATGTTCATTGAAAACATGGAGTGTCTGAGTTTAACTAGGGAGAAAATACAGAATAAGAGGTGAGAAGATTAACTTGAACAGATCTCTATGAGATATGGTACATAGAAGCCAAAGTAAGTATTTCATGAAATAAGGAATGATAATTGGTGCCATGGGCTGCTGAAATCAAGATCAAGTAAAATGAGGGCTGAGAAATGTCCACTGGAATTAGCAACATGGAGGTCATTAGTGACACTGCTCAGTTTTGTAGAATGGCTAAATTGCTTTGGTTTGGGGAGTGAATGAGAAGTGAGAAGATGATACAACAAGAATAGGAAACTGGGAAATTGGGCTTTGAAGAGGAGGAAAGAAAGGGTGGTGGTAGTTGGAGAGAGGTAGAGGTATGGAGGATAGTTTTTCATAATGGGAATGTCTTGAACATTTTAAATGCTAATATAAAGAAGCCAAGAAGAGAGAGCAGTGATAGTCAGGAGCAATTTGACTTATATGGTAGGAAAAAAATACGTGTTTCACTGTAGGAGAACAGACGAAATAATAGGAGCAAATACAAGTGGTAATGTTTGAGAGCAGTTGGGAATTTAGAAGTCTTCATGAATGAATGAATTTGTGAAGAAGGAAAGCAACATAGTTTGACCAGAGAAGAAAACATTTCAAATGGATTTGGATAATGAAAAGGGGCACATTAATCATTATTTTGTTCAATTCTTGTAAATCTTATCTTAGTGTTATGATGTGGCTACTTCTAAATATGTATATGAATGAAATATCTTATACAAAGTTAAGTTTTGCCTTTTTATTTCCAAAACATTTACTTCCTACTCTGTACTTTGAGTTTTATAATACTGGAAACTGGAATCTGGAAACTGAATGATAGGCTAAAATTTATATAAATATTTTTATTCCAAAGAATGTTATACTGTGACTGAACTTAAAATACTTAATGAAAATTGTTTTATAAGGTATCAAAACTGGAACAAGAGCTTCAAAAACAAAGGGAAAGTTCAGCTGAAAAGTTGAGAAAAATGGAGGAGAAATGTGAAGCAGCCACACGTGAAGCTGATTTGAAAAGGCAAAAAGTTATTGAGCTTACTGGTACTGCCAGGTAAAATGAATATGTTAGTTTTTCTTTTTCTTCCTATTTCAACATCAGTAGTTACCTGAATTTCAATATCATATAATGTTAAGTGAAGCATTTGTTTAAAGATTTAATTTTTTCACAGCCTGTGTTTTTACAGCATTTTGTTTATACCTTTATATCCTTCTTTATGCTTTTTTTGTATTATAGTTAACATCCTTTATCCTCCTATTGTATTAAAAGTTCCTTAAGGCCAAAATAATTTCTAGTTTACTTTAGGATCCTCCCACAACAATTAGCATAGTTCCCTACACTTCATAGGCACCCAGCAACTATTATATTAAATTGTGAATACTATTAAAAGTTGTAGGCAAAGATGTACTCATTGAAAACTTTCATGGTGTCTAATTGTTTATGGAGGAGATTAGCTTAACAGAATACAACAGTGATTTTGAATCTTGGCTGATCATTAAAATTACCTGAGGAGCTTTAAAAAGTAGTGATGCCTAGGTCTCACCTCCAAGGATTCTGACTTAATTTGGTTGAGTCCAGACCAGGAATCATTAGTTAATTGGTTAAGAAAGGACCCATAAGGTGAAAGCATTCCCCAGCTTCCCCAGACCTCTAATGCTTTGTCAGCAAGAGCTAACATGATTAATACACTCAAAGGGGGGGCCACGTGTGTGGCTCAGTTGGCTGAGCATCTTCCTTTGGCTCAGGTCATGACCCACCGTCTTGGGATTGAGCCCTGCATCGGGCTCTCTGCTCAGTGGGGATCCTGCTTTTCCTTCTCCTCCCTGCTTGTGCTCTGTCACTATCTCTGTCCTTCTTTCTCAAATAAATACATAAAACCTCTAAAGGAAATTATACACTCATAATTAACTACAGTGCTACCAACAGGAGTCAAGAATTAACTTAGGCATTGAACTAAAACCCCATGTCCTCAGGTTCCCTCTCTCCCACTGACAAGAGTAAAGATCAGGGCTTTGTGCATTGAGTAGCAACTTGCTTTTCTAGATGTCAACTGTCATCTAGAACTGGGTCAAGAGGATTGCCCTGTGTTTAAGACTAAGATCACGCACAGTTCTTCAGACCTCCTTCCTTCCATTGACTGATGTCTACCCACACAACAGCCTCACCACCAGTGTCTAATTGAATAGTTACATAATAATGTTATCCTTGCTTATGCCAGACACCACAAGAAGCTGTGTACTTCCAGGTCAACAGTCATCTCTCATACTAATTCCCCAAAACCTCACCACATATACTGTTTCCTTCTCTCAGCTTATCCCAACTTCTGAGAGACTTCCACTTGTCCTCTGGAATTCACAGGCTATCCTGAGAGACATTATCTATATTCTTTACTTCTTTTTTCTTGCTTTAACAGAAATCTTACTCTTCCCTGAGAACCTTGCTTCTTGTCCTGTAGCCCTCTAAAGTAAAAAATTTTTCCCACAGTTCTTTTTTTTTAAGATTTTATTTGTTCATTTGTTCATTTATTCATTCATTCATTCTCTCTCATACAGAGAGAGAGAGGCAGAAACATAGGCAGAGGGAGAAGCAGGCTCCTTGCAAGGAGCCCTATGCGGCACTCGATCCCAGACCCCAGGATCATGCCCTGAGGCAAAGGCAGACGCTCAACCACTGAGCCACCCAGGCGTCCCTTTCCCATGGTTCTTGTACCACAGGGTTGAGATATGGAGTAGTACACCATACTCTGAACTTCTGGTCTTCAGACCATATCATCCTTCACTGTTGTGACACCTACAGGCCACGTGATGTATTGTTATTTCCTGCAACACCACTCCTGTCATTATTATTGAAGATTTCAATATCTGTTAGCTGATTGTTCTGAGATGTTAGCTTCTTATTTAAAAAATTCCTTTCCTCTTGGGTTCTATCATATCTCATGATTTGCTCTAGACCTTGTCATTTCAAAACATCTTCAGTTTTTCTGTAATCTAAATATTAGGCATCTATATCTCTGTTACCACCTGATACCCTTTAATTCCCCAAATTCAACAATTCTTTGATCTCACCAAGATCTCTAATTCATCAGTTCCACCACTGTCTTATTCCTTGATGTCCTCCTCTCATTTCTTTACTGAGCTTAAATTCTAGTCAAATATCAAAATCAATTATTTACATCTAGTTGCAACTCTGTTACCTCTCTCTCACTTTTTCTATACAGTACTAAAAATCCAACTCACACTACTCCATGCTGGTATCTCTAGAGAAGCTGGAGGAAAATATGAGCATGCTGACCAGTCTTGCTTTAAATTTGTAATTTCAGGGGTACCTGGGTGGCTCAGCCAGTTAGACATCTGCCTTCAGCTCTGGTCATGATCCCAGGACCTGGGGCAGGGAGGCTCCTTCTCCCTTTCGCCCCTGCTCACTCTCTTGTTATCTGTCTCTCAAAGTCTTTTTAAAAATATAAAAATTCATAATTTCAACCTTAAGGGACCCCCTTTAAGGGACCTGCTGCCTGGCAATCACAACCTTACTGACTTGTAGAAGACTCTTATACTTAGCCCTTTTCTTTCAAAACTCCCAACAGCTCCTTCCCAATCTTTGCTCTCACTGATGATCTTGCTTTCTGTTTTTTGTTTTTTGTTTTTAATATTTTATTTATTTATTCATGAGAGACACAGAGAGAGAGGCAGAGACACGAGCAGAGGGAGAAACAGGCTCCATGCAGGGAGCCCAATGCAGGACTTGATCCTGGGACTCCGGGATCATGCCCTGAGCCGAAGGCAGGTGCTCAACCACTGAGCCACCCAGGCATCCCTTGCTTTCTGTTTCAATGAGAAAATTGAAGCAATTGCTTATTCCTCTTCTTACCTTTACCCTTTGGCTTCTAGACAAAACCTCTTCTTGATTATAGCTAATAGGCACATATAATAGGAAAAGTGTCCCAAATGCTAATAAGCCTATCAGCAAAACAGTTAAACTTCATAAGAAAGGAATACTCTAGTTCCATGATATCTTCTCTTCAGGAAGCAGGGTTTTCTCTGCTCTTCAGTTTCTCTGGTCTCATTATTGCTTCTTTCACTTCTGGAACTACAATTTATAAAACTCTTTTTTTTCCTCTCTCAAAAGGTATTACAGTTAAAATATCTCCTTGGATCTGTTTTAGAATTAAAATATCTTCAGATAGAAAGAAAGGAGACTAATTTATTGAATGCCTTTTTGTGTGCCAGGCAATGTGCTAGGTAGACACATTAACTCATTCTTCAAAACAGCCCTACAATATGGGTTTTATTATTTATTTATTTATTTATTTATTTATTTATTTATTTTCCCTAATTTAAAGTAAGAGAGTGAAATTCAAAGAAGTTAGGTTATGAAATGCATAGTTTAGATATGCTTTAAAACAACCAACTACAAGGTGCTTCTGGTACTACATGTAAATGTCACTTCATGTAAACGATCCTGATCCTGGCTTCTCAGTGCTGAGGCTCCTATAGCACTTTTTAGATTTCTCAGACTGCCTCCATTACCATTGTAATTTTTTTTTCTTTTTTTTTTTTTTTACATTGGAAGAGGCCAGAGAGTCTCAGCTGTCACATCTAAAAGTTTAGTATGTTTGCATGATCCTTCCTTTGGCTTTATTTCCAATCTCAGACTTGATTGCTCTGTAACCCTGCAATAAGAAGGTGAAATATTTCTGGTAAAACTGACGAGTTTAAAGCGTGTTGTAAAATTTTGAAAGTTAAGGGGAAATCTTTGGTATTGGATTATTTATATAATAATTAAACATTTTTAAACCCTTAAATATTTATTATACTAATGCCTCATTCACCTAGCATCAAGAAAGAATGAGTAATTGCTGATAAGTAAGTGTGGAATTTATCGAGTACTGAAACTGTATTACAACAAAAAAATATCCTTTTTGGTAGAAATTTTCTAAAATATATATTTTCTTGTCATTTTTAATTTTTCTGGTCGTCTCAGGGTTTTCATTACAAATACATCAGTTATTATACCATGCTGAGATATATAATAGCACCTCAACAAAATATTGGAGTTTTTTTACTGTTTTTTACTGTTTGTAGATTACTGTCCTTTTCCAATTATTGTATATTTTTAATATAATTTTCCCCCAACTTCCTTGCTGACAAGCTTTCGTCTCTTGGTACTGTAAGCCAACCTCTTTCATGTATTATTTTCTAATTATGTTTTATATCTGCTGTAACGTAAGAAATGAATTAGTCAAGCTAAAAATCACTTATGTGGAATTTTAGAACTGTAAAAGGGTAATTATCATTTATCAAATAAGCTTCTTACCTTTTTAGACTGTGAACATATTTGAGGGCATGATAAAGAGTTATGGATTATTATCAATACATGGAACATATGTATACATAATTTTGCATATTGTTTCAGGAGTTTTATAGTTTTCCTCAAGTTCTCTCATGGACATCAGATTAAAAACCTCTTGAACAAATTCACATTTGTCTAAGTTGCATTTATAAAAGCAGTGTTCCTGCTTGCAAACTCAATTTAGAAAATATCAAAGACATAAAGAACAACAGTGACAAAAAATGTTGATTCAGGAAGCATCAATTCTACCGACCATTGAGGATGACATTAACACTTATTTACTTAGTGAATATCACTTTGGAATTACCAATAAATGAACTTAAAACTTTCACTGTGTTAGTTTATCTATAGATGAAGGATCTTCCATGTTGGAATAAGTTCAGGGCTGACTGAAAGTTAGTAAACCTGATTCTCTCACTGTTAACTTCTTTGTCTTATGCCAGACAATTCACGAACCTTCCACTTTCCTCATCTGCAAAGCAAGAAAGTTGCACTAGTCTGGGAATCTCTAGTTCCTTGTAAAGCTAAAAAAGATAACATAAATAATAAAGGTCTGAATACAAAGAACTGACTTGGTTCTCCTATAAGTAGTATGGTCATTATGGTGAATATTTTGATTGCTTGGCTTCCTTATTTTCTGTGTGGCAGATAATAAAAATTCCAGATGAATCAGACAACTATCCATGGATGTTCTCAGTGTACAAAGCTTTATACAAGCTAACTGTAGTTAGATTGAAAAGAAGGCTAACCTTGTTAAATATTACCAGGTAGTACAGTACTATTTAGTGGTACATAATTGGTGCAGAATTAGAATCTTTTAGCATTTTTAATAATAGGACCTAAGGGTGACCCAAGATTCTGATGATGTTTTGCTGGTATTTGCCCTTATATAATTTGCAGATTTTTTTAGTCAGAGACTAAAAGTCAATTGGCTTTAGGTTTCCAAATTATCATTTATGGTTTTATTTTTTGTTTTTAATTAGACAAGTGAAACTTGAGATGGATCAGTACAAAGAAGACCTATCTAAAATGGAAAAAGAAATAATGTACCTAAAACGAGATGGAGAAAATAAAGTAATGCATCTCTCTCAGTTAGACATGATCTTAGAACAGACAAAGACAGAACTAGATAAGAAGACAAATTCTGGTAAGCTAACAGGTTAGCTGAGCTTAGCTGCCTGTTTATTTATATTTAAAAAGTAGAATAAAGTGAGAATTTGGGTTAGTAGGACTGGAAAGGACAATATGTATTTTATAGCCTCTTGTAGATGAATAGAATTCGATATTCTTAATTATAATTATTTATAAATTTTTAATAAATGGTTTTTATATAGTTCTAAAATTATTCTCTCTGGCACATTGAGTTTAAATAAAATGTTTTTAAAACTAAAATTATTCTTTGCTTTCAACAGTGAAGGAATTAGAAAAATTACAGCACCACACTGAAACTGAACTAACAGAAGCTTTGCAGAAACGGGAAGCATTAGAATCTGAACTCCAGAATGCTCATGGAGAATTAAAAAGTACTTTAAGACAACTTCAGGAATTGAGAGATGTACTACAGAAGGCTCAATTATCATTAGAGGAAAAATACTCTACTATAAAAGATCTTACAGCTGAACTTAGGTGCGTTAAATAATAAGAAATGATATCACAATTACAGATATTTCACTTTATTACTCTGACTCCTTGGGTCATATAGTAAAGTTTTTTGCTTAATTCTGGATGTCTAAATTTCTCAACTGCCTTTGGCTCACTGTTCATCCCAGTCAGCCTGTCTTTATACTCCATCTAAGTAGTTCAGCCATTCCTTGTGACTAATATTTCTATCCTTGGTCTTTAGACCATTTTATTCTGACCCTCTCCTATATTATATAGTGGTAAAGAATAATTAGGGCAGTATACAGCAGTGGTTAATAGCAAAATGATATTAATAATAACATGTTTTCTTTATATTAAGCCTTTATTTTGTGCCAGGATTATGCCAGGGGCTCCCTATATGATCTTACTCATTTCTTTACAATAAACCTATCGTATACATATCAGCGCCTTTTTACACTTGAGAAAACTGGGACTTGAGAAAATTAAGTAAAATACTCAAACTTAGATAATAAGGTCCAGAGAAGGGAGTTAAACACAAGTCTGACCAACTCTAAAATCTGGGTTCTTAGATTACCAGTGATAACATAAAATGCTGTTCCAGCACACATCTTTGGTCAGTGCGGGTAGAGAGCCAGACCAGAACTAAGATGTAGGAAATAGATTCTGAGAAGGAAAGCAGAATTACAAACCAGAATGTGAAATGTGGGATGACAGGAGAGAGAGCAGCAAGAAGATCCAGGAACTTAGATATCATCCCATGACTCAGTGAAGGACCTCCATCTCTTTTCTACCCACAAACTCATTCATAGTAAATTTCATATAGCTTTAAATACCGTGTGTCAGGGGCAGCCCAGGTGGCTCAGCGGTTTAGCGCCGCCTTCAGTCCAGGACATGATCCTGGTGTCCTGGGATTGAGTCCCATGTTGGGCTAACTGCATGGAGCCTGCTTCTCCCTCTGCCTGTGTCTCTGCCTCTCTCTCTCTCTCTTTCTCTCTGTCTGTCTCTCATGAATAAATAAATAAATAAAATCTTTAAAAATACATACATACATACATACATACATACATACATACTGTGTGTCAGACTTCCACTCACATCTCTAGTAATGATCTCTTCCCCAAACTGCAGACTCAAATATCTAATGATTTACTTGTTACCTTCACTCAGGTATTCTTTTTAAGATTTTATTTATTTATTCATGAGAGAGAGAGGCAGAAACCTAGGCAGAAGGAGAAGCAGGGTGCCTCAAGGGAGCCCTATGTGGGACTTGATCCTGGAACCCCAGGATCACATCCTGAGCCAAAGGCAGATGCTCAACTGCTGAGCCACCCAGGCATCCCTCACTCAAGTTTTTTTTTTTTTTTTTCCTCACTCAGGTATTTTTAAGAGGCATCTTAAACTTGGCCAAAACAGAACTCTTTTTTTTTTTCTTTATAACTCTACCCTTCATCCATCTCAGAATCAGGCAATTGCTCAAACCAGAAATCTGTTGTATCTCTTTTCCTCTCTCTTTTTTTTTTCATCCAGTCATTAAGGAATTCATGTGAACTCTGTTTCCAAACATATTCTGAAATCTGTTGATTTCTTGACCTCTTTTCTCTTACCACTTTAGCATAAGCCATCATCATCTCTTACCTGGCCTGTTGCTGTGGTTTCCCTAACGGTCTCTCCAGTTAAATTCCTGACCCTCTCCACAGTCCATTTCAGTTTATGGAGTTAAGTTTATGATTTAAAACAGAAATGGATTTAAGTTTATTATTTAAAACATAAATTAGATTATATTTTCATCCCTGCTTAAGCCTTCCAATTGCTTCCCAAAATATTCAGAATAAAATCCAAGCTCCTTGGGAAATGTAAATCAAAACTATAATAAGATACTGCTTCACACCCACTCGGATGACCATGATAAAAATAAAAAAACCCAAAACTGAAAATGACAAGTGTTAGCAAGTATGTAGAGAAATTGTAACCCTCATACATTGACGTTGAGAAACTAAAATGATACAGTTGACTATGGAAAAGTGTTTGGCAGTTCCTCAATAAGTTAAACATAGAATTACCATGTAACTCATAAGTTATTTACCCAAAAGAGTTAAAAACAGATGTTCAAAAAAAATTGTGCACAAATGATCATAGCAGCTCTATTAACAATAGTCACTAAGCAGAAATAACCCAAATATCTATCAGTAGTTGATAAATACAATGTGATATGTGCATACAGGGAATATTATTCAGTCATGAAAAGGAATAAAGTACTAACATCTGCTGTAACATAGATGAACCTTGAAAACATTAAGCTAAATAAAATAAACCAGGTACGTGTGTATAATTCCATTTATGCGAAATATTCAGAATTAGCAAATCCATAAAGATAGAAAGCATCTTAATGGTTGCTGGGAACCAGGCTGGGACAATGGAAAATAATTGCAGATGGATATGAAATTTTCATTTGGAGTGATGAACAAGTACTGGAAATAGTGGTGATGGTTACACAACATTGTGAATTTACTTAATGTAACTGAATTGTATATACACTTTTAAAGTGATCAAAATGGTAAATGGTTAAAATGGTAAATCTTGTATGTATGTTACCACAATTAAAAAAAAAAAAAAAAGCCAAGCTCCTTAGCATAGAATATAAAGCCCTACATGATAGGATTCCTGCCTGTTTCTCTGGCCTTATTTCATACTGTTCCCCTTTCTCCTGACCTTTTTGTTGGTACTTAAAACTTGATAAATTTTTCCTACCTTTTGACTTTGCGGTAGCTGTTTCTTTGGCCTGAAATAATGGTTCAATGGCCAACTTCTTGCCCTTCATGTTACTTCAGAGGGCCCTTTTCTGACCACCTACTCTCAAGTAGCTACCCAGGCACTATCTCATCACTGTATTTAATGCTCTAACATAGCACTTTATATTTTTCTTGTTTATTATTTATAGTCTGTCTTCTTTACTGGACCTATTCATATGTATGCTCCATGTGATAAAGGACATCTGTTTTGTTGACTATTAAATTCAAAGTACATAGAATCCTGATATATAGGAAGCATCCAGTAAATATTTGCTAAATGGTTAAGTGAATGAATGGATGAAAGAAGTAAAAATGAAATCTTAAATTCTAGCTAATGGCTAAATTTTTGGAAGCTCAGCTATTCACTTATACAACGATTATCTTTAGAATTCATTTAATAATAACTTGTTAGTGTAGCCTTGTATTTTATAACCGCTGAGATCTTTTTTTTTTTTTAAGATTTTGTTTATTCATGAGAGACACAGAGAGGCAGAGACATAGGCAATGGGAGAAGCAGGCTCCCTGAGGGGAGACCAATGTGGGACTCCATCCCAGGACCCCAAGATTGTGACCTGAGCCAAAGACAGACACTTAGCCACTAAGCCACCCAGGCGTCCCAACTGCTGAGATCTTTTTATAAGTGCTGAAAATCTTTTTTTTAAAGATTTTTTGAAAAAGAACCTTTAAAAAAAATTTTTTTAAAAGCTTTTTTAAAAAGATTTTTTAAAAAAGAATCTTTTTAAAAAAGGTTTTTTAGAAAGGAATCTTTAAAAAAAGATTTTTAAAAAAAGAATTATCTTTTTAAAAAGATTTGACTGACTGATTTGAGAGAGAGAGAGAGAAGAGCAGCATATGAGTGAGGGAAGGAGCAGAGGGAAAGGGACAGACTCTGCGCTGATTATAGAGCCTGATGTGGGGCTTGATCCCATGACCCAGAGATCATGACCTGAGCTGAAATCAAGAGTTGGTCACTCAACTGACTTAGCCACCCAAGCACCCCTAATTGTTAAGACTCTTAAGAGAATAGTAAATAGTTTATAAAAGAATTTCAGAATCTGCTTTTTAAAACCAGTACCTTTGTTCAGTATTGTTCATATTTAAGACTGGAAAACCACATGAAGATTTTAAAGGTCAACATTTTTATTTATTTTTTATCTTTTTAAATATTTTATTTACTTATTCATGAGAGACACAGAGAGAGGCAGAGAGAGAGGCAGAGACAGGAGAAGCTGGCTCCATGCAAGGAGCTCGATATGGGACTCAATCCCAGGACTCTAGGATCATTCCCTGATCAACCGCTGAGCCACCCAGGTGTCCCAACAACATTTTTAGCCTTTGTCGTATCAGAACATAGAGTTCCAAATTAAAATTCTTTTATTGCATTTTCTGATCTGCGTGGTAGTAGTCATAAAGTTGTGTCAGTATTAAGCATTTTTATAGTATAAAATTATAAATAAAGGATTTAGGAGAGCTAGAATTTATTTTAAAAATTTCTGTATTAGACTCCAATACTTCACTATATGTAAGGTGTCATTTGAGTAAAATTCCCATGAGAAACACAGTGGTCATTTACTGAGCTATGGATATCAGAGATACCAACCATGAAATAAATGCCTCATTCATTTGCAATAAACTTACAGCGATGATACAGAAAAGACTTTCAAATGCTTCCTTGACCTGTAAATGAAAAATTTGGACATATTTTTAAAACTCTTACACTAATTCAGCCTTATACCTTGGGAGTGCTTTAACATTTAGCTTAAATTGTCTATAGTAGTAGTGTTAGAGTTAACTTTTGCCTTTTGAGAATACTCTATTAAAGTAACTGTATTAATATCAATCATTTTCATTATACATTATTTCTTTAATTTGAGCCCTTTCAACCAGAAATAATTGGATATGTCTTATCACTTAAAGGAAGGTAACCCAATTGATTAATTTTTAAAAAATGTAATATTCCTACTATTTGCTTTGTTCTTTTTCTTTTGGTGAATTACAGAGAATGCAAAATGGAGAATGAAGATAAGAAGCAAGAACTCCTTGAAATGGATCAGGCACTTAAGGAGAGAAATTGGGAACTAAAGCAAAGAGCAGCTCAAGTTAGTTTTCTTACTTATAATTTAATGAAATTTTCTGTTACAGTGCAGTCACACAGGGTTTCAGAGGTCACCACTTTTTGGCAAAATGGACATTTTTAAAGCATATATGTTTTTCTGTGCACATTAATATATTTTTTTAAAGATTTGTTTGTTTGTTTATTTATTTATTTATTTATTTATTTATTTATTTATGATAGACACACAGAGAGAGAGGCAGAGACACAGGAGGAGGGAGAAGCAGGCTCCATGCCGGGAGCCCGACCCGGAACTCGATCCCGGGACTCCAGGATCACGCCCTGGGCCAAAGGCAGGCACTAACCGCTGAGCCACCCAGGGATCCCGCACATTAATATTTTAAAAATTAGAAATATATCTTCATCTTGCTATTTTTATAGCAAGTGGATTTTTGAGAATGAAGGTTAGCTTAGTGTTTGAACCTTTTGATCTCTTATACAAAGAATTACAAAGAATTACAAAGAATTTGCACATCAGGAGACAATGGGATTAGAAGAGTTACTCTAACTCCTTTAAATAGTGTGTTTGTTGGAGGAACAAAAATATTCAAATGGTATTATTTAGCAGCATCTTTTTTAAAGTCTTTATTTCTTAGACCAATTTTAGGTTCACAGTGACATAGAGCAGAAGGTACAGAGATTTCCCATATACTCCTTGTTGCCATAAACACTCAGCCTTCCCCATTATCAACATTCCCCACATGAGTGGTACATTTGTTAATAGTTTTTTTTTTTTTTTCATTTGTTAATAGTTGATGAGCACAAACATAATCACCCAAACCCCATAATTTACATTACAGTTCACTCTTGGTGTATACATTCTCTGAGTTTGGACAAATGTTTAATGACATGTATCCATCATTATGGTATCATCCAGGGTATTTTCACTGCCCTAAAAATCCACAATGCTCCACCTAGTCATCCTTCTTCCTCTTCCCCAATCCTAATAACCACTGATTTTTTTATTGTCTCATTTTCCCTTTTCCAGAATGTCATATAGTTGAAATCATATAGTACATAGTCTTTTCATATTGAGTTATCTCAGTAATATTCATTTAAGTTTTCTCTACATCTTTTCATTGCTTGATACCTTATTTCTTTTAGCACTGAATAATATTCCATTGTCTAGGTGTACTACAGTTTACTTACCTACTGAAGGACATCTTGGTTGCTTCTAAGTTTGACAATTATAAATAAAGCTGCTGTCAACATCTGTGTACAGGTTTTTGTGTAGATATAAGTGTTCAACTCCTTTTAATTACCAAGGGCCAAGGTTGCTGGATCATATGGTAAGATTATGTTTAGTTTTTAAAAACACTTCCAAATTGTGTTCCCAAGTGGCTTGTACCATTTTTGCATTCTTACCAGCAATGAATTTGAATTCCTGTTGCTCCACGTTCTGGGTAGCATTTGATGTTGTCAGTGTTTTGGATTTTGGCCGTTCTAATAGGGGTATAGTGGTATCTCCTTGTTAATTTGCACTTCTCAGATGACATATGACATAGGGGGTATTTTCCTCTGCTTATTTTTCTATCTGCATATCTTCTTTGGTGAGGTGTGTTACTGTGTTTGGCTCATTTTTTAATTGAGTTGTTTGTTTTCTTATTGTTGGATTTTAAGAGTTCTTTGTATATTTTGGATACAAGTGCTTTTTCAGAGGTGTTTTTTACAAATATTTTCTTCCAGTTTGTGGCTTTTATTCATAGTCTTTTGACACTAGCTTTTACAGAGCAGAAGTTTTTAATTTTAATGATGTCCAGCTTATTAAGTATTCCTTTCGTGAATTGTACCTTTGACTTTGTATCTAAAGAGTCCACCCATGGTCATCCAAGATATTCCTCTGTTATCTTCTAGAAGTTTTATAGTTTTGCAAGCTATATCTAGGTCTATGATCCACTTTGAGTTAATTTTTGCAAAAGGATGTGGTCTAGATTTATTTTTTTGCATGTGTTGTCCACTTATTCTAGCACCATTTGTTGAAAAGACTTATTTCTCCATTGTATTGCCTTTGTTCCTCTGTCAAAGGTTAGTTAACATAGTTTCTAGATTCTATTCTGTACAATTATTTATTCACCTGTTTTGGTTTGGGTTTTGTTTTTTTTTGTTTTGTTTTGTTTTGTTTTTTGCCAGTACCACAGTCTGTTTACTGTAGCTGTTTAGTGTCTTGAAGTCAGATAATGTCACTTTTCCAACTTTGTAATTCTTTAGTATCATGTTGGATATTCTGGATGTTTTACTCTCCATGTAAGCTTCAGAATCAGTTTGTCAATATCCACAAATTAACTTGCTGGAATTTTGATTGGAATTGCCTTGAATGTATAGATTTAGTTAGGAAGAACTGACATCTTGAATCTTGATGATACTGAGTCTTTCTGAGTCTTCCATGAACATGGACTCTATTTGTTTTCTTTAATTTCTTTCATTGGAGTTTTATAGTTTCTCTTTATAGATCTTATATATATTTGGTTAGAGTTATAACTAAGTATTTTGTTTTGGGAAGTGCTAATGTAAGTCATATTATGTTTTTAATTTCAAATTCTTGTTCATTGCTGGTACCCAGGAAAGTGACTTATGTGTATTCCTTGTATCTTACAACCCTGCTATAATCACTTACTAGCTCTAGGAATTATTTTGGCAAATTTTTTGGATTTTCTCCCTAAATGATTATGTCATCTGTAAACATAGTTTTGTATTCCTTCCTAATACGTATATCTTTTATTTCTTTTACTTGTCCTACTGCAGTAGCTAGGACTGCTAGGACAGTGTTGAAAAACAATAGTGAGAAAGAATATCCTTGCCTTGTATCTGATCTTAGTGGGAATGCTTTGAGTTTCTCACCATTAAGTATGAAACTAGCTGTTGTTTTTCTGTAGATATTCTTTATAGAGTTGGAGAAGTTCCACTCTATTCCTCGTCTACTGAGAGTTTTTATCGTGAATGGGTGTTGAAATGTTTTTGGTTTGGGTATTAGGATAGTACTGGCCTCATAGAATGAATTAGAAAGTATTTCCTCTGCTTTTGTCTTCTGAATTGGATTGTAGAGAATTGGTATAATTTCTCTCAGTGAAGCCATTTGGACCTGCTGCTTTCTATTTGGGAATTAATTAAAATCTATTTGGGAATTTAATTAATTAAAATCATTAATTTCTTTAATAAATATAAGCTTATTTAGGTTGTCTTTTCTTGGGAGTTTTGGCAGATTCTGTCTTTCAAGTAATTTGTGTATTTCATCTAATTTTATTAAATTTGTAATCAGAAAGTTGTTACAGTATTCCTTATCCTTTTAATGTCTTTGAGAGTTTTATTAATATCTTCTCTTTCATTTCTGATTACTAATTCATGTCCACTCCGTTTTTCTTAGCCTAGGTAGGGGCATATTGATTTTATTGATCTTTTCAAGAATCAGCTTTTGGGTTTTGTTGATTTTCTCTCTTTATTTCCTAATTTTAGATTAACTGATTTGTGCTGTTTTATTTTTTTCTTTTTTGTTTACTTTAGATTTAATTTCATCTTCTTTTTCTAGCTTCCGAAAGTGGAAGCTTAAATGATTGATTTCAGATCTTTTCTTCTTTTCTAATATATGCATTTAATGCTGTACATTTTCCTCCAAACACTGCTTTTGCTACATTCCACAATTTTTGCTATGCTACATTGTATTTAGCAGCTTTTACCTAGCATAAAATGAGAAATCATTTATTTGTCATTTATGAACATAGTTGTAGCTTTAAGATTCTATAATACAAGGCTTAAGATTTAGTATTAATAAGCAATTAATATTTTTCTGACTTTTTAAAATAATTTGAGGTGAGTTTATGTTTCAGTATTATCTACTGTAAACAATTTTATTTTTATTTTTATTTTTTTTAATTTATTTTTTATTGGTGTTCAATTTACTAACATACAGAATAACCCCCAGTGCTCGTCACCCATTCACTCCCACCCCCCGCCCTCCTCCCCTTCCACCACCCCTAGTTCGTTTCCCAGAGTTAGCAGTCTTTACGTTCTGTCTCCCTTTCTGATATTTCCCACACATTTCTTCCCCCTTCCCTTATATTCCCTTTCACTATTATTTATATTCCCCAAATGAATGAGAACATATAATGTTTGTCCTTCTCCAACTGGCTTACTTCACTCAGCATAATACCCTCCAGTTCCATCCACGTTGAAGCAAATGGTGGGTATTTGTCATTTCTAATAGCTGAGTAATATTCCATTGTATACATAAACCACATCTTCTTTATCCATTCATCTTTCGTCGGACACCGAGGCTCCTTCCACAGTTTGGCTATCGTGGCCATTGCTGCTATAAACATCGGGGTGCAGGTGTCCCGGCGTTTCATTGCATTTGTATCTTTGGGGTAAATCCCCAACAGTGCAATTGCTGGGTCGTAGGGCAGGTCTATTTTTAACTGTTTGAGGAACCTCCACACAGTTTTCCAGAGTGGCTGCACCAGTTCACATTCCCACCAACAGTGTATGAGGGTTCCCTTTTCTCCGCATCCTCTCCAACATTTGTTGTTTCCTGCCTTGTTAATTTTCCCCATTCTCACTGGTGTGAGGTGGTATCTCATTGTGGTTTTGATTTGTATTTCCCTGATGGCAAGTGATGCAGAGCATTTTCTCATGTGCATGTTGGCCATGTCGATGTCTTCCTCTGTGAGATTTCTGTTCATGTCTTTTGCCCATTTCATGATTGGATTGTTTGTTTCTTTGGTGTTGAGTTTGATAAGTTCTTTATAGATCTTGGAAACTAGCCCTTTATCTGATACGTCATTTGCAAATATCTTCTCCCATTCTGTAGGTTGTCTTTGAGTTTTGTTGACTGTATCCTTTGCTGTGCAAAAGCTTCTTATCTTGATGAAGTCCCAATAGTTCATTTTTGCTTTTGTTTCTTTTGCCTTCGTGGATGTATCTTGCAAGAAGTTACTATGGCCGAGTTCAAAAAGGGTGTTGCCTGTGTTCTTCTCTAGGATTTTGATGGAATCTTGTCTCACATTTAGATCTTTCATCCATTTTGAGTTTATCTTTGTGTATGGTGAAAGAGAGTGGTCTAGTTTCATTCTTCTGCATGTGGATGTCCAATTTTCCCAGCACCATTTATTGAAGAGACTGTCTTTCTTCCAATGGATAGTCTTTCCTCCTTTATCGAATATTAGTTGCCCATAAAGTTCAGGGTCCACTTCTGGATTCTCTATTCTGTTCCACTGATCTATATGTCTGTTTTTGTGCCAGTACCACACTGTCTTGATGACCACTGCTTTGTAGTACAACCTGAAATCTGGCATTGTGATGCCCCCAGATATGGTTTTCTTTTTTAAAATTCCCCTGGCCATTTGGGGTCTTTTCTGATTCCACACAAATCTTAAAATAATGTGTTCTAACTCTCTGAAGAAAGTCCATGGTATTTTGATAGGGATTGCATTACACGTGTATATTGCCCTGGGTAACTTTGACATTTTCACAATATTAATTCTTCCAATCCATGAGCATGGAATATTTTTCCATCTCTTTGTGTCTTCCTCAATTTTCAGAAGTGTTCTATAGTTTTGAGGGTATAGATCCTTTACCTCTTTGGTTAGGTTTATTCCTAGGTATCTTATGCTTTTGGGTGCAATTGTAAATGGGATTGACTCCTTAATTTCTCTTTCTTCAGTCTCATTGTTAGTGTATAGAAATGCCACTGACTTCTGGGCATTGATTTTGTATCCTGCCACGCTACCGAATTGCTGTATGAGTTCTAGCAATCTTGGGGTGGAGACTTTTGGGTTTTCTATGTAGAGTATCATGTCATCATTGACCTATAATGACAGGCGAAGAGGGAGAGTTTGACTTCTTCTTTGCCAATTTGAATGCCTTTAATGTCTTTTTGTTGTCTGATTGCTGAGGCTAGGACTTCCAGTACTATGTTGAACAGCAGTGGTGAGAGTGGACATCCCTGTCTTGTTCCTGATCTTAGGGAAAAGGCTCCCAGTGCTTCCCCATTGAGAATGATATTTGCTGTGGGCTTTTCATAGATGGCTTTTAAGATGTCGAGGAATGTTCCCTCTATCCCTACACTCTGAAGAGTTTTGATCAGGAATGGATGCTGTATTTTGTCAAATGCTTTCTCTGCATCCAATGAGAGGATCATATGGTTCTTGGTTTTTCTCTTGCTGATATGATGAATCACATTGATTGTTTTACGGGTGTTGAACCAGCCTTGTGTCCCAGGGATAAATCCTACTTGGTCATGGTGAATAATTTTTTTAATGTACTGTTGGATCCTATTGGCCAGTATCTTGTTGAGAATTTTTGCATCCATGTTCATCAGGGATATTGGTCTGTAATTCTCCTTTTTGGTGGGGTCTTTGTCTGGTTTTGGAATTAAGGTGATGCTGGCCTCATAGAACGAATTTGGAAGTACTCCATCTCTTTCTATCTTTCCAAACAGCTTTAGGAGAATAGGTATGGTTTCTTCTTTAAATGTTTGATAAAATTCCCCTGGGAAGCCATCTGGCCCTGGACTCTTGTGTCTTGGGAGGTTTTTGATGACTGCTTCAATTTCCTCCCTGGTTATTGGCCTGTTCAGGTTTTCTATTTCTTCCTGTTCCAGTTTTGGTAGTTTGTGGCTTTCCAGGAATGCGTCCATTTCTTCTAGATTGCCTAATTTATTGGCGTATAGCTGTTCATAATATGTTTTTAAAATCGTTTGTATTTCCTTGGTGTTGGTAGTGATCTCTCCTTTCTCATTCATTGTAAACAATTTTAAAACACATTCCAAGCATGCAATTTTTTATGTTACAATAAAGTTGAGTAATAGTTTAATGTTACTTTTGTATTGAGGTTACACATTTGGATATGACTATTCGTGAGCACAGGGGAGAAATGGAACAGAAAATAATTAAATTAGAGGGTACTCTGGAGAAATCAGAATTGGAACTTAAAGAATGCAACAAACAGGTAAATTATTTTAAATTACATGTTTTATATTGTTTTTAAAAACAACATTTAAAAATTTGTTATTTTTAAAATGACATTCACATAATGTGGCTTTTTTATAAAATACATACAATAAAAATACTACATAATTTTAATCACCTTGTGCATGCTACTTTAAATTCATTTTTCTCTTAACTTTTTCCCCAGGTTTATTGACCTATAATGACAGAAATTGCATATATTTGAGGTGTACAATGTTTTGATATACACTGAAATAATTATCACAATCAAGCTAATTAACATATCCACCTCAGTTATTTTAATTATTTATTTTTGCTGAGGATGCTTAAGATCTATTTTCTTAGCAAATTTCAAGCATACATTTATTACTAACTATAGTTATGTGCCATACATTGAATTTCCAGAATTTACTTATCTTTTTCAACTGAAACCTTACATACCTTAACCAACATTTCCTCATTTTCCTCACTCCTCAGCCCCTGGTAATTACCCTCTTAATGTTATTTTAAATGTAGTTTTTCTTGTCTCAGTGTGTCTACCTATTTACCATCATGTGTACATGTTTGAATATGTATAAAATATCTCTGGAAGGATTTCTAATTCTCTTAACTAATGTGGTTGCCACTAAGGAAAGAACACAATGGAAAGGGAACTTTGTTTTCACTAACTATATTTGTCTCCTCTTGCACATATTACCTATAAAACAACTTGTAAGGCCATGTAACATTTGTTTTCTTGACCCCAATTTTCCTTTCTTATACAAATGTGATTGAGACTTTCATTTCTTTTGGTATATTGTAGGTATACAAGAATTCTGATGTTAATGTCTAAGTTATGGTGATCTTAAAAACACATTTTTATATTTTACTACTTGATATATATGTATTTGACACTTGACTTACTTGGACTGCAGTTATGATTAAAGAATTTTTCTGGGCAGCCCTGGTGGCTCAACGGTGTAGCACCACCTTTGGCCCAGGGCGTGATCCTGGAGACCCAAGATCGAGTCCCACGTTGGGCTCCCTGCATGGAGCCTGCTTCTCCCTCTGTCTGTGTCTCTCATGAATGAATAAATAGAATCTTTAAAAAAAGAGAGAGAGAATTTTTCCTTAGCTACATTAATATTGCTCTGTTTAAATTTCAGATAGAAAGTTTGAATGAAAAATTGCAACATTCCAAAGAACAGCTTCGAGAAAAAGAATTTGTAACACTACAAAATGAACAGGAGATAAGCCAACTGAGAAAGGAAAATGAACGAACACAACAAAAGATGAAAGAAATGGAAAGTGTAAGCAAATTATTTTCTGCCTAAGGAACAAAGTAAAATTATATAAAAAGTGATATAAATCTTTATGTTTTAAACCAGTTGGTTTCAATATATAGAAACTGTGCCATAAATATTTTTAGGCTAATTATTTGTGTCAGATAATTATTAGTTTCTTTGATCTTTTTAAGTATTTTACTCTGATGTTCCAGTCATAGGCAAGGGCATCATCGTACTTCTCTTTATATTGCCTGCAGGCATCGGCATGATATCTCTCACATAGTAAATGCACAATATGTGCTCACTTGGTCAACAAATATTTATTGAGAACGTACTGTGTGATAGAGCTGGAGATACAGATATTGATAAGATATACTCATTTGTCCTTGAGGAACTCCATCCAGAGAATAAATGAACAGATGACAATTGTACATGAAGTTTGATGACTTCGTATCATCAGTTTGTCTGTGTTGACTGGTGAACCCATTCTACCGACTTGCCTTTTTATTTTTATTTTTTTTTAATATTATTTATTTATTTATTCATGAGAGACACAGAGCATGAGAGAGAGAGGCAGAGACACAGGCAGAGGGAGAAGCAGGCTCCCCATAGGGAGCCTGATGTGGGACTCGATCCTGGGTCTCCAGGATCACAACCCAGGCTGAAGGCAGCACTAAACTGCTGAGCCACCCGGGCTGCCCCCACTTGCCTTTTTAAAAAGTGAATTTGCTTCTAAGAGCTCTCATAGATGTAATTTCTTTTTGTTTTTAAATACTGTACTCAACTTTAAAACTTCATATAAGCTCTTTATTGTGTTTGATTATCTGATTGCTCCAGTAGAATGTAGAATCCATAAGGTTAGCCATTTTTGTCTCTTTTCACTTATAAGTCCTCAGTACCTAAAACAGCACATATCACATAGTAAGTAAGCATGAATAAATATTTGTTAAATTCTTTTTTTTTTTAAGATTTTATTTATTTATTCATGAGAGACACAGAAAGAGAGGCAGAGATATAGGCAGAGGGAGAAGCAGGCTCCTCGCAGGGAGCCCAATGTGGCACTCGATCCCCGGACCTGGGATCATACCCTGAGCCAAAGGCAGACTCTCAACCACTGAGCCACCCAGGCGTCCCAATATTTGTTGAATTATATACTATACACAAATTAAGCAGGATCTGTGAGAACAAGTTTGGACCCCAGGGAAAACAAAATAATTATTGGCCCAATCATTTCATGTTCCTTAACAAAAGCTGGCTAAAAATAGTTACATGAAATTTATATTGATATGTAATACAGTTAGACCCAAGGTTCCATTCCATACATCAGGATCCTAATGATTTGTACTCATTTCTTTCCTTCTTATCAGCCCTAAAGTCAAGTGTCATTACCTACCTTCTAATCTCCCTCACTAAGCTAATTTAGAACTAACTTACTTTTCACTGATTTTTTTTCCTCTAAGAAGATAATACTAGGGATTTAGCTTAGTAATGTGGAAGTGTTTAGGAAGGAGTATCAGTCCCAGTGACAAATTTTACTTTTACAGAGAATAAGGTCATGACCTTAACACAAACATGTGGATTAATGGTTAGTTTCAGGTATTCATGCCAATACATTCTCTATTTGTAAAATGAATAATCAGATATTAGCTTCTTTTTTCTCTCTATATTATTATGTTTTCTGCCATGTTATATTCACAATGATAAAGGATTATACAACTTGCATATTAGTCATGCAAAATATATCAGTTAGTCCCAGATTTATTATAGTACATTTTCTTATCATTAAAAAGGAAAAAAGCATTTTCTAAGTATCAGTTTCACAGTGTGGATGATATGCATTGTATGTTCAATTTTATAGAGACCGAGTTGGGATGTGGGAAATCACTTATTAAAAGAGAAATCAGAATAAGAAATAAGTTATCTATATTATTTAATTTTGAAACCTACAAATATTTTGTGTATCTCAGGTTATGAAAGAACAGGAACAGTACATTGCAACTCAGTACAAGGAAGCCATAGATATGGATCAAGAATTGAGGCTGACTCGGGAGCAGATGCAGAACTCTCATACAGAACTGATGGAAGCTCGTTGTCAACAAGTTCAAGCACAGAGAGAAATAGAAAGGCTCTCTAGTGAACTGGAGGAAATAAAGCAACTCTCTAAAGAAAAAGTAATCCCTATTCTAAATAATTTTACCTTACTAAAAATCTTTAAAATTTTAGCATTTACGTTTTTAAATTGTAGATTGTATTAACTGTGTTACACTAAATTTATGTAATGCCACTGAATTTACACTTAAAACTGGTTAAAGTGGTAAACTTTATGTTACAGATATTTTATTGAAATTTTAAGAAGAAAAATGTTATATTTAGCATAGCTTAGTAATACAACTAGGAAATCCTGCAGAACTGAGCTTTAGCCAAACTAATTAGTCTTCAGTAAATTGCATTATAAAGTACTTTTAGACTTTGAAATGAATTTAACCTATCATTTGAGGGAAAAAAAGTTAATCTTTTTTGAGTAAAATTTTTACATTTGTAGCTACTGTTATAAGTGAAACTGATAATCTAAAGTTATAGCTGTTATGAAGCCTGTAGTCCAGAACCCTTAGGAAGAGAAATTGCTTTTATTTCTCTTTTGCAAGAACAATAATATAAATTATTTTCCCTCAGTATTTGTTAGAAGATTAACAACTCTGCTTAAAAAATGCTTGGATTGATATGGTTAAGTTAATTACCTAGACTTTGAGAAAAATGTATTTATTGGTGTTTCAGGAAAGTGCCTGTGGATTTCTGCTTTTTATTATGGTTACTGATATAGTATAAGAATGAGTTAAAGTAACTTTTAATTTTGGTAAACTTAATGCTTTTTATTCACATTTCTGATTAGTTAGACTAATAAGGAATATATAAGGAATTTTTATTAGAATATATTAGGCATTTGGAAGTCTCCTAGGAAAAGCTCCTGAGAAGCTATCTACTTTCATCTCTGTCCTTATCAGTAGTATCTAAGTATAATACAATTGATTTTATGTGGATAAGGTAAGCTTAATTAATCAAAAAGTGAGTGCAAGTAGGGACTTATTTAAAGTGAGTTTATTTTTTTTTTCAAGTTTTATTTAAATTCAAACTAGTTTCAGGTGTAGAATTTAGTGATTCAGCACTTACATACAACATCCGGTGCTCATCACAAGTGCCCTTCTTAATCTCCATCACCTATTTAACCCTTCCTCCTATCTACCTCCCCTCTTGTGACCATCAGTTTGTTCTCTATAGTTAAGAGTCTGTTTCTTGATTTGCCTCTCTTCTCCCTCATCCCTGAATGTTTATTTTGTTTCTTAAATTCCACATATGTGTGAAATCATATGGTATTTTGTCTTTCTCTGATTTACTTCACTTAGCATAATTCTCTCTAGCTCTATCCATGTCATTACAAATGGCAAGATTTCATTCTTTTTTGTATGGTTGAGTAACATTCCATTGTGTGTGTGTGTGTGTGTGTGTGTGTGTACCACCTCTTCTTCTTCTTTTTTTTTTTTTTAACGATCCTATTTATTTATTCATGAGAAACAGAGAGAGAGAGAGAGACAGAGGCATATGCAGAGGGAGAAACAGGTTCCCTCTTGGGACCCTGATGCAGGACTTGATGCCAGGACTCTGGGATCACAACCTGAGCCAAAGGCAGACGCTCAACCACTGAGCCACCCAGGTGACCCTATACCACCTCTTCTTTATCCATTCATCAATTGATGGATATTTGGGCTTTTTCCATAATTTAGCTATTGTTGATGCTATAAATATCAGGGTGCACGTATCCCTTCAAATCAGTGTTTTTGTATCCTTTGGATAGATAAATGCCTAGTAATGCATTGCTAGATACTAAGGTAGTTCTATTTTGACCTTTTTGAGGAACCTCCATACTGTTTTCCAGAGTAGCTGCATCAGTTTGCATTCCAACTGACAGTGTAAGAAGGTTCCCCTTTCTTTGCATCCTTGCCAACACCTGTTGTTTGTGTTGTTGTTTTTGGCCATTTTGAGGTGATATTTCATTGTAGTTTTGATCTGTTAGAAGGACAGTTTAAGATAAAATATTTCAACTCAAAACTCAGAGTATATGTTCATATGTAAATCTTTTAATTTAGGACTAAACCTTATTTTTTGTGTGTATGGGTAGGGCCTTTGATTAGAATTGCACCCACTTTTTGCATTCCATACTCCTATTCCATCATCTGTTTCCAATTTTCATTTTAAAGTAAAAGGAGGATTAAAAAGACATTTGTAAATCAGTCAGAATATAACGTCTTTTGTTTTACATGGGGTTTCTCACAGCATTTTACAACTATTTTCACTGCTTTAATTGGGTAAAAAATGTTTATGACTCATTCATTGAGCTGCTTCAAAGCATATAACTTTCTTTTCATATAAAAACTTTCTTTTTTGCATGTGTATTTCCTCAATGTTCATACATAATGTATATTAGAATTGCACACTTACAATCACAAGCACAACTAGTATAAATAGGTTTGGGTAAATACACAACTGACTTTTTAAAAATACTTTTTTTATTTGAGAGAGAGCACACCAGTGGGGGGAAGGGACATAGGGAGAAGCTGACTCCTCACTGATCACAACCCAAGTGAAAGGCCGATGCTTAACTGACTGAGCCACCCAGATGCCCCACAACTGACCCTTGATAAGCAAACAGTGCATCTGGTGAACAAAATGCACAGGGAAACCTTAGAGTAGACTTACCTGCCGAAGTTCAACATGCTTTGGTTATTCATTTGTTTTACAGAATGCATTGGTTAGTGAACTTCCATTATTTTATAAACAATATACTATTACAATACAATCCCATTCATGGTTTCTTCAATGTCTAGATTTTAAAGTACATCATTTAATAAGTTAACTTTGTGTATGAGTGCTTATATAGTATTATAAAAGATTAAAGTACTTCCATAAATGCACATGATTGGTTTAGCTATGGTAACCAAATAAATAACCTTTCCTTAATATGTTATTTTTAAGGAAGCTCATGGACACCATTTAGCTGAAGAGTTGGGGGCTTCTCAAGTACGTGAAGCTCATTTAGAAGCAAGAATGCAAGCAGAAATCAAGAAATTGTCAGCAGAAGTAGAATCTCTCAAAGAAGCTTATCATCTGGAGGTAAAGAAAGATGTAATTTGTTCTAGTATTCCCTGCTAAAGAGGATTGACCTATCTGGACAAAAGTATAAATCTAGCTTCTAAATCTTTTTTTTTTTTTAATTTTTATTTATTTATGATAGTCACAGAGAGAGAAGGAGAGAGAGGCAGAGACAGGCAGAGGGAGAAGCAGGCTCCATGCACCGGGAGCCCGATGTGGGATTCGATCCCGGGTCTCCAGGATCACGCCCTGGGCCAAAGGCAGGCGCCAAACCGCTGCGCCACCCAGGGATCCCTAAATCTAGCTTCTAAATGTTCGTTATAGAATAACTCATTGTGGTCCTCATTTCTGGTAGCTTAATATAACTTTCACTTCATATCCAGTGAGATAATATACTGTGGGGTTAAGAGCTTAAATTCTTGAGGCAGGCAGTCTAAATTTCACCTTATCATTTAGCACTTATGTGACCTTGAACAATTAACATCTCTAAAATGGGTGTAATAATCATATGTACCTCATAGAACTGTGTTGAGGATTAAATGAATAGAGTTTAAAGTTCTTAGACAAGAGGCTGGCTCATCATCATCATCCATCACCATCATCAGTTATAAAATAGCACCTGACAAAACTGGAGATACTCAGTAAACAGCATAAGCAGTTTCATGTGACATGAATCTATAATGCTTTGCAATTTCCAACATTTGTTCTGATAGTGAATTAGATAGGCAATATTAGAACTTGGTGCTTTTTATCTACTAGTATCTCCTGAGCCTTTATAGAAATGAGCAGTTTTAGCAATTAGAATAGCATTTCTTGTCTTTTTAAAAAACTACATTTAAAGATATCTAAAATGTATGTATTAAACCTAAATCAATTACTTATGGAGTTCTAATAAAGCATTTTTCTGTTTCAAGGATTACAAATACATTTATATTGAACTCCTTTCAAAGGAGTTTGGGACTATTTTTGTGAGGGATTGGTAGGGCTTGTAGTCCATCTTGTCTTGCTTAAATGCATTTAGATTCAGATATCTTTGAAAATGTTGTGTCTGCCAAATAACACACATTCGCAAGCTGAATCCAAATAGTAGGCTAAGCGATTTCAATCCTTGGTCTTTAGAGACAAGTGGAATGCTATTGGATTCAACATAATTATTTAAGAAATATTAGCTACTCAATCAAGTGACCATCAGTAATAACTAGTCCAGCTCAAGTGTTTATCAGCAAGTATTCTTTGGAGTTTTATTATGTAGACTGTTCTGACTCAATTTTTTACTTTAAGTTTTATAAGCCTTCTGAAATGATTCATAAGCAGGTAGTACATGAAATGAATTGTAAAAATAGGTTTTACTACTGCTGTTTAATATTTGTTACAAATGTCTTATATACGTATGATATAAAAATTTGTAATGTTTTTATCCTCTTTGGTGCTTGACAAAAATTTATTTTTAAAGCATATATGTTTGAATATAAAAATGAAGGAATATGGCATTAAAGCAACAGAGTTAGTAAAAAAATGTTCAATAATTTTTAACAGCATTTTAAAAATTACAGGTTTCAGAATTGTCAGAAAAATAACTTAATAGTAATTGCAAAACCATTGATATTTTTAATAAGAATTAGATTTTTTTTAAGTTTTCATTATGGAAAATTTTGAAAGAATGGTATAAATCCTCCTATATTATTCAACTTTAGTAATTGTCAACTAATGTGATTTCACTATAAGTATGTTGACTGTTTCTTTTTAAAAGAGAATACTTTTTAGAATGAAAAAGGAGGGCTGTTTGTAACTACACCAGAACACCAGGCATAAAACCTGATCCATCTTAAGCAAACTGGGAAGTATGATCACCATATCTTTAACCTCACTCACTTCCCTTCCCCCACATACCTCATTCTATTTTGTGTGGGGTTTCTTTAAAGATTTTATTTATTTGAGAAAGATAAAGAGAGAACACAGCAGGGGGAGGGGCAGAGGGAGAAGCAGACTCTCCGCTGAGCAGGGAGCTTGATGTGGGAGTTGATCCCAGGACCCAGAGATCATGACCTGAGCCAAAGGCAGACACTTAACCAACTGAGCCACCCAGGTGCCCTCATTCTATTTTGAAGCAAATCCCAGACATCATTATTTTATCAGTAAACAGTTCAATAAGTATCTCTAAAAGATAAGGGCTATTTTTTAAAAACATAACCACATTATTATCACACTTAAAATTTGACAGTAATTCCTTAATATTATCAAATACCCATTATTTGTTCACATATTCCCAAATGTCACAAAAATATCTGTACAATTAAGTGGTTCAAATCAGGATCAAAAAACAGCCCATTATATTTGGTTAACTGTTACTCGGTAAATTTAAGACTATTGGTTTCTTCTTCCCTTTTTATCCTCTAATTGGTTATTTGTTGAGACGTCAGATGTGTATACCTATAAACAGAATTTACTTTAGTATAGAGGCATCTGGGTGGCTCAGTGGTTGAGCGTCTGCCTTTGGCTCACATTGTGATCCCAGAGTCCTGGGATTGAGTCCCGCATCCAGCTCCCTGCAGGGAGCCTGCTTCTCTCTCTGCCTGTGTCTCTGCCTCTCTTTCTGTGTCTCTCATGAATAAATAAATCTTAAAAAAAAAAAACAAAACTTACTTTAGTATAAATGGAAGTGAAAAGTATTAGAATGTTTTTGAAACCAACTCCACTCAGTTTTTTTTCTTTGTCTATTTTGGGGCTGTATAGATGATTTCACATCAAGAGAACCATGCAAAGTGGAAGATTTCTGCTGATTCTCAAAAGACTTCTGTTCAGCAACTAAATGAACAGTTAGAGAAGGCAAAACTGGAATTAGAAGAAGCTCAGGACACCGTAAGCAATTTGCATCAGCAAGTCCAAGACAGGAATGAAGTAATTGAAGCTACAAATGAAGCATTACTTATTAAAGTAAGTAAACATATAAAAGTACATAAGACACATCAGTGAAAAAGTACATTTATGACTTATTTTCCCTGTCCTTGTAGTTTATAGAGGAAAATATGACCAAATGTTGACCAGTTTTAATAAAAAACATTTTATTAAGAAGACATTGGATGTGGGAATTATGAATATGATGTATATCATATTACCACAGGAGAAATAATTTATAAATGTTCAAACACAAACTTCTCATTTTTTAGATTTCTTTTTTTTTTTGTAAGAACATTTAAGTCCTATTTTCTTAACAAATTTCACAAGTACAATACAGTATTACCAACTATAGTCACCATGTTGTACTTTAGATCCTCAGACCTTATTCATCTTTTAGCTAAAAGGTTGTACTGTTTTATACTAACCTCTTACTATTTCCCCCACCACCCAGCAACCCCTTTCCTACCTGCTGTTCCTGAGTTTGATTCTTTTTTTTAAGATTCCACATATCAATGATAACCATGAACTATTTGTCTTTCTCTATTTTGTTTTATTTAGCATAATGCCCTCAAGGTCCATCCATGTTGTTACAAATGGCAAAATGTCCTTCTTTCTCATGGCTGAATAATATTTCATTGTGTTTATGTACACACTATATCTTTATCCATTCATCTTTTGATGAACACTGGTTGTTTGCCTATCTTGACTAAAGGGTTCTGTGAATGAACTTAGGAGTGTATCTATCTTTTTGATATCCTGTATTATTTCCCTTTGTGTATATACACAAAATTGGTGTAGTAGGATCATATTTGTAGTTCTAACTTTAATTTTTTGTGGAACCTCCATACTGTTTTCCACAGTGGCTGTCCTAATTTGCATTCCCACAAACAGTGCACAGGGATTCCCTTGTCTCCACACCCACATCAACGCTTGTTATCTCTGGGTTTTGATGTTTTTTTTGTTTTCTGTTGTTTTAATACTTTTAATACTAGCCATTCTGACAGAGGTGAGGTAATATCTTACTGTGGTTTTGATTTGCATTTCCCTGATAATGAGTGATGTTGAGCACCTTTTCACGTACATGTTGCCCATCTGTATGTCTTGGAAAAGTATCTGTTCAGTTCCTCTGCCGATTTTTAATTGGATTGTTTGGCTTTTGAGTTGTATGAATTTTTTATAGATTTCAGATATTCACCCCTTATCAAATATATGATTTGCAGAGATTTTCTCCTATTCTGTAGGTTGCCTTTTCATTTTATTTATTTTATTTTATTTTTTTTGCCTTTTCATTTTATTGATAGTTTACACTGCTGTGCAGAAGCTTTTTAGTTGGATAAAGTCCCATTTGTTTATATTTGCTTTCATTACCTTTGCTTTTGTGTCAAATCCAAAAAACTATTGCCAGACTTGATGTCAAGTAGCGTAACCCCTATTTTTTCTTTTTTTTTTTTTTTTTTTCCTATTTTTTCTTCTAGGAGATTTATGCTTTCTGAACTTAAATTTAAATCTTTCGTCCATTAGGAGTTGATTTTTGTGTTCAGTATAAGACAGTGATACAGTTTCATCCTTTCTGCATCTATCAGTTTTCCCAGCACTATTTATACTGATACTATCCTTTTCCCATTGTGTATTCTTGGCTCCTTTGTCACAAATTAACTTGCTATATATGCATGAGCTCTTTCCTGGACTGTTCTGTTGATCTGTGTTTCCATTTCTATGTCAGTACCATACTCTTTTTATTACTATAGCTTTGTAATATAGAATGAAATGAAGAAATGTGATGCCTCCAGCTTTCTTCTTTTTTCTTAAAATTACTATAGATAGATGGGGTCTTTTCTGGTTCCATACAGACTTTAGGATTCTATTTCTTTGAAAAATGCCATTGGAATTTGGATTCCAATGGGGATTAAAGTGAATCTGTAGATTGCTTTGGATAGTATATTAATTTGTACCCTACAATTTTATTGAATTAATTTATTCTAACCATTTTTTATGGAGTTTTTAGTGTTTTCTATATATAATATCATGTCATTTGCAAACAGAGACAGCTTCTTTCCAATTTGAATACTTTTTTTTTTTAAGAGGGAGTGGAAAGGGCAGAAAGAAAGGGAGAGAAAGAATCCTAAGCAGGCTCCTTGCCCAGCACAGAGCCTGACATGAGGCTTGATCTCACAACCCTGAGATCATGACCTGAGCCAAAATTAAGAGTCAAATGCTTAACTGACTGAGCCACCCAAGTACCCCTTATCTTTCTTTTTCCTAATTGCTCTGGGTAGGATTTCCAGGATTATGTTGAATAAAAGTGGCAAGAGTGTCCTTGGTCTTACCGGATGTTGAATTTTTTCAAATGTTTTTTCTGCATCTATTGAGATGATCTTAAGATTTTTATCCTTCATTTTGTTAATGCAGTGCATCACACTGATTTTTTTTTTGCAGATAATCTAACCATCCTTGCATTGTTAAATTCAAATTTTCTGCTATTTTGATGAGGAATTTTGTATCTATATTCATCAAGGATATTGGTCTCTGCTTTTCTTATAGCTTCCCTGTCTAGTTTGATATCAGGATGACACTGGCCTTATAAAATGAGTTTGGAAGGATTCCCTTCTTTTCTGTTTTTTGTTTGTTTGTTTGTTTGTTTGTTTGTTTTTTGGAAGAGTTTGAGAAGGGTTGATATTCTTCCTTAAATGTTTGGTAGAATTTATGGCGGATGTCATCTGATCCTGGGCTTTTGTTTCTTTGGAAGTTTGGAAAAATTAATTACTTATCCAATTTCCTTACTATTAATCAGTTTTTTCACATACTCTATTTCTTCATGATTGTCTTGGTAAATTTTATGTTTCTTAGAACTTACAAGTTTCTTCCAGGTTGTCCATTTGTTGGCATATAAGTCTTCATATCAGTCTCTAATGATTCTTTGTATTTGTTTGGTAGCAGTTAAAATGTCTCTCATTTCTGATTTTATTTATTAAAGCCCTTTTTTTTTTCTTGGAAAATCTAGCTAAATATTTGTATTTTGTTTATCTTTTTAAAAGCTTTTTTATCAGTTTCATTGATCTTTCCTGTTGTCTTTTTAGTCTCTCTGATCTGTTATTTTCCCTTCACCTAACTTTGGGCTTAGTTTATTTTTTTTTTTCTAGTTCCTAAAAGTGTGAAGTTAGCTTATTTGCGATCTTATTTTCTAATGTAGGTGTTTAGCACTATGAACTTCTCTTTTAAAAATGTTTTTGCTGTATCTCATAATTTTTGGTATGTTGTATTTCCAATTCTCATTTATTTCAAGATAATTTTTTAAAAATTTCTTTAGCCTATTGTTTGGTAGCATATTTTTTAATCCCCACATAATTGTGAATTGTCAATTTTCTTGTAATTTATTTCTAGTTTTATACTATTGTGTTTGGAATATATTAATATTTCAGTCTTCTAAAATTTACTAAGACTTGTTTTGTGGCCTAACACATGGTTTACTTTGCAGAATGTTCCTTGTATGCTTGAGAAGAATGTATACAGGCTTTGTGCTGTATGGAATGTTCTACAAATGCTTATTAAGTCCATTTGATCTTATGTGCAGTTCAAGTCTAGTTTTTCCTTATTGAGTTTTCTGCCTTGATTTATCCTTTGATGAAAATGGGATATTCAAGTCCTCTCCCATTATTATATTTCTGTATTTTTCTCCCTTCAGGTCTGTTAATATTTGCTTTATATATTTAGGTGCTTCTATGTTTTTTTGGTCCATAAAAATGCATGTCCATAAAATTATATTTACATAATATACTTATTAGATTGATCCTTTTATCATTACATAATGATATTGTTTGTCTCTTCTTACTGTTTTGGCTTAAAGATAATTTTTTCTGATGTAAGTATAGCTACTCCAGTATCCTTTTGATTTCCATTCACATGAAATATATATTTATCTCTTTTATTATTAAATTTTTAAAATTTTTTATTTAATTTTTTAAAAGATTTTACTTATTTATTCATGAGAAAGAGAGAAAGAGAGGCAGAAACAGAGGCAGAGGGAGAAGCAGGCTCCATGCAGGGAGCCCAATGTGGGACTTGATGCTGGGACCGTGGGATCATGCCCTAAGCCAAAGGATGCTCAACCGCTGAGCCACCCAGGCATCCCAATTTTATTTTATTTTGAATTTCAGTACAGTTAGCATACAATGTTATATTAGTTTCAGTTGTACAATAGAATTATTCAACATTTCCATACATTACCCTGTGCTCATAAAAACAAGTGCACTCCTTAATCCCCATCACCTGTTTTACTCATCTGTTTTCTTAATTTCTCTTTCTATTACTTCATTAGTAGTATATAGAAATATGATGGGTTTCTGAATATTGATTTTTATATTCTGCAACCTTATTGAATTCATTTATTTTCCAGTAGTTTTTTTGGTAGAGTCTTTCGGGTTTTCTATACATAGTATCATGTCATCTGCAAATAGTGAAAATTTTACTTCTTACTAATTTGGCTGCCTTTTTTCCTTGTCTGATAACTATGGCTAGGATTTCCAATACTGTGTTGAATTAAAGTGGTGAGAGTAGACATCCTTGTCATATTCCTGGTTGTAGGGGAAAAGATCTCAGTTTTTCACCATTGAGTATGATGTTAGCTATGAGTTTTTGACATACGGCCTTTATTATGTTGAGGTATGTTCCCTCTAAACCTTTGTTGACAACTGATGTATTATTGAACACTACATCTGAAACTAATGATGAGCTGATATATTAGTTGTTTCAGAGCACTACATCTGAAACAACTATATGTTGACTAATTGAATTTAAATTTAAAAATTTTAAAAAACACTACTTTGGGAAAAAAATAAACCTACTTTGTTAAGTGATTTTATCATGAGTGGATGAATGGATGTTGTACTTTGTCAATGCTTTTTCTTTGCCTATTGAAATGATCTTGTGGTTCTTATCATTTCTAGTGTTGATATGATGTATTACATTGATTTATGAATAGCAAACCACCCTTGCAACCCCAGAATAAATCTCACTTGATGGTGGTGAATGAACTTTTTTAATGTATTGTTGGATTAAGTTTGCTAATATTTTGTTGAGGATTTCTGCATCTCTGATAGATTTTTTTAAATGTATTCTGTCTCTATTGAGGGTGTCACTGAGGTCCTCCACTCTTTTCTCAAGTCCAGTGAGGATCTTTATGACTATTAGTTTAAATTCTCCATCAGGCATATTATCTTTGTTTCATTAGCTCTCTTGCTGTGATTTTGTCCTCTTTCATTTGAGATGGATTCCTCTGCCTCCTCATTTTGTCCTTCTGTGTCTGTTTCTGTGTTTGGAAAGTCAGCTATGTCTTCTGATCTTGAAAGTCACAGCCTTATGAAGAAGAGGTCCTGTATCTGACCCCACACTGCACTATTCCCTATTCACCAGAATTTCATGCTCCAGAAGTGTCTTTTATGTGTGTTCTACGGTTGTGGCTGAGCTGCATTTGCCTTCAGTCTATTCATCTGCAATGGCTGTCTTTGCCTGTTGTGGACAGGGTTTGGTCCCTGTGTTATTAGTTGGCCAGTCTGGGGCTGCCTCGGGCTTGGGTTGGGTCAGACCAGGCATTTGCTAGAGCTACAGTAGCACTGATCTGCAGGATACCCTCCGTGTGTTGTCCCCAAGAAGCTTTTGTTGGTGGGCAAGGCCTGCAGTCAGACCAGATGTCTGCCCCCAGCCCACCTCTGGGGCCACAGTTGTACTGATATGTGTGGTTATCTTCCCCTCTTCCTGGAGCAAGAGGCACTTTGGAGTGGTGGTGGCCCCTGTCAGGGCTGCTTTCACACTGCTAACTTGTACCACCACTTTAGATAGATTCCTGTCAAGGGCAGGTCTGCAGGAGAATACAGGGGTGGGATGCACAGTATTTGCTAGTCTATGGGAGGGGACTTGGAGCCACTTTTGAAAACTTGCCCAGGCTAGGTTGCATAGGGCAAATCCGCAGGACATAGGGATAGGGCACACTGTTAGCAAACTAGGTGGAAAGTGTTTGAGCTGCACTGGTTCCCACAAGTGTCTTATTTATCTAGGCTGGGGGGCAAGGGAGGGAAGTGGCTTCCAGCAGCTCTTGTGTTCTTAGAGCCTTCCAAAGATTCCTGCCCCCTCCAATACACACACCCTGAGATTAGTAAACTGATCTCCCTCTCATTTACCCCAGGCAGTTTTTCAAACTGCTGCTTCTATGCTATATCTTTATGGGACTGTTTGCTGCTCTGTCTCTCTAAGGGTGGGGCTCTACCCTTCCAGCTCCTCTCCCAGAGTCCAGCCTGCTGATTTTTAAAGTTCCACTGATGGTAAGAACTCACAGAGTTGAGCCCCTAAAGTTTTCAAAGCCAAATGTTACAGGGATTCATCTGGTATACCAGGGCAGGTCCCCTGGGGTTCTGGCATAGAGTGTGTTCCTCTCCATGCCCACAGTATCATTCCCTCCAGACAGTCCCACTGGTCAGTTTGGCTCCCAACCAAGTCTCCTTCCTTCCTACCCTCTTCTTTGTGGCCTCTTCTCTACAGTTAGCAGTAGAGAATCTGTTCTGCTAGTCTTTGGGTCATTTTCTGGATTAGTTACCCTGATGTGTGTGTTATCTAGTTGCATCCGTGGGATGAAGTGAGCTTAGGATCCTCCTACTCGGTCTTTCCAGGAACTCCTCCCTATGTCTTTTTTTTTTTTTTTTAAGATTTTATTTATTTATTTGTGAGAGACACAGAGAGAGAGACAGAGAGAAAGGCAGAGACACAGGCAGAAGGAGAAGCAGGCTGCCCGCAGGGAGCCTGATGTGGGACTGGATCCCGGGACTCCAGGACCATGCCCTGGGGTGAAGGCAGGTGCTAAACCGCTGAACCACCCAGGGATCCCCCCTCTCTATGTCTTTTAATTGTTTATATTAGAGTTACCTACCATCAGAACATTAGAGTGTTCTGAATTTAACTGTATATTTACTTTTACCAATGAGACTGAAACTTTAGTGTGTTTTCCTGTTACTATTTAGATTTTTTTTTTTTTTCAGCTTGAAGAATTCCCTTTAAAATTTAGTGTGAGTCCAGTAGAGATGAATTCCTTTAGCTTTTCCTTGTTTGGAAAATGCTTTAACTTTTAATTCTGAAGGACAGCTTTGCCAGGAAGAGTATTATTGGTTGGCAGGTTTTTTTCTTTCACCACTTTTAATATATCATGCCACTCTCTTCTTGCCTATGATTTTTCTTTTGACTGTCTCACAGGAGTTTCCTTATATATAAGAAGTAGTTTTTCTCTTACTGCTTTTCAGATTCTCTCATTGTCTTTGATTTTTGACAATTTAATTATAATGTGTTTCAGTTTGGGTCTCTGGATTCATCATGTCCGGAATTCTCTGTGCTTCCTGGATCTGGAGGTCTATTTCTTTTCTTAAGTTAAAGAAGCTTTTGTCCATTACTCTTTAAATAAACTTTGTAACTCTCAAAGTCACTGTTAACTGGCTCTAAAGTCTAGACTGAAGAAGAGTTAAGGAGGACAGAATAGGGGATCCCTGGGTGGCTCAGCAGTTTAGCGTCTGCCTTTGGCCCAGGGTGTGATCCTGGAGTCCTGAGATCGAGTCCTGCATTGGGCTCCCTGCATGGAGCCTGCTTTTCTCTCTATCTTTCTCTCTCTTTCTCTCTCTGTCATGAATAAATAAATAATTTTTTTTAAAAAAAAGGACAGAATAAAAAAAAAGCTAATAGACGAGCAGAAGCTGGCATAACTATAACAATTAGAAGTAGCTATAAATAATAGCAGTTCCACTGACAGCAGCAGTAAATGACAGAACAGAAACAGAAGTGAGGGAGAAGGAAGAATGTTGGAGGCAACTGATCTTTCCAGCTCACTTAGTACCCTCATAAATACCCTATTATGAGGTTAACTGGAACAAGGGCAAAGCTTAGACCATTTTCTGAGAGTGCTAACAGCCTTACTATATTATGGCATGCTGTAACAGTGACCACAACAGTGATCTTCTTTGAGTCTTAAGAAAAAGTTGAATTAGGTTTAAAGGTATACTACATTTCATTATAAGAACTAAATATTAAACTGAAAGCTACATGGATTCCTACTTATCTGAGATACCACAATCCTCAATTATGGCTAAATAACTCTGTAGCTAGAGTTAAAAAATATCAACTGCACCCAAGCTGTGGGTGTCAATTCTATAGCTACTTTATTAATTGTGATTATAAGAATGTAAATACAAGATTTACTACAAAAATTGGCACTCTGGCCACTTGGGGTTTTTGGGGGGTTTGTTTTGTTTTGTTTTGTTTTTGGCCACTTGTAAATAACTTTTACCAGATGAAGTAACAGATATCAAAGAACTGAAATAATCATGTTAAACTTTCATTTTGTAATGTACTCTGTGATTATGAGTTTTAGTAAGTATAATATTTTTAGAAAGAATAGAAACTATCAGGGGGATCCCTGGGTGGCGCAGCGGTTTGGTGCCTGCCTTTGGCCCAGGGCGCGATCCTGGAGACCCGGGATCGAGTCCCACATCGGGCTCCCAGTGCATGGAGCCTGCTTCTCCCTCTGCCCTGTGTCTCTGCCTCTTTCTCTCTCTCTCTGTGACTATCATAAATAAATAAAAATTAAAAAAAATTAAAAAAAAGAAACTATCAGATTAAAAGTCACTAATACCTATAAGAAAAGGAAAAATGTATTTGAACAGAAGACTACTACACATTATTTGTGTCTTCTCTTCATTTTTTTAGGCTTTATGATTTTTCAGTACATGTAGTCTCATTCTTAGGATTCCAAAGTTGGGTCAGAGGACCCAAATGAAGGACATGGAAAAATAATAAGAACGAAAAGCTTAATATTTAATCAGTCCTTACTAAAAGGCTTTTCTTTGAAAAATTTCTGGTGTAATGAAGCTTTTGTATAATGAGAATATGTGAAGCAGAGTAGTTAATATAGATTTATTTCCTATAAGGAATTCTGAAGGGAGAAGTTTTTCATATGTATATATATTTTAGGTGAGCAAAATATAGTGTATCATTATACTTAGGAAAAGAAATTTTTAGATGTAACATTTCAGCCTTAAATAGAAACTGATACTGTCATTAGCAGTTTAAAAAGAAAAACTGGTATAAGGAAAATCTAGTTATCAGGGAATTCCTTAGTATAGTTTTAACATATTTCAAGTGAACATATTTGTCCCAAAATGAAGGGTTTAAACAGAGCTTTGAAATATCTCTTGGGTTGCTGCTATAAAAGAAATTTGTGTTCTGGGCAGAAGGTTGACTTAAGAAATCATGGATGGACTCTTAGAAGACATTTAAGTAACTTATTCATTTAACAAAAATGTATTGAACACCTATATATTTTTCTACAGGAATCAGAATTAACCAGATTACAAGCCAAAATTTCTGGACGTGAAAGGGCAGAAGACATTAAGTTTCTACCAGCCCTGCTTGCATCTGCAACAGAAATTATGCCTGACATTCAAGATCCAAAATTTGCTAAACATTCTCACACAGCCTTTTTCAAGTGTAGAAAACTGCGTCGCTCTATTAGTGCCAGTGACCTTAATTTCAAGACTCATAGTGATGAAGATCTTTCCGAAGAATTACTGCAGGACTTAAAAAAAATGCAGTTAGAACAGCCTTCAACATTAGAAGAAAGCCAGAAGGATCTGACTTATACCCAGTCAGACTCATTTAAACCTCTCACATATGACCTAGAAGATGATAGTTCTGAGAATAATGACTTCAGTACTCTCAGTGGAATGCTAAGATACATAAACAAAGAAGTGAGACTATTGAAAAAGTCCTCTATGCAAACAGGTGCTGGTTTACCTCAGGTATGTATGTCATATATTCAAAGTTATAATAATTTGTCTCCAATGAATATAATTTTGTTATTTGTAGAAAAATATATTTAAATGAAGCATGCCGGGCAGCCCCAATGGCTTAGCGGTGTAGCGCCCGCCTTCAACCCAGGGCATGATTCTAGAGACCCGGGGTCTAGTCCCATGTCGGGCTCCCTGCATGGAGCCTACTTCTCCCTCTGCCTATCTCTCTCTCTCTCTTTCTGTGTGTGTCTCTAATAAATAAATAAAATATTAAAAAAAATAAAGCATGCCATTGAGTGATATACAAATATTGGAAGTTCAAAAAAAATCCATTGTAAGTAGGGTTGAAAATTTAGCTTTGATTAAAATAGCCTATACATTTGATTAAATATATAATCTTTATATTTGATTAAAGAACTAAGTCTGCTTCATATTAGAAAAGTATTTTGAACTCTAGAATAACATTGTTCCTTGAATAGTGCAGGGTTTAGGGCCACTGACTCTTTCATCCTGCCCTGCAGCGCAGCTGAAAATTCATGTGTAACTTTTGACTTTCCCAAAACTTAACTGGCAATAGCCTGTTGACTAGAAGCTTACTAATAACCTGAACAATTTAATTCATTTTGTATGTTATATATATTATATACTGTATTCATACAATAAAGTTAGAAAAAAAATCATAAGAAAAAGTACATTTACAGTACTGTATTTTATTTATTGATATCATAAGTTTGTATCATCTGTTTATAAGATTGTCAGTACCTACATCAATATTGTCTTATACAAAACACTGTAGATGTTATATGTGTAACTAACATTAGATATCAAAAATGAAAAGATAATATGAAAAATTTGTATTTATTTACAGATATAATATGTATTGATAAGGAAGCAGTAGCAATATGAATGCTTTATGGTAGTCTAACCTATACACAAATAATGAATCATAAAATTTTTATGGCAAACAATATTCTAATCATATTCATAACAGTATTGAAAAAAGTGTTACTTTTTTTTAAAAACCACTTATCTGTAATGATGGGCTGCTATGCACCTTCCTCATTGACTAGAGAGAAGGGCACACTCTATGGTAATGTTACTCTTTGAAAGCAAAGTTATAAAAACAGTAAGAAAGCTAACATATTATTGATTTTAGGGGGGGATCTCTCTATTTCCTGGATCTGAATGCCTGTTTCCCTTCCCAGATTAGGAAAGTTTTCAGCTATGATTTGTTCAAATACATATTCTGGCCCTCTGGCCCTTTCGGCGCCCTCGGGAACCCCAATTAAACGTAGGTTTTTCTTCCTCAGGCTGTCGTTTATTTCCCTTAATCTGTCTTCATGGTCTTTTAATTGTCTGTCTCTTTTTTCCTCAGTTTCCCTCTTTGCCATCAACTTGTCTTCTGTGTCACTCACTCGTTCTTCCATCCCGTTAACCCTCGTCGTTAGGACTTCTAGTTTGGATTGCATCTCATTCAATTGATTTTTAATTTCTGCCTGATTGGATGGATCTAAATTCTGCAGTCATGAAGTCTCTTGAGTCCTTTATGCTTTTTTCTAGAGCCACCAGTAGCTGTATAATAGTGCTTCTGAATTGGCTTTCTGACATTGAATTGTAATCCAGATTTTGTAACTCTGTGGGAGAGAGGACTGTTTCTGATTCTTTCTTTTGAGGTGAGGTTTTCCTTCGTCATTTTGCTTAGTGCAGAGTGGCCAAAAACAAGTTGTATTGGGAAAAGGAGAAAAAGAGAGAGAAAGAAGGAAAGAAAAGAGAAAGAGAAAAAAGAAAAAAAGGAAGAAAAAAGGAAAAAAGAGAAGAAAAAGAAAAAGGGGGAAAAAAGGGTGGGGGAAGCAATCAGAAATCAAAAAGAGAAAAAAAAAAAAAAACACGGGGGAGTATCTTCTGATTCTGTATACTTTAAGTCCCTTGACTTCCCCTGGAACTTGTCTGTCTAGCTGGTCTTCTGGGGGAGGGGCCTGTTGTGCTGATTTTCAGGTGTTAGCACTTGGGGGAGCTGCTCTGCCCCCTGCCTGGTGCAGGGCTTAGTGGGGGTTGTTTACCCCGTGAGGCCCCTGGAGGAACAATCCCAGTGGCTGCGGCAGCTCTGGAAACCTGGATTCAGACCCCGCAGTAACTCCGGAGCTCTCCGTCTGCAGGGGCCTGGAGGCTCCGGGGCGGGGCCGCTGATCTGCTCAGCCCCGGGTAGGAGTGTCCTTGCTGTCCTGTGCCCTCCCGGCCTCTGCCTGTCCTGGGGGGAGGCCGGATCTTGGGCTGTGTCCCGGCGCCCTGTGCTCCCGAGCCTGCGCTGTTGGATTCACGCTCCCGGTGGCACAGCCCCCTCCGCGGAGCCACCGCCGGAGCCCCACCGAGCTGCTCCCCGGCCGCACAGCCCCCTCCGCGGAGCCGCCACCCGAGCCCCTCCAATCTGCTCCCGGGTCAATGTGTGCGCGCTGCAGCCCTTAGCCCAGGTGCGCACTCTCCTGGACGGGCAGGTGTCTGTTAATGTCCCAGGGAGCCTGAGGGCATCCCCGCCCTCCTGGGGTCCTGCTCTAACTCCCTGCGGGCGCCTTTCCGCCCGGGAAGGTTGGTGCAGCTCCTGCTTCTCCGGGACGGGGCTCTCCTGTCCTGGGGACACTCGGCCTGGCCTTAGCCCGGCTCCTCGTGGGACCCCTCCCCCTTGGATGCCTTTTGTTTCTTTATTTCTTCCCCCCCCCCCCGCCCCCCCCCGTCTTCCTACCTTGATAGAAGCACAAACTCTTCTCACTGTAGCGTTTCAGCTGTTCTCTCTTTAAATCTCAGGCCGAATTCATAGATTTTCAGGATGATTTGAAGGTTATCTAGGTAATTTGGTGGGGACAGGTGATTTGGGAACCCTACTCTTCCGCCATCTTGCCCCTCCTCTGAAAGCTAACACATTATTAAGTTTATATTAAATATTATTCACCTTACATCTATGTAAGGATAGTCTGTCCACTTCCATACAGGTCTTGCATATGATGATGATGATGACACAGAAATGTCTCATACACTTCTTGTTCTACATTATTAGATTTTCACATGAAAACACACAACAGATAAGTTTATTAATTGTATGGCATGGTTATTATTTGTTAAGTGGAGAGAATTATAAAGATCTTCATCCTTGTCTTCACATTGAGTAGGCTGAGAAAAAGGAGGGGTTGGTCTTGCTGTCTTAAAGGGTGGCAGAGGCTGAAGGGGTAGAGGAGGTGGAAGAAGAGGCAGGAGAAGCAGACACATTTGGTGTAACTTTATGAAAATACATTAGAGTTTCTCTGTGATTTTTTTTTTTTTTTGCTTTTTCATTTCTTTAAAAATGTTTTTATACATTACCAATCCTTCTTCTACCATTTGCCTGTGGTTCCGTGCCCATATCATAGAAGGGTCCATGTCATAAAAATAAATGTCCTTTGAGGCATTTTTGTCCAGAACAGGAAATTTTTGACTGTATTAAAAACCTATTCAGACAGATATCCTTTCTCCTCAGTAATTTTCTTGATGATATCCAGGAACTGTCAGCTGCTTCTTGGTCAGCAGAAGCTGGTTTGCTTTACCTTGACATTTTTTGGCCAAACCTATTTCTAAAATTATCAAACCATACTTTGTTGGCTTTAAATTCTACAGCTTTAGATCCTTCACCTTTCCTTTGCTCTAAGTTGTCATATAATGACTTTGCTTTTCCTTGAATTGTATTAAAGCCTCCAGGCATGCCTTTCTTACAACAGGTCTTATAATCACATAAAGTTGCATTTTTAACACAAGATAAAAGGTGCATGGTTTTCATATCTGCTAGCGTAATTGCAGTGATGGCTTCACCAATTTCTTTTTCTTTTTTTACGATGGTCCTTATACTGGATTCACTTATCTTGAAATGGTGGGTAAGCACAGCTGCAAACCTCAGTCTACAATACATACCAAGCAATTCAATTTTTTCTTGTAATGCCATGACTCTTTTCTGCTTCTTGAGAGTACTTCCAACATCACTAGCAGCACTTTGTATGGGTCCCTGGATATTTTTTAAAAGTTTATGGGAACACCTGGGTGGCTCAGTGGTCGAGCGTCTACCTTTGGCTCAGGTCGTGATCCTGGGGTCCTGGGATTGGGTCCAACATCAGGCTCCCAGGGGGGAGCCTGCTTCTCCCTCTGCCTGTGTCTCTGCCTCTCTCTCTTTCTGTAGGTCTCATGAATAAATAAAATCTTTTAAAAAAAAAGTTTATGGTATTGTACTAAACACCAGAAAAAACATTTGAGAACTGCAAGAAGTCACTTTTTTATTGCAGTATGTAATTTGCTGGAGAGATGGAGGTGATTAACATCATATAGTGTTCTAAGCAATACAACACTTGAGCTTACCACAATAGCAACAGGTGGGGGATCCCTGGGTGGCGCAGCGGTTTGGCACCTGACTTTGGCCCAGGGTGCGATCCTGGAGACCCGGGATCGAATCCCACGTCGGGCTCCCAGTGCATGGAGCCTGCTTCTCCCTCTGCCTATGTCTCCGCTTCTCTCTCTCTCTCTCTCTCTCTGTGTGTGTGTGTATGTGTGACTATCATAAATAAATAAAAATTAAAAAAATTAAAAAAAAATAGCAACAGGTGGTGCCTGCAAGATTATTACAGTAGTACTACATTTAATTTTATGCAGCTATTTAATACTGTATATTTACATTTGTTTATATTTCAACTGCAGATGATGCCATATGCAGTCTGTATGTGTGTAAATTTTGATGAATCTTAACTTTTTTATAATAGACTTATGTGTATTTTATGTATGTATGACATACCTTTTCTTAATTTTTTGATATTTCTAGGCTGTGAGGTTCTTCTGTGACTTTTTTTAATTGTTGCAATTCTCCAAGAAAACAAATACATTGAAAAAATTAGCATAAAAGTGGACCTGGGGGCAGCCCTGGTGGCTCAGCGGTTTAGTGCCGCCTTCAGCCCAGGGCCGGATACTGGAGGCCTCGGGATCAAGTCCCACATCAGGCTCCCTGCATGGAGCCTGCTTCTCCCTCTGCCTGTGTCTCTGCCTCTCTCTCTGTCTCTCTGTGTCTCTCATGAATAAATCTAAAAAAAAAAGAAAAAAAAAAAAAAGGGACCTGTGCAGTTCAAACCTGTTAGTCAAAAGTCAACCCATGTTATTCAGGAGCTAGCTGCATTGGAAAATGTTTTTGGATCTCCAAAATTAGTTGTTTCTAGACTTCCTGGAAACCATTCTAGTAAAAAACTAGTAAGGTGACCTTTGCTTTGCTCACAGACTTCCACAGTAGCAGAGTATCTCATTTACATGATTTATCTACTCCCATTATTCCTTGAGCGTATCATACTGAATTGGCAGTTCTGTCCCTATTACACATACCTTACAGACACTAAACATTTTTTAAAAGATTTGTTTATTTGAGAGGAGAGAGACAGAGACAGAGTGTGTGTGCACACGAACAGGGGGGAGGGGCACAGGGAGAGGGACCAGCAGACTCCCTGCTGAGCCCTATTTAGAACTTGATCCTAGGACTCCAAGATCATGACCTGAGCCAAAGGGCAGACCCTTAACCAGCTGAGCCACCAAGTGCCCCACTGACCACCCACGTGCCCCTCAACATTTTTATAAACATTTAGTCTATAATTTGCATATAGAAATAATCTCTTCAGGGAAATCCAGCTTTTCTCAAATGCTTGTTTCATTTTCAAACACATCAAACTAGCATTGGTGGCCTAAAAAATTTAACAAGCGTTTTTAGAATGGATCCAAGACAAAGACTGTTAGACCTTTTTATTTCTCCACATTAAAAAGAGCTTAATTTACTGCTTATACGCAGAAAACTAAAAAAATAATATTTGTATTGGTAAAATAAAATTTACACACGAAATCTCAAGTGTATAGTAAGCAAGTTAGATGGTATAAGGCAATCATGTATAATGCCTGATAGAATTAGTTTTCATCTAGCCTTTAAAACTATAATTGTGTTTATTTTTTATCATTTATTCAGCCATTTCATTATTAATTGAGTATCTACTATACACCAGGCACTAGGGTTATAGAAATAAACAAAAATGACTAAGACCCTGTCCAAATAGAGCTTACATTTCAGTGGGGAGACCATCAGTAAACAAGTAAATAGACATATGCTCTAATGCTAGGTGGAAATAAGAGCATGCAGTGTGACGGGGGTACTGTTTAAATAGGGTAGTCAGGGAAGGTGTCTCAAGAAGGTGACATTTGATCAGAGACCTGTAGGAAGTAAGGAAGTAAGCTATCTCAGTATCTGAAGGAAGAGCATTGGAAGAAAGGGAACAACAAGTACTAAAGTTCTGTGGTAGTAGCCTGCCTGACATGTACAAAAACCAGCTAGCAGGTGTCTTGCTGGTTTGGTATAAACAAGAGGGAAAATAGTAGGAGATAAGAGATGATGGTGGGGGGTGGGGGTACTCTAGCAGTCTTGTACCTCCTACAAGAACTTTCAATTTTATTTGAAGTGTGATGGGAAGCCATTGGAGGGTTCTCCTTAGGGAAGTGACACTTATCTGATTTATGTGTTTAAAGGATCAGTCTGGCTGTTTTAGAAAGAATGGATGATAAAGGAATAAGAGCAGACCCATTTAGGAGGCCATGTATAATAACCTAGGCAAGAGATGATTTGGAGTAGGCAAAAGGATAGATGTGGAAGTGTTGAGAATAGTTCCATTTCTGAATATATTTTGAAGCTGGAGGTTTTATGTAGGTCTTGAGCGAAATAGTAGTCAAGGAAGACTCCAAAGATTTTGGCAAGAGTAACTGAGCTTTTATTCAGTTGGGGAATACTATGAGATGAGCAGATTTGAAAGCATGGAAAGTTCAAAAAATTAACATTTGATATATTAGAGATTTCTATTAGATATCCAAATGAAGATGCCAAACAAATGATTGAGTTAAAGAGGCTGAAGTTACAAATTTAGGTATCAGCATATAGATGATTGCTAAAACCATAATGCTGGATTAAGTCAAGGGAATTAGTGGAAGTAGAAAAAAGCTGCCCCCAAATTAAGCTTAATTTAGTAAGGCTAAATTACTTTTAGCAGGATGCCTGGGTGGCTCAGCAGTGGAGCATCTACCTTTGGCTCAGGTCGTGATCCTGGAGTCCCAGGATCAAGTCTCACATTGGTCTCCCTGCAGGGAGCCTGCTTCTCTCTCTGCCTATGTCTCTGTCTCTGTGTGTGTCTCTCATGAATAAATAAATAAAATCTTTTTTAAAAATTACTTTTAACATTCAAGAAGTTGAGGATCCAATAAAGCTAACTGAGATTTAAACAGGAGGAAGAAATAAGGAAACATATCACATGTTTCAGAAAAGAGATCAAATGTTGCTAAATAAAGTGAGGATTAATAATTTTTGTATTTGGTAATATGCAAGCTGTTGATGACATTTATGAGAATGGCTTCAGGGTAATAGAATAAAGCCTGGTTAGAGTGTGATCAGCAGAGAATAGGAGGAGAAGAAATGAAAACACCAAAAACAGGCAACTCTTTTGATGTAAAGAAATGAGGGAGATGTAATGTCAAGAGAGTTTTTTGGTTTTGTTTACTTCTTTTTTTTTTTTTTTTTTAGCATAAGAGATAAAACAACATTTGATTGGTGGGAATGATCTGATAGAAAGGAAAACTGATAATCACAGAGTAAGAGTAAAATTCTTAAGGTAGGCTGAAGGAGATAAAATCCAGCAGAGGAGTAGATTTGGCCTTGGATAAAAGAAGAGTTAATCCACTGTAGTGATAAAGTACAATATATGGGTGCAGAAACACATGGTGTAGATTTGGTGAGAAAGGAGCAATTTTTTATTGATTGCCTTTATTTTCTTAGTGAAGGTTTTCTTAGTAAGACTATGAGCTATGGCAGGGTAAGGTGCTAGAGGATTAAGGACTGGAAAGGTATATTAAATAGTTATCTTGGAAAATGAGAAAATATAAATGGACTAGGGAAGTCTAGTAGGATGTTTTGTTTGGTAAAATGGCCCTAAAGATATATCTGGCATGTTTTGTCCTTTTGGTTATATGCCAGCAAAAGGATCTCCCCATCACAGTGACAACCAAAAAGAACTATCACAAGTTTTCAGAATGTTCCTCAGGGGGAAGTACTGCTTTCTTTGAGAATATTCTAATGGCCCTAGTATCTTAGATGTGCAACGGTATTTCTGATAAATAGAACTTATTTTTATATAGGATAAACTTGATTAGTACAGTGACAGATTGTAATCATGGTAATATATTGCATTTACTATATGCCAGGCACTATTTTAAATGCTTGCATAAGGGACACCTGCCTAGGTGGCTCAGTCAGTTTGGTGTCAGACTTCAGCTCAGGTCATGATCTTGGAGTCCTGGGATCAAGGCCTGCATTGGGCTCCCCATTCTTCAGGGGGTCTGCTTCTCCCTCTCCTTCTGCCCCTCTCCCCACTTGTGTGCTCTCTCAAGTGAGTAAAATCTTTAAAAAATAAAAATAAATGCTTTACATTGACTCATTTAATTTTTATTGATTGGTATTATTACTTTAATAGTACCAAATAGTTCTATTGTAGTGGGTACTATTATTCTCCTCATTATGTAGATGAGTCTTTGTTCTTAACTACTTTTTTTAAAATTTAAGTTCAATTAACATATAGTGTATTATTAGTTTCAGAGGTAGAGGTCAGTGATTCATCAGTCTTCTATAACACCTGCTCATTACATCATGTGCCCTCCTTAATGCCTACCACCTAGTTACCCCATCCCCCCACCTCCCTTCCCTCCAGCAACCATCAGTGTGTTTCCTATGATTAAGAGTCTCTTATGGGGGATCCCTGGGTGGTGCAGCGGTTTGGCACCTGCCTTTGGCCCAGGGTGCGATCCTGGAGACCCGGGATCGAATCCCACGTCGGGCTCCCGGTGCATGGAGCCTGCTTCTCCCTCTGCCTATGTCTCTGCCTCTCTCTCTCTGCCTCTCTCTCTCTGTGACTATCATAAATAAATAAAAAAAAAATTAAAAAAAAAAAAAGAGTCTCTTATGGTTTGTCTTGTTTTAATTTTCCCTCCCTTCCCCTATGATCCTCTGTGTTCTTTCTTAAATTCCACATGAGTGAGATCATATAATTGTCTCTCTCTGACTGACTTCTTATACTTAGCATGATACCCTCTAGTTCCATCCATGTCTTTGCAAATGACAAGATTTCATTTTGTTGATGGCTGAATAGTATTCCAGTGTGTGTGTGTGTGTGTACCCCATCTTCCTTATCCATCATCTGTTGATGTACATTGTTATAAACATTGGGGTGCAGATGTCCTGATCGCTATATTTCTATCTTTGTGGTAGATACCTCGTAGTGCAATTGCTGGGTCATAGGGTAGCTCTATTTTCAACTTTTTGAGGAACCTCCATATGTTTTTCAGAGTGGCTGCACCAGCTTGCCTTCCCACCAATAGTGTATGAGGGTTCCCCTTTCTCTGCATCCTCGCCAACATCTTTTGTTTCCTGACCTGTTAATTTTAGCCATTCTGACTGGTGTGAGGTAGAATCTTATTGTGGTTTTGATTTGTATTTCCCTGATGCCAAGTGATGTTGAGCATTTTTTCATGCGTCTGTTGGTCATTTGTATGTCTTCTTTGGAGAAAGGTCTGTTCATGTCTTCTGCCCATTCCTTGATTGGATTATTTGTTCTTTCGGTGTGGAGTTTGATAAATTCTTTATAGATTTCGGATACTAGCCCTCTATCTGATAAGAAGTTTACAAATGTCTTCTCCCAGTCTTTTAGCTGTCTTTTGATTTTGTCAGCTGTTTCTTTTGCTGCACAAAAGCTTTTTATCTTGATGAAGTCCCAGTAGTTCACTTTTGCCTTTGTCTCCCTTGGCTTTGGAGATGTGTCTAGTAAGAAGTTGCTGTGGCTGAGGTCACAGAGGTTGCTGCCTGTGTTCTCCTCTAGGATTTTGATGGATTCCTTTATCACATTTAGGTCTTTAATCCATTTTGAGTCTCTTTTTGGGTATGGTGTAAGAAAATGGTCCAGTTTCATTCTTCTGCATGTGGCTGTCCAACTATCCCAAAACCATTTGTTGAAGAGACTTTTTCCATTGGATGTTCTTTCCTGCTTTGTTGAAGATTAGTTGACTGTAGAGTTCTCGGTTCTCTATTCTGTTCCGTTGATCTATGTGTTTTTGTGCCAGTACCATACTGTCTTGATGATTACAGCTTTGTAATATAGTTTGAAGTCCAGAATTATGTTGCCCCCAGCTTTGGTTTTCTTTTTCAACATTCCTTTGGCTATTTGGGGTCTATTCTGGTTCCATACAATATTTAGGATTATTTGTTCCAGCTCTGTGATAAAAGTTGATGGTATTTTGATATGGATTACATTGAATGTATAGATTGCTTTGGATAGCATAGACATTTTAACAGTATCTGTTCTGGGCAGCCCCGGTGGCGCAGCGGTTTAGTGCCACCTGCAGCCCGGGGTGTGATCCTGGAGACCCAGGATCGAGTCCCATGTCGGGTTCCCCGCATGGAGCCTGCTTCTCCCTCTGCCTGTGTCTCTGCCTCTCTCTGTGTCTCTATGAATAAATAAATAAAGTTAAAAATATATATGTCTGTTTTTCCAATCCATGAGCATGGAACATTTTTCCATTTCTTTGTGTCTTTATCAATTTATTTCATGAATGTTCTATTGTTTTCAGAGTATAAACCCTTTGGCTCTTTGGTTAGGTTTATTCCTAGGTATCTTACGGTTTTTGGTGCTATTGTAAATGGGATTGCTTCCTTAATTCCTCTTCTTCTATCTTATTGTTAGTATATAGAAATGCAACTTATTTCTGTGCATTGATTTTATATCCTGCCACATTGCTGAAATCTTGTATGAGTTCTAGCAATTTTGGGTGGAGTCTTTAGATTTTCCACCTAAGAGTGTCATGTCATCTGCAAAGAGTGAGTTTGACTTCTTTGCCAATTCAGATGCCTTTTTTTTCTTTTTGTTGTCTGATTGCTGAGGCTAAGACTTCTAGCACTATGTTGAACAACAGTGGTAAGAGTGAGCATCCCTATCATGTTCCTGACCTTAGGGGAAAAGCTCTCAATTTTTCCCCATTGAGAAGGATATTTGCTGTGGGTTTTTGATAATGGCTTTTATGATATTGAGGTGTTCCTTCTTTCCATATACTCTTCAGAGTTTTAATCAAGAAAGGAGGCTTATTTTGTCAAATGCGTTTTCTGCATCTATTGAGAGGATCATATGGTTCTTGTCCTTTCTTTTATTAATGTGATGTATCACGTTGATTTGCAGGTGTTGAACCACCCCTGCAGCCCAGGAATAAATTCCACCTGGTAGTGGTGAATAATCCTTCTAATAATGTACTGTTGGATCCTGTTGGCTAGTATCTTGGTGAATACTTTGGCATCCATGTTCATCGAGGATATTGCTCTGTAATTTTCCTTTTTGGTAGAATCTTAGTCTGGTTTTGGGATCACGGTAATGCTGGCCTCATAGAAAGAGTTTGGAAGTTTTCCTTCCACTTCTATTTTTGAAACTGCTTCAGAAGAATGGGTATTCGTTCTTCTTAAATGTGTGGGTAGAATTCTCTGGAAAGACTTCCAGCCCTGGACTCCTGTTGATTGGAATGTTCTGAACTACTTTTGTTATACTGATTACATAGTTGTGTCTATAGTTTCTTCAGCACTGTTTACATAGTTTGGTCTTGTACCTGCTTAATCAATTAGAGATTAAGAGTTTAGGACTTAAAAGTTACTACATAACTGATTGGTGGGATGATTTCTCACTGTGTAGGTTATTGGAATAAACAGATGCATTTAAATAATTCAAGTCATTATACTTATTATGTTGTAATGGAAGCTCAGAGCGAAATTAAAATATGCAAAATTCTAAATCCAGTTTTTTAGAAAATCCAGCCAAAGCTAAATTCTGTTCACATCTAGTTTTAATGCTCTACTGAGTTTTAAATGTACTAACCACAGTCAGTACTCAATGTTAATCTCACGTGGGCTTCATAGCTCATGAGCCTCAATTGCATTACCTGTCTTGGTTTAATTTTGTCTTCGACAAAAGCGGCTGGTTCTTTGGGTTGCTCAGAACTCCGTTCTGTACACCTTTGGAACCCATACTGGACTGATGCTTGACAAATGCTCATCTGTGGGTTTTATTCAATTTTTGGATGATCATTACTTGCATTTTAACTTTACTCTTAAGAGAGAGATAACTGAAAACATCTCAATACTTCCTCTGTAGGGACTCCTTTGTTTCCCCCCAGTGTTTTTTTGGGAGTGTTTGTTTTAACATAAGGTGAGAAAATTCAGAGCAAGACTACTATCATTGAAAGAAACTCTGACTTGCTATGATATGACAGACTAACTTCATGGCATTTACATGTATATTGCATTAATAAATATAAAACTTGACATATTTTAAATTGGGTTGTAGAACCTTGATCTATTGGCCATTTCCAGCCCTTAGCTCATTTCACCCACACTAAAGTATGACATTCCATTGTTTTGTTTTGTTTTTTAAGATTTTTTTATTTATTATATGAGAGACAGAGAGGGAGAGAAAGAGAGAGAGAGAGAGAGAGAGAGGTGGAGACACAGGCAGAGGGAGAAGCAGGCTCCATGCAGGGAGCCCGATGGTGGGACCCAGTTCTGGGACTCCAGGATCACACCCTGGGCCAAAGGCAGATGTTCAACTGCTGAACCACCTAGGTGTTCCTTGGTGTTTTAAAAGTAGAAATTTTAAACTTTTTTTTTAAGCCAAGGAACCTATTATTTAAATATAATGTTATAAAGAAACCCAAATATGTCAGTCAGGTATAAAGAGAATTTATCTGATTAAAAGTGGATTGTGGGGATTCCTGGGTGGCACAGCGGTTTAGTGCCTGCCTTTGGCCCAGGGCGCGCGTGATCCTGGAGACCCACAAATCAAATCCCACGTCGGGCTCCCGGTGCATGGAGCCTGCTTCTCCCTCTGCCTGTGTCTCTGCCTCTCTCTCTCTCTGTGACTATCATAAATAAATAAAAATTAAAAAAAAAGGTGGATTGTGTCTGACCTTTAACCAGTTACTTACTTGTTCACCTCTTTACATGTCTGCTTATGCAAAGACTCCAAAGCAGCCCTGGATTAACCTTTGAGGAAAATAAGCTTGAGTTCAGGGCACCAAGAGAAGGGGAACACCACAGTTTTTGGCCCTGGCTATCATGCCCTTTACTCTTTCACTGCCACACTTAAGTGTAGGAAATTGTTTTGTAATTGTCTTTATCTGCTATGTTGCAATTTAATGTGCACTGTTAATGTATCTTTTTTCTTTGGTATAGTGAGTGACTGACTCGGGGCTAAGTTTGATATGAAGGTATTACATTTTTTTCTGACTATGGTGTGAGTTCCACTTAACCAATTGGCATTTATGTCATGTACTGATTTGTGTAAAGAACCCTGAAGCTCTTTATTTTAAGCAATGGATGGGTTAGGGGGCATCACTGTTGGGCTGTGTTGAGGGCATTAGTTGGTCTTAATCCAGCCCTGCTCCAAAGTGTGCAATTTTAAAGTCCACTGATACAGCAGAAAAAAACCTAGAAATTACTGTGTGAGAAGTATTTAATAAGTGTTAGCTCTTTTACTGTTGTAACCCAAATAATGATTTTTCTAAAAGTTAACTATGTTGCCAGTTCCATTCACAATAAAGCTACGGACAAAGGCTTCAGAAATCACAAAAAATTGCATATGCACAAAATTTTGGACACATTATCAAGGAGTTCACAGACATCAAGTTAAAAACTCTTGTTTGAGATTTGAATGGTGGAATACTGTGCTGTGAATACTGATTAATTAGCTAATTCACAGTTTAATACGAAGTTATAAGAAGTATTGTTTATATCTATCTTATTTCCAAAAAGGAAAAGTAGTAGGACCATTTTACGAATGTGGTCCATATGCCATGCAATAAGATGAAAAATAAGAATTGAGAAAGTCAGCTGTAGGGAAAACAGAGATGGAAAGAAGGTGAAGTAGGATTAAAGGTAATACCTAAGGACATGGTAATATTTTCAAATCCCTGGCCTAATAAGTAAAGACCAGGATACGACAAGAGTATTTGACCTGTATTTTTAGTATCTCCTGGGCCTCAGGTCCTGGGTGGCTCTGTGAGTTGGAACATCTGACTCTTGATTTCAGCTCAGGTCATGATCTCAGGGTCATGAGATCAAGCCCAGAGTCAGGCTCTGTGCTGGGTGTAGAGCCTGCTTAAGATTCTCTTTCTCCCTCTGCCCCTCCCCTTGCTCTCCTTTTCTCTCTTAAAAAAAAAACAAAACAAACAAACAAAAAAACCAACAACAACAACAACTCCTGGGCCTTTTCCCTGTATTTTTCTACTTCTCTATGTTGTGCTGTTTCTTTGTGCAAACATTTCTATCATTATTTCCCTTTCCTGCTTTTTTTCCTTTTCTTTTTCACTTTTTTTCATGTAGCCCTTCATCTCCCTTCCTTAATGTGCCCTCAGTCAAAACCATAATGTGACACCAGTGTCTAAATATCTTACTTAACGTCTTCTGTTTTTGTTTTGCCTTTTTTTAAAAAAGATTTTATTTATTTATTCATGAGAGATAGATAGAGAGAGAGGCAGAGACACAGGCAGAGGGAGAAGCAGACTCCATGCAGGGAGCCCAACGCGGGACTTGATTCCAGGTCCCCAGGATCACACCCTGGGCCAAAGGTGGCGTTAAACCAATGAGCCACCCAGGCTGCCCCCTGTTTTTGTTTTATAAATAAATTTAGTTTAACTTTGCACTCCCTCCCAATGCCCCTCAACCAGAATTACTTGCTTTTTATAATCCATGTGGTCCATTATTGACTTTCCCTGATTCATATTTCTTAATTGAGTAAATATTTCCCATTCTTGCTTTATTTATGCTCCTGATTATTATAGTAGACATTAATGCTAAGTTAATACAAGGATATTTCAAAAGCTAATCTTTTTTTTTTTTGCATTATTCCAGGGAGAAAATTTGTAATTAAATGAAGATATTGATGTGATGAAAAATGAGATTTTTGGTACTGTGTTTATTACATGTAGCTCATACTTCATAGAAGCTGTTACTTTATTGCTTTTGAATAAATTTTTATTTCAGTATATTTTTAAAAAGTTTTCTAAAGCTTATTCTTTTTGTGAAAGTTCATTTTTGGTTTAAAACTTGCCACCTACCTTGTCTTTCTTTTTTATATAAAAATCATTTTTAAAATGCATAATAAGTACATTTACTAACTTGTATGTTCAATTAGACTAACATTTTTTGCTTACTTTCCTAGTAATACTTTATTTTTAAAATAAGTAATATGAATTTAGAAGTCATTCTGCCACAGGTTCATAATTGTACTAATAATGGCTAGCATTTGTTGAGTGTTTACCATTCATTTTTCAGTCACTATTCTGGGTACTTTATATTTGTTAACTCATTAAATTTACATAATCTATTTTATTTTATTTATATGAGAGGAAAAAAAGCATGAGATGGGGAAGGGGCAAAGAGAAGAAGAAGCCAACTCCCCACCAAGCAGGAAGCCTGATGCTGGGGCTCTGTCCTAGGATCTAAGATCATGACCTGAGCTGAAGGTAGATGCTTAACTCCCTGAGCCACCCAGGCGCCCCTCACATAATCTATTTTGTGAGGTATAGATATTATTATACGTGGTGTGTGTGTGTGTGTGTGTGTGTGTTAGTAGAATTATTTAACATAATGACACAAGTATGTGTTTCAAAGAAAGGGATTTGTTGTAAGTATCATGAGATGGACTTTGGGTTAATGGCCCCATTTAGACATAGCTAGCTTTATGGTAGAATAAAAAAATGCAGCAAAATTAAGATGACATATTTAAACCTTCAAATTAAAAAACCTCCCAAAAGTTCAAATTTGTTGTCTTTAGACCAAATATTTAAAGTGTATATAAATATGTCCTTAAAAAATAATATGGAGTTAATTTTTTTCTAATATGTAAATAGTAAAGCCATTAATGTTGACAGTACTATTTGAATAACACTATTTCAGAATTTGTAATTACCTGTCAGGAATAGAATAAAGTTTATCTTTTTACTTCTACTTGCTAGTGACCCTAAGAGTTAAATTATTGTTAGTCTTCTTAGCACCCTATTTCCCTTTCCCCTAACTTTCTACCATGTGCCTTATGAGCTCTTGTTAATGGACTAGTGAATATTATTTAGTCACATTGTACATCTGACACCTTCATTAATTTAGTTTCCAATCTGAGATGGACTGTTAATTTTGACAAACTCTAACCTCTTCCTCTTAGCTTCCTTTCTCTTCCTCCTGACACGAATGTTAATATTTGTTATTCTTTTCAACTACCTGCTTTACTGCATCTTCCATACTTTCAAGAGATAACTTAGCCACATACTTCAGAGGAGATCTTCAGGTCCAATCTCCCTCAATTTCCTTCATCTTTATAGACCTGCCTATGTCAGCATGCATTCATTTTTTCTTCCCTCCTACCTCAGAAAAGCCTATTTCTCTAAATGGCCAGTCCTTGTACTTGTATGCTAAATTCCATTCTTTCCCTTTGATTATATGATTTTACTGTATTAAATATCCCACGTCTTGTCCTTTATCTTTAATTCTATCCCTTTGATTTCTTTCATTCATATAAATATGTTCAAATTGCTTCCGTGGCCTAAACAACAAAAACTAAAATACCACCTTTATAATACCTACTCCTCAAGAAAATACTGTGTCCTTATAGTATATACTTATCTTATTTGAACTTTTCCACATCACATTGGATTTCACATATAGTTGCAATTGGAATAGCCGTGTTATGCTCTAATCCATTCACCTCCATAATCCCTGGCTACTGTTGATTCATCCAGGGTTAGATACTTTGTTTAGGTGGAGCCAGTCTTTTCTTAGGAATTTTGAAACTGAGACTGCAAACAAACTCCACTATCTTTTTGCATGCCTTCACTATAAAATCCAAGACTCCAGAGTTCTTGATAGCCATCTTTCCTACCATGTGGGCCAAAGCAGCAATGCAACTAGTCTGGACAAAGAAGGAGAGAAAATGAAACAAACCTACAGAGAAGAACAAGAAAAAGAATAACTCAAGATCTTGGTTCCACATGCTTTTGAGACTCAGCCACATTAGTGTCCTTGCATTTTGAGATACCACAATATTCTTATAGTAAGCCCTTTTATAAAGCTCATTCAAATTGGATTTCTGTCACTTGCAAGCAAAAAAGCACTAATCAATACACTTTGTCTTTTATTTTTTGCCACCAAATATCTTAGAAAAACCATTCTGTATTCCGTGTTTTACTCTTTACTTCCAAAGCAATCCTTAACCTAATACAATCTGACTTCTACCACTGTTGCCACATCTAGCATCCTGTTTTCATTATTTGATTTTTGGTAGCATTTGAGATTGTTTACCAGCTCTCCTGTGTTATCTCTTGATCTTGCTCTAGAGCATTGCTGGTCTTTCCTAATTCTCCTTTTAAAAACAAATAGCTAATCTTTATGTAATGCACACTACGTGCCAGGCAATGTTGTAAACTCTTTACAAATACTACTATATTTGTAATGAGGAACAACTGTGAGGTAATATCTTTCCAGGAAGTCATGCAACACAGCACTATAGTACCATATGATATAGATCTAAAATAGTTTATTGAGGAAAAGTTTACAAAGAGGGTAGTAATAGAATACACACAAGCCCTCAAACTCTTATCCTATACCTTAGGCATAGTCTCCATGCACTGTCTTCAGAGTTCCAGTGGAAAGAAACCCTGCCTCAGTAATATTCTACATATTTGGGATGCCTGGGTGGTTCAGCAGTTAAGTATGTCTGCCTTCAGCCTGGGGTGTGATCCTGGAGTTCTGGGATCGAGTCCCACATCGAGTTCCCTGCATGGAGCCTGCTTCTCCCTCTGCCTATGTCTATCTCTCGCTTTCTGTGTCTCTCATTAATAAATAAATAATCTTTAAAAAAATAATTCAAAAAATATTCTACATATTTAATTTTTTATTTAAATTCAATTTGCCAACATATAACATCACCCAGTGTATTCTACATATTTATTATTGGAATGGGATAGGGAATATCTGTGTAGCTATGCACTAATGGAAAAGTCTTTGTAGATGAAGTGGCCATGTTAGAGAGAGGGAACCTTTCTGTTCCTCTGTTGAGCTAACTGAAATTTGTTGATACACCTGTCTTTGCTACTAAAAGTTTGAGAGGACAGGAGATTGGGGGCTGAGCCTCCAGAGCTATCGTGATTGTCTCTCATTAGGCAAGTGCTAGTATTTTTCACTGTGTTTTACAGAAGAGAAAACAGGCACAGAAAGGTTAAGTTATTTTTCTCATGGTCATGGTAACTTTATAACAGCTGAGATTTGAACTGACTCCAAAGTCCATGCTCTTAACTACTAAAGCCACATTGCCTCTTTGTATTGCCTTTTTACTTCTTTAAATATCCATTCTTCGTATACTTATCTGCCTACTCTAAAACACTGGGATTTCCTAGGCTTCTGCCTTCCTCTTCTGAAGATACATGTTCTTACATCATCTCATCCAGACCTGTTGCTTCAGTAATAATCCTTATGGTAATAACTTTCAGATCTGTATCTTCATTTTTTTCTTGCAACAGATCTGTATTTTCATTGGCCTATCCAGAAAGTTCCCTGCATATCCTATAGATATTTTTTAAAGAAAACTTTAAATTTATCCAAAACTAAAGTCATGATATCTTCTCAAAATTTACCTGTCCTGCTTTTGTATTTTCCTTTTGTTTAGATGTTTGCTTATTTTGCATCATCATTCACCCAGTTCTTTAAGATTTATTTTAATTTATTTGTTATTTATGATGAGAGAGAGAGAGAGAGAGGCAGAGACACAGGAGGAGGGAAAAGCAGGCTCCATACCGGGAGCCCCACATGGGACTCGATCCCGGGACTCCAGGATCGCGCCCTGGGCCAAAGGCAGGCGCCAAACCGCTGAACCACCCAGGGATCCCTTCATTCACCCAGTTCTTGCAGTCAAAGACCATAATCTGGTGGCTGTCAGGTCACTGTTCTCTCTATGCAAAACATAGCGATTAGACTATTCTGCTTAAGCTCTCCATGCCTATAGGTTCTTGTTAATCGTGTTTCATCTATGAAATCTTACATTCCAGCATTCCCACTGTCTGACAACAATCTTATCTTTTCATCTCTCTCTCTCTAATCCCTGTTGATCTTTTTCCATATTATTAAGAACGTATAGGGATGCCTGGGTGGGTAGCAGTTAAGCTCCTGCCTTTGGCTCAGGGTGTGATCCTGGAGACCCGGGATCGAGTCCCACATCGGGCTCCCTGCGTGGAGCCTGCTTCTCCCTCTGCCTGTGTCTCTCCCTCTCTCTGTCTCTCATGAATAAATAAACAAAATTTTAAAAAAAATCGTATATCTGGGGCACCTGGGTGGCTCGGTTTATTTGGCATCCAACTCTTGATTTTGGTTCAGATTGTGATCTCAGGGTCATAGGATTGAACCTCACTTCAGAGCTCCATGCTCAGCGGGGAGTCTGTTTAAGATTCTCTCACTCTTCTAGGGGTAAGCACAATGACAAAAAAATATAGTGTTATTCCTCACTTCCTAGACTTTGTCCCAGTGTACAGAATTCTGTGATTCTGACACTAACTCTGAGAAGGGTTGCTGCTATCAGCCTTGCCCACTGTGACTTCTCTACACCGAAGGAGGAACTCTCTAGATTGATGCCCACAGCACTGTGATCAGAGCTTCCAGACATTGCCTTGAGAAACGAGAGGGCAAGTGTCTTCACCCAAAGCCCCCAGGGCTCCCTTTCTTCCCAATGTTAGGAGGCAGGGATGTCAACAGCCCTCTCACTGCAGCCCCTAGCACTTGGTCAGTCACCCTCAGCCTTAGCACTTTGTTCACTGTCCTGTGTCAGAGCACTGAGCTCCACCCTTTTCTGAGAAAGTATGTCGGCTGAAGGTGGTTCATTTGTTTTTTAATTGTATATCTTTTTGTATGATAAAAACTATATTTTGTACTTAACCAGATATATTTTCACCCCAAGTGGGGGGTATTCTTTGTAAAAAAAAAAATAAAAATAAAAGTTTTTTCATGAAAAAAAAAGGATTCTCTCACTCTCCCTCTGTCCCTCCCCCCACTCATGCTCTCTTTCTCTCTAAAACAAATGGATAAATCTTAAATAAATACGTGTGTGTGTGTGTGTGTGTATACTTTCCATTTAATGGTTTTTCCTATAATGTGGAATCCCATGATAGAGGTAATATAATATGGTTAAGAATATGGACTTTGAGTAGGATCCTTAAATCCATGAGAGAATTATTGGTATTTGTCTTGCCCTCATGTCCTAAACAATTATAAAACTGGACAAAACATGCAAGGCAGTTCTTTTTAGGCATTGAGGAATGGGTAGCACAAGACTATAATCCTTAAAAGAAGGAAAACATTTCAGATTAACTCTATGGTTCGCCCAGGGAAGACTGGATGCAGACTTCCCCAGTTACAACTCTGGTACAGGGAGAGAAAGCCTGAGTGGAGTGGTATTCATGCTGAGCTGAGGCAGATATCAGAGTTTGGAGTTGCTATGATGGCTAGAACTTGTGGAGCAGAATACCAAAGATGAGGAAGCTTTATACAAAGGGTAGGCACAGAAGACTGAGAGTTTCCCTCAAGTCCCTGTAAAGGCAGACTTTACATGTACAGGATGAAAATTGGCAAGACATAATAGAGAATGGCTGCTATTAGGCTGAGTGGACAGGAGATACCAGAACTTGCACACTCCTAGGGAATGTTGGAGTTCCAGCCTGTCCACAGAGGAGGATGCTTGCTGAACAACTTGGGCACATAAGGTCACCCACTGGGTATAAGAATCAAGCCCTAGAATAAAGGTATCCCACAGAACTAAATAAAAACCAAAATAGACACACCCTACCAAAGGGTAAATCCAAGTCTGAGAGGATCAAGAACATCCACCAATAATTTAACTCAATATTCTTTAAAAGAAAGCAAAATAATTCAGAAAGGCAGAATCACTTTTATGTATCCATCACACTGTTCAGCATACAATAAAAATTATCAGACATAAATAGAAAAATCATGATCTATAACCTAGAGAAAAGTCAGTCAATAAAAACCAACTCAAGTTAACCCAGATACTGGAATGAGCATACAAGGTCTACAAAGCAACTATTGTAAATACTTTTGAAGGTTTAAAGGAAAAGATGTACACAATGAATGAACAGAGGGGGAGGAATCTCAGCAGACAAAAAGAAAATATAAATGAACAAAATGGAAATTCTAGAACCAAAAATTACTGTATCTGAAATTTAAAATTCCCAGTGTGGCCTTATCTGCATATTGGAAATAAGAGTTAAAGACAAATTAATAGAAAATGTCAACTCTGAAGAACAGAGAAAAATGGTTGGATAAAGATGAACAGAGCAAGCAAGACAATGTGAGCCATTGTTAAGAAGAAAATAAAAAGAAAATGAGGCAGGAAAAATTTTTTTAAAAATTATGACTAAAAATATATACCAAAGTTGGTGTGGGGGGAAAAAAGACAATCTACAGATCCCACAAGTTTAACAAAAAAGCATCATACTTAGGTTTATAGTAGTGACAACTCCTGAAAACTGAAGATAGAAAGAAAATCTTAACAACAGAGAAAAAATCTCACATAGGGAGCAATGAATCAAAAGGCTGATTATTGACCAGAAACAGTGAGACACACCTTACATATAAAGACAATACTGGTTACAAGTAAAAGGTATAGAAAAAGATGTGCCAGGCAAACAGGCAATTCCTGACAAAGCAGACTTCAGGAAAGAAGTATTAGTGAAGATAAAGAATGTTCATAATGGTAAAAGAGCCTTTTCAGTAGAAAGACATACTCCTAAGTGTGTATACACCAATTAACAGATTTCAGAACACATAAAGTAAAAACTAACAAAACTAAAGAGAGAAATAAAAAAATCCACAATCATAGTGGGAGTTTAACCTCTATTTTCCAGTAATTTAAAGAATAAGAGACAAAAACAAAACAAAACAAAACGAGGATATAGATTTGAACGTAACTATCAACTAGCTGGACTTAATTGACATTTAAAAAATACCATTCCTGGGTGCCTGGATGGTCCAGTTTGTTGAGCATCCAATTCTCGATTCTGGCTCTGGTCATGATCTCATAGTCATGGGATCAAGCCCTGGGCCAGGCTCCATGATCAGTGGGGAGTCTGGTTCTCTCCCTCTGCCTCTCCCTCCAGCTCTCTCTCTGTCTCTCTAAAACAAATCTTTTTTAAAAATAGAAATAAAGACTACCACTCCTAACAACTGTGAAATACACATTCCTTTCAAGTGTATGTGGAATGTTGACAGATCATATGTTGAGCCATAATTTAGGTCTCAATAAATTTCAAAAGACTATATCTCTGACCACAATATCCTTAAACTTCAATAGCAACATATCTAGAAAATCTAGAAATATTTGGAAATTAATCATGCATGTAATCTTTGGGTCAAAGAATGTGTAAAAAGGGAATTTAGATTTTATCTTTAATTGGTAATGAAGACAAAAGTAAAAATGTATTAGAGACAGCTAAGGCAGTAATTAGAGGGAAACCTTTCTATAAAGAAGAAAGGTTTAAATCAGTGGTCTAAATTTCCACCTTAAGAAGTTAGAGGGGGAAAACAAATTAAAAAACAAAGAACAAATTAATCCTAAAGTGAATAGAAAAGGAAAAAGTGAACAATAATCAGTGATACAGAAAACAATAGAGAATCTATACAGCTAAAAGTTGATTCATTGAAAATATTAAACTATTTGATCGAGGAAGGCTGATCAAGAGAGAGAATACAAATAGCCAATATTTAGAATGAAATGGGGGCTAGCTATGACAATAGATACTACAGACATTTTTAAATATGACAAGGGAATATTAACACTTGAAACTGAAAATGGAGGAGGGGAAAGTTCACTGATTATTTTATGAGGCAACTTTAACAATGATACAAAAATTTAACAACAGTACATGAAAAGAAGATATCCCTTGTGAGCATACAGTGTAGATCAGAAAACTATAACCCTCAAGCCAAATGTGGCTCTCCTTTTCCTGTTTTTGAAAATAAACTTTGAGAGATGCTTGGGTGGTTCAGTTGGGTTAAGCCACAGACTCTTGATTTCAGTTCAGGTCATGATCTCGTCATGAGATTGAACCCCAAATTGGGCTCCACACTTGGTATGGAGTCTGCTTGAGTCTCTCTCTCCTTTTCCCTTTGCCCTTCACCCCATTTGTATTTGTGCACATGTTTTTTCTCTAAAATAAATCTTAAAACATTTTTTTGATTATATGTTGTCTATAACTGCTTTTGCATTATAGCAGCAGACTGAATAATTGTGACAAAGACTACATGGCCACAAAGTCTAAAATATTTACTATTCGGCCTTTCAACAAAAAAGTTTTCGACCTCTGACATAGACACAGAAATTCTCAAAGAAATATTAGCAAGAAAAATCCAGAGATATAAAAAGAAGGTTATATAATTACCAAATGACTCTTATGCCATTAAGTGTGGGTTGCCTAAATACTAAAAAATCTAAAGGGGATGGGACACCTGGGTGGCTCAGCGGTTGAGCGTCTGCCTTTGGCTCAGAGCGTGATCCCATGGTCCTGGGATCAAGACCCACATCCGGCTCCCCACAGAGAGCCTGCTTCTCCCTCTGCCTGTGTCTCTGCCTCTCTCTGTGTGTCTCTCATGAATAAATAAATAAAATCTTTTTAAAAAATCAACCTGAGGATTGATAGAACAAACTGCACAACTACAGGGAGAGAAGGGTCCACTTCAAGGAAGGTAGGAAATGTTCGGGAGAGAAACATTACAAGTCTGTAGAGGGGAGGCAGCCCCAGTCATGGAGAAAGGCAAAGAGAGACAGTGGAGCTCACAGCGATCTGCACAAGGAGAACACTTCCCCAAAGCCGATGGCTGGGAAAATAAGAGGGACTGAATTTTCTGAGTTTTGCAACCAGCGGGGCTCAAAGATGAGTTTTCGAGGTCCCTGGGCGTGGCTGGGATAGAGCCTGGAGGTTGCTGCCCTACTCCTGGAGTGGAGGCAGTCATACAACCCCAGGGCAGACTGACAATCTGAGGATCACCTAAAGGGCATGGGAAGAAACCGTACTTTTTGGAGCACATCTGTGAGAGGTGGCATTGCCTCTGGGGACAAAACAAACAGTGGGCACCATTTCTCTTCCCTGCCCCTTATGATAGGTATAGAGACACCTGTTAAGGGCAGTAACTGGGACACTAGCTGTTTAGCTTGCTTTCTCCAAGTCCCATGCCCCTGTGCTCTGAAGGGACAGCCATTCTGGTTCAAACCAGCATCAGTTCCAGCAGGGCGAAACCCTTTCCCAGAGGACTGGTGAAAGTCCCCACCACACTAGGTCTCTGAAGTTTGGCATTTTAAAAGTCAGCAGGCCTGACTGAGGTAGAGCCCAGGTGCATTGTTGCACCAGACAGGCAACCAACCCAGAGACAGAGTGAAATCAGTGATGTGAAAAATGCCTGTGACGCAGAAGGGGAAATTATTTGCTCCTCAGAAAGTGCTTCCCTGAGAGCAGCAAGCATGGACTCTCCTCCACAGAGTAGGCTAGCACCATTTCCCTCCCCTTCCTCTTAGCACAAGCCAACTTCAATAAGCAGCAGAAGCCAGTCCTAGCTGTCTACCCTGCTTACACCACATTCTTCCCCAGGCCCCCCCTGTGCTCTACTGGTGCTACTTTTCTTGAGCAAATGTGTGTGAGGGCCAGCACAATGGGCCCCCCCTCAGAAGGCCAGCACAAACCCGTGCATCACATCTACTGACCATAGGGTTCTACAAAACTTCAGTTTTCGTGGAAGTAGCATCAGGTCTCCTGATGCTTTAGCAAGGAGACCAGAACGCACCTAGTTGAAACTTGCCACACTCTGGCCAAGGCCCAAACTCCCCACTGCCGGCTGGTAGAAACTCTACAGACCACTGATCTGAGGGGTAGAGCAGCAGAGTGCACACAGCACACACCAGAGACACTTCCCGGAGCGAGAGGCCCTGTACATTATATGACCTCTTCTTCATAAAACCATTACTCTCAGGGGCAGGAAAACTAACACAGAAGAAGACAGAGACCTAGACAAAATGCCAAGACCGAGGAATTCATCCCAAAAGACAGAACAAGAAAAAGTCACAGCCAGGGATCTAATTCAAACAGATATAAGTAATATGTTTGATCCAGAATTTAAAACAATAACCATAGGATAGTTGCTGGGTTGCAGAAAAGCATGGAAGACACCAGGGAGACCCTTACCATAGAGATTAAAAAAAAAAAAAAAGATAAAAAACAATCAGGCTGAAATGAAAAATGCAGTAACTACGGTTCAAAACTGACTGGATGTAATGACTACAAGGATGGGAGAAGGAGAGGAATGTATAAGCGATAGGGAAGACAGAATTATGGAAAACAATGAAGCTGAACAAAAGAGATAAAAAGCAATTTGGATCACAAAAGTAGACTTAGGGAAGTCAGTGACACCATCAAACATAGTAACATTAGTAGCATGGGAGCCCCAAAAGAAGAGAGGGCAAAGGGGGCAGAAGGTTTATTTGAGCAAATTGTAGCTGAAAACTTCCCTAATCTGGGCAAGGAAATGGATATCCAAATCAGGAGGCACAGGGAACTCCCATCAAAATCCACAAAAGCAGGCCAACATCAAGATATATTGCAGTTAAATTTGCAAAATATAGTAATAAAAAAATCCTAAAAGCAGCAAGACCAAAGAAGTCCCTAACTTAGAAGGGTAGACCAGTAAGGTTAGCAGCAGGTCTCTCCATGGAAACTTTTGGCAAGCCAGAAGGGAATTACAACGCCCCGCCCATATTGCCACAAGTGCAAAGGCACCCGAGAGTCCCCCAAACCATCAGGCCCTGCCCCAGAAGACAAGCAGGAACAGCTCGCCAGATGAAGTTTCTGATGGGGGTAGGGAGGGAGAGAGTACATGGTATAGCACTCATGGGGTTTTATTCTTCTTTAATCTTTCAGTTTTATTTTTTTCAATTTTTTAATTTTTGTTTTTATATAGACATTATATAATAATATATAATATATAATATAATATAATAAATATAATAAATATTATATATATATAATGTTCCTTTCATTGTATTTTATGGTATTTTTGCATATACAATTTTTTCTTTTCCTCCTATTTTGGGATCTAGTTTCTTTTAACAAAAACACCAAAATATACCCAGGATCCAGTTTATTGTTTTGTTCTGTTTAATTTCTTGTTTGAATTTTTCCATTTTTGTTGTTACTATTTTTATCCCTCTCTCTCTTTCTTCTATTCTTTTCTGGACATAATGACAAGATGGAGAAACTCACCCAAAAGAAAGAACAGGAGGAAGTATTCACTGCCAGGGATTTAATCAGTATGGATATAAGTAAGATGTTGGACTTAGAATTCAAAACAATGGTTATAAAGATACTAGATGGGCTTAAAAAAAAAAAGCATAGAAAACACTAGAGAATACTGTAGAAATAAAAGAACTAAAATCTAATTGAAAATTAAAATTTAAAATGCTATTACTGAGATGTGAATCAAAAAACAGAGGCCCTAACAGCTAAGATAAATGAAGTAGAAGAGTGAGTCAGTGAAATAGACAAAAATGAGAATTACAGACCAATATCCCTGATGAAAATAGATGCAGAAATTCTCATCAAGATACTAGCCAATAGGATTCAACACTACATTAAAAGGATTATTCACCACGACCAAGTGAGATTTAAGGGCTGTAAGGTGGTTCAACATCCACAAATCAATCAATGTGATACACTACATTAATAAAAGGACAAGAACCAAAAGATCCTTTCAATAGATGCAGAAAACACATTTGACAAAATACAGCATCGTTTCTTGATAAAAGCTCTGTAATGTAGGGATAGAAGGAACATACCTCAGTATCATAAAAGCCATATACAAAAAACCCACAGTGAATATCATTCTCAATAAGGAAAAATTGAGAGTTTTCTCACCAAGATCAGGAACAATGACAGTAATGTCACTGTCACCACTGTTGTTCAATATAGTACTGGAAGTCTTAGCCCCAGCAATCAGACAACAAAAAGAAAAAAAAGGCATCCAAATCAGCAAAGTCAAACTCTCTTTGCAAACAACATGATATTCTATGTAGAAAACCCAAAAGACTCCACTCAAAAATTGCTAGAACTGATGCAGAATTCAGCAAGTCACAGGACATAAAACCAATGCACAGAAATCATTTGCATTTCTATGCAATAATAATGAGGCAGAAGAAAGAAATCAAGGAACCAATCCCACTTACAATTGCACCAAAACTATAAAATACCAAGGAATAAAGCTAACCAAAGAGGGAAAGGATTTATACTCTGAAAACTAAAGAACACTTAAGAAAGAAATTGAGGAAGACACTAAGAAATGGAAAAACATTCCGTGCTCATGGACTGGAAGAAAAATATTACTAAAATGTCTATGCTCCTCCCCCACAAAAATCTATACATTCAATACAATCCCTATCAAAATACCAACAGCATTTTTCAGAGAATTAAAACAAACAATCCTAAAATTTGTATGGAACCACAAAAGGCCTTGAATAGCCAAAACAATCTTTAAAAAGAAAAACAGGAAAAAAAAAAAAAGAAAAAGAAAAACAGGGATCCCTGGGTGGCTCAGCGGTTTAGCACCTGTCTGTGGCCCAGGGCGCGATCCTGGAGCCCCTGGATCGAGTCCCACGTCAGGCTCCCAGCATGGAGCCTGCTTCTCCCTCTTCCTGTGTCTCTGCCTCTCTCTCTATGTCTATCATAAATAAATGAATAAATAAATCTTTTTTTAAAGATTTTTTTTTAAAGAACAAACCTGGAGATATTACTATTCCAAATTTCAAGTTATATTACAAAGCTATAATAATCAAAACAGAATGGAGGAAGCAAGAATATGCAATGGTAAAAAAAATCTCTTCCACTAATGGATAATTGGAAAACTGGACAACTACAAGCAAAAGAATTAAACTGGGTCACTTTCTAATACTATGCACAAAAATAAACTCAAAATGGATTAAAGACCTAAATATGAGACCTGAGACCATAAAAATTCTAGAAGAAGGTACAGGCAGTAATTTATCTGACATCATCTATATCAACATTTTTCTAGATATGTCTCCTAGGGCAGGGGAACTAAAGCACTAAAGCAAAAATAAACTATTGGGACTACATCAAAATAAAAACCTTCTTCACAGCAAAGGAAACAATCAACAAAACTGAAAGCCTACAGAATGGTAGAAGATATTTGCAAATGACATATCTATAAAGGGTTACTATCCAAAATATATAAAGAATTTATCAAACTCAACATCAAGAAACCAAATAGTTAAATAAAAAATGGTCAGAAATGAACAGACATTTCTCCAAAGACATATAGATGGCCAGCAGATATATGAAAAGAAAGATGCTCATTAACACTCACCATCAGGGAAATGCAAATCAAAACTATAATGAGGTATCAACTCGTACCTGTCAGAATGGCTAAAATCACCACACAATACAGATGTTGGCAAGGATGTGGAGAAAAAGGCATACTTTAGCACTGTCAATGGGAATCCAAAGTAGTGCAGCCACTGTGGAAAAAGGCCGGTAAAAGGTAAAAATAGAACTACCCTATGATTTAGTAATGGCACTACTAGGTATTTAACCAAAGAATACAAAAACATTAATCCAAAACGTTTACATGCACCCCTATGTTTTTAGCAGCATTATTTACCATAGCCAAGATACGGAAGCAGCCCCAGTGTCCATTGTTAGATGAATGCATAAAGAAGATGTGACATACACACACACACACACACACACACACACACACACAATGGAATATTATTCAGCCATAAAAATAATGAGATCTTGCCTTTTGCAACGTGGGTGGATCTAACGAGTATAATGCTAAGTGAAATAAGTCAATCAGAGAAAGACAACTACCATATGACTTCATTCATATGTGGATTTGAAGAAACTAAATAAATGAACAAAGAAGAAAAAAGATATCAAAAAACCAACTCTTTTTTTTAAATTGGAGTTCAATTTGCCAACATATAGCATAACACCCAGTGCTCATCCCATCAAGTGCCCCCCTCAGTGCCCGTCACCCAGTCACCCCCACCCCCCGCCCACCTCCCTTTCCACCACCCCTTGTTCGAAAAAACCAACTCTTAATTACAGAAAACAGACTTATGGTTATGGGGGGGGGGTGTAAAACAGGTGAAGAGGATTAAGAGTACACTTATCTTGAGGAGCACTGAGTGATGTATAGAATAGTTAAATCACTATTGTATGCCTGAAACTAATATAACACTATATGTTATCTATTCCAGAATTAAAATAAAACAAAAACTCAAAATGGATTAAAGACTTAACTGTAAGACCTGAAACCATAAAGCTCCCAGGAGAAAAAAAGAGATGAACAAAAAATAGTCTTCAAAAAGTAAATTCCATATGCAAGAAAAGTAAGGGGAGTGCTTTTGGTAAAAGAAGATATGAGAAGGGCAGCCCCGGTGGTGCAGCCATTTAGTGCCACCTGCAGCCCGGGGTGTGATCCTGGAGACCCTGGATCGAGTCCCACATTGGGCTTCCTGCGTGGAGCCTGCTTCTCCCTCTGCCTGTGTCTCTGCCCCTCTTTCGCTCTCTCTGAATGAATAAATAAATAAATCTTAAAAAAAAAAAGAAGATATGAGGAATGAAATGCATTTTTTATTTGTTTTTAAAGATTTTATTTATTTATTCATGAGAGACACAGCGGGACTCGATCCCGCGACTCCAGGATCATGCCCTGGGCTGAAGGCAGGTGCTAAATCGCTGAGCCACCCAGGCATCCCTGAAATGCATTTTTGTTGAGGAAACAAAGTCAGTAATTTTCTCCTAAAATGAGGCTGTTTACTTAAAGAGGAAAGACTTAGGACAAACTCTGGAAAGAAGAAAGAAAAGAAACAAAAAAGGAGGGAAAGAAGAAAGAAAGTTGTAAGAGGTTTATGAAAAAGGATTTTTTAAAAAGGAATTTTAATGTATGGGGCAGCCCCGGTGGCCCAGCGGTTTGGTGCCGCCTGCAGCCCGGGGCGTGATCCTGGAGACCCTGGATCGAGTCCCGCGTTGGGCTCTCTGCATGGAGCCTGCTTTTCCCTCTGCCCGTGTCTCTGCCTCTCATTCTTTCTCTGTGTCTCTATATATAAATAAATAAAATCTTAAAAAAAAAAAAGAAAAAGAAAAAGGAATTTTAATGTATGGTCAAGCTGGCTAAGATTAAAATAAATTGATTAAAAATGAGTTATCGTTTTACTCTGATATTTTTGCAAGACTTCTTCATCTTCAAGGAAAGTTAGGGAAAAAACTGACAAGTACTCTAGAATACAGGTCTCTGATAACTTTAAGGTCATACCATTAAACTGTAAGAATTTATAGAACTCTAATGGAGAAACTGATGGCTTCATAAAACTAACAAAAGATCAAGATCAACAATAATTATGTAAGACTGAATAAACTGAGGAGTATGGTTATAATTTGTATGACTTTTTGTTTGAATAATTGCTAGGTTTTAATCTTTTGTTTTCCAAATATAAGAAAATATTTTCTTTTAAGCTATGACCTACAGCAATTTGGTAAATTACACCTTTATAAGCAGAAATGAATAATTTATCTTTTCCTACCCAATCCCTCCAGAATTTGGAAACTTTCAATGAGTATTCTTATATTTTCATGGCAATATATTTATTTGCATAATTTCAATAACAATTTTTTCTCCTTGTAACAGGACACAGTTGGAAACACTGGATATATAACAAGGCTTTGACTGGAATATAATACCCGAGAGAGACATGCATAGATTCAGATATAACAAGACAGCTTTTAGGACTAAGGTTGACTGTATGGAGTCAATAAACCCTTTGCAAATATCAGCTTGATACCTTGCTTACAGGCTTCCTAGCATCCTTGCTGAGTAAGCAAGGTACTTCCTAGTAGGATCAAGAACCTCATGATATTTTAAGAACCTCTAAAAGATGGGAAGTAACCCAAATCTATAGCTTTTGCAGGTGAAGTCTGATGGCAAGTATTTGGCTTGGCTTCTTACTTGGAAAAGCTGTTAAAAGTTCAATCTGAGATCGTTTATGAAAAGTTCCAAAAAAAAAAAAAAAAAGAAATAAAAGTTCCAGCAAAGCAGATTAAAAAGAGTCTATATGATAAACCACTATTCTTTCCGCACGGATGTGAACAATCAAGCCAAGTTTATTGAAATTAGACTTAAAATTAGTCTTAATGTGATTATCATTGATAGAAATCAGGGTAACTATGGAGAGAAGCATTATGTTTCAGTTGAAACTCCAATATAGGGATGCCTGGATGGCTCAGTGGTTGAGCTCTGCTTTCGGCCCAGGGCATGACCCTGGAGACCCAGGATCGAGTCCCACATCGGGCTCCCTACGTGGAACCTGCTTCTCCCTCTGCTTGTGTTTCTGCCTCTCTCTCTCTCTGTGTCTCTCATGAATAAATAAATAAAACCTTTTTAAAAAGAAAAAAGAAACTACAATATATACTTCCGCATATTAGATTCTAGTTCTGCTCATTATCGTTCAGGTTCTATTTTCTGTAAACTAGACTAGATCCTGAATCCTCTAGTTCCTCCAATGTCTGGCTACAATATCCAAACTAACATTTCCAATGTTTTCTCACCTTTTATTTGAAATTATTGAAAACTAAAACTGCTCTTTTTCCTGAAGCCTTACAAACTATTGAATATGAACAACTTATTGTAAACTTCAGAGAAATCACCACAATAGCTCATATATAGAGAATCTTCATGTCTGTTGCTGTCTGGCCATAAAAATGATTACCAGAGACATTTAAACTGCAAACTAGGAAAATTTATCAGGTTACCACTGCCTGCCCTCACTCCATCTAAAGATGCTTCAATCCTGACATCTAGAAATCTTCTCAACTGGCTACGTTAGAACTCAGAAACTGATATGTTATTTGCTCCAGTCATTAACCATTATTTTTCTTTATTTCCATAGAAATGCCTCTTATTTAATACTGATATTGAACCAAAGCCCTAACTTTGGGAACACACCTGCATCACTGCCACCTGAAATTAGTTTAACTGAACTCATTTTCAAAACTAAGGCAGTGGTTCAATGAGATGGAATAATCTACCAGTTTTTAGTGCCTGGAACTTCTGGGAAGTTTCAAAGGAGGGAAGTCAAGGGGCCCAGGGCAGGTTACCTCAAAATGTGCTACTTCGGCATATTGATTATTTTGAATTAAAGTTTTTAAAGAAATAGTCAGTGCTTGAAGAACACTCTGACCCTTCTTTGTCCCAGTGAAAGGGTAGTCTCTGTGCACCAAGAGGTAGAAAGACATGCTTATAGTCAGAGATACGGAATTCCGGGCTGAGAAGTCTGTATAAACAAGCCTTGTTACTTTTACTAATTTATTACCTCAGCCCAAAGCCTATTTAGGATTTCTCACCAACTGAAGCTCCTGAACACAAGAACACAATTTTCCTGTTAATTCCTCACCAATATATATTTCTTTGTCTAAAATGTACAAAAGCTTTGGTTGTTCTTTGAGTCTCAATTTCATTGCTGGGTCCCCATGCATACATAATAAAACTTTGGGGTTTTTTTTTTCACCTATTAATCTGTTTTATGTCAATTCAGTTTTTAGACCAGTTAGAAAAAAACTTTAATGGAAGAAAAATATTTTCTTCCAGGAAATCAGTAATCAAGCCTCCCAGTAATTGCTTAATGAAGGGGACCCTAGCCATCCCACTTGGCCACAACCCAGCAAAACAGTTTAGATCCTTCCAGCCTTGCCTGCAGAAAGAATACGTGCTCTTGTGCAGTTAAGACTTAGATTTAGGCATGTCATGGATCTCCAAAAGCCTACTCTTGACACCTGGACTCTCCTGATACACACACAATTCTAATTCCCTGCCTTCCTTGACCTGTGCAGCCTGTGCATGCACAGTGCACCCCTTTTCAGCTGCCCTTGAGCACCTGGGGCCCTCCAGGCCTGGGGAGCTGTGGTTGGTCCCCAACCACCTGCATACCCTTCAGAATGAAGGGATTCCAGCCCCAAATATCACAGCTTAAACTGGAGATAATCAGTCTCCAGTTGGACTAAGTGCCTGATGGGGTTCTGGGGTTCTCCAGTAATCAAGGCTCCCAGATGTCCTTTATAGAAGGAAACAGGTCCGGGGCCAGCTGCCTGACCCTACCCTAGCAAGGCAGTCCAGTGTCTTCCAGATCTGCCTTCACCGGGAATTTGTGCATTTGTGTAGTTGAGGGCTTAGAATTAAGCAGATGTCAGTTACCCCACAATAGCCCTCTCCAATAACCAGACTTCTCCCGACAATGTATGAACATCGTCAACACATCTCTATTAATAAAACATACTTTGAACACTGTTGTGAAAGGCAAGACAATAGCAAATAAGCCTCACTCACTAACCCTACCAAAATTACTCAAGACATGGCTTAGGGGGAGGATGGATTATATGTTAACTTCTTAGGACCCCTGAAGACCCACTGATGATTTAGTCTGGACCAATCTTAAAAATAAGATAACTCAAAATTGTGGCCTGATCACTCAACCCAGTAAGTTATATCCAATATTAACAAACAGCAATGAAGTGTGTAGTTGGCTGACTCAGTCAGTGGAACATATGGCTCTTGATCTTGGGGTCATGAGTTCAAGCCTCATACTGGGTGGGGGTAGAGTTTAATTTGAAAAAGAGCCACAAAGGAAGACATTTCAATGCTCTTATTAGGTGCATTCAGTAACAGATGCTGATAGGAAGAAAGGAAAAGTGCTAGCACAAAAAAAGTGATCTCCAGAGTAGGAGGAAACCCAGAGCCTTTTGCTCTTAAGGATAACCACCCACACACTGAGGAATGATGATTTTTTAAATCCTTTTGGCCCTCGTAATTTTAACTTACTAGATGCTAGGGCTATGAAAACAGACAAAACTACGAATCAGAGTCACTAGAGGGAGAGCTTATTCCAGAAAAGAAATGACAAAAATTAGAATGGGATTCCCAGAGACTGATGTGGGCACAAAAACCCAGTTGGCTATTAGTCTCAAGTAGGACTAACCTGATCCTCACAGGAAGTGAGAGGGCACAACCTGGACCCAATACCACAGACGCTAAAGTTAATCAATATTTTAGAGCATTTGGAAAAAACGGTACTAATTTACTAAGATCTTTGTTTGACAGGATAGTAGCAACATGGAGATTAAGATGGCTTATACTTAATATGTCCCTAAGATGTCCCTTAAGACATCTCCATGAAAAATATCTGGGAAAGCTCTAATATAATAATGAAATTAAGACTATTAACTATGATTTATGATAGGAGACAGACACCCTCATCATCACACGATGACCGAACAGATTAAACAGGTCATTCTTCCATTTGCAATGACATGGAAGGACCTACAGAGTATTATGCTAAGTGACATAAATCAGAGAAAGACAAATACCATAGGGTTTTACTCACGTGGAATTTAAAAACAAAAGAGCAAAGGGGAAAAAGGGAGAGAGAGTGAGAGAATGGCAAACCAAGAAACAGACCCTTAACTATAGAGAACAAACTGATGGTTACCTGAGGGGAGGTTGGCAGGAGGATGGATTAAATAGGTGATGGGGATTAAGGAATGCACGTCTGATGAGCACCAGGTGTTGTATGGAAGTGTTGAATCACTGTATTGTACACCTGAAACTAATATCACACTGTATGTTAACTGGAATTTAAATAAAAACTTAAGTAAAATAAAAGGTCATTCTTAAAGCTGTACCCCACAGGATAGAACAACATTATTAACATTTATTTGCAGGTGCCAGAAACACAGGAAAACTGACTGACTTGATCAGAATATCTGAGGAACTAAGATAAAGGCTGTATTTTTAATACTCACATATATGGATAGAACAGGCCTTTCTTTACTTAATGTAAATGGACCCAATCAAAATGAACTACAATAACCTAAACCTACAAGGCCCTATTGGCCACCTAACCTATTTACCATTACACTGTAAAGCAAATTATAAAAATAGAACCCCCAGAAATAGGGGTGACTGGGTGGCTCAGTTGGTTGGATGTCCAACTCTTGATTCAGCCCAGGTCATCAGGGTCCTGAGATCAAGCCCTGCATCAGGCTCTGTGCCTCTTCCCCAGCGTCTCCCCCTCCTCTCTTTCTCTCTTTCTTTCTCTCTCTCCCTCTCTCTCAAATAAATAAAATCTTAAAAAAAGAAAAATAAACTTTCTATATGTTACACTAACCATATCAATAGGGACTCTTTTGTATATAAGAATGCATATACCGGGACACCCGGGTGGCTCAGCGGTTTAGCGCCACCTTCAGCCCAAGGCCTGATCTTGGAGACCCGGGATGGAGTCCCACATCGGGCTCCCTGCATGGAGCCTGCTTCTCCCTCTGCCTGTGTCTTTGCCTCTCTCTCTGTGTGTCTCTCATGAATAAATAAATAAATAAAATCTTTTTTAAAAATGCATATACCACCATGCTGTTAGATATAGGGTCCCAAATAACAATGATACAAGGATATCCTAGTAATTTAGAAAACCTGAACAATAAAAAGGGACTAATTGAAGGACTTGGAAAAAAACCAACCCAAGGATATGAGTACATAGATTGATGAAGGACCAGTTATTAAGGATTAATGTTTCTATAAATGAATGAATGAATCAATCACTTTTCTAGTGCCTGGGTGGCTCAGTCAATTAATCGTCCAGCTCTTGATTTCAGCTCAGGTCTTAATCACAGGCTGAGTTCAAGCCCCATGTTTGGCTCCATTCTGGGCATGGAGTCTACTTTACAAAAAAAAAATCTATAAAAATAAGGCTAAATATTTCATAGGTCCCAATTTAGAAAACATGCTTGGAAAGGATGCCATAGGACTTCTCAAATTAAGGAAAAAATTCAGGAACTCCTAAAGGAACTGATAATTGTGCCTACTATTTCACCATATAATAACCCAATGTGCCCTTACAAAGACAGATTATAGGAACTTAAATACTCCCCCCAAATTGAGAACTCCCAGATACAGGTGTTATCATAAACAATATCACCACTGGATCCAGAACTTATTACATAGTGACAGACTTATCTGACATGTTCTTTGCTATTCCAGTTGCTGAAGAGAGTCAAACCATGATTGCATTTATGTGGGAAAGCAGATAGTTTAAGTTTACTAGGTTACCACAAGGATACCTTAGCTAGTAATAGCCCACAACATTCTAACACAAAACATCCAGGCTGTTCACGAAAATTCAGCATACAAACAAACCAGTATTTCCTATGTTGATGACACCCCTATTTCTGGAAGAACAAACTAGCTTCAAAAATAGAATTAGGGATCCCTGGGTGGCGCAGCGGTTTGGCGCCTGCCTTTGGCCCAGGGCGCGATCCTGGAGACCCGGGATCGAATCCCACATCGGGCTCCCGGTGCATGGAGCCTGCTTCTCCCTCTGCCTGTGTCTCTGCCTCTGTCTCTCTCTCTGTAACTATCATAAATAAATAAAAATTAAAAAAAATCTTTTAAAAAAAAATAGAATTAAATTCTTTACACTCAGAGGGTGGACAATCAACCCAAGTAAGGTCCAATGACCCCACACTACTATAGAATTTCTAGGCATAATTTGGTCCTCTGAAGGCTGAAAAATACCAGACCAAGTCATAAACCAAATAGATTTCATGCCAACTCCTACCAAAAAAGAAGCAGCTCAGAAACTGATTTGACTGCATGGATATTGGAAACAGACATATCACATTTGGGAATATATTAAAGCACATTTATAAAATAACTAGGAAGAGCAGGGACTTTAGATGGACAGAGACTCAAAAGGCAGCCTTTACTTATTTGAAAAATGTTGTCAGAACTTCTAGTACCTTGCCACCAGCTAATGAGGACTCTAAATATACTTTATATTTAGAGCACCTATATTCATAAGGGTTTGCAGCATGGTCACTGTGGACTAAACCACTGCCAGACACCAAATTTTACCCAGTTGGATTTTGGACAAAGAATTTCTTATGATCAAGAACAGATACCAACCAACTGAAAAGCTCACCCGTACACTCTCTGAGGCCCTACAAAATACAGAGCCACTAATAGAAAATAAACTAATTATACTTAAACTCCAATAGCCTATTCTGGAGTAGGTAAAGCAGACCTCTGACAAGCAGAGAAGAACTATTCCTGCCCCCAAAGTCCTAACATGGGAATAGTATATTTCCTTTTTTCTTTTTTAAAAGACTTTATCTATTTATTCGTGAGAGACACAGAGAGAGAGGCAGAGACACAGGCAGAGAGAGAGAAGCAGGCTCTATGCAGGGAGCCCGATGTGGGACTCGATTCCGGGACTCCAGGATCACACTCTGGGCCAAAGGTAGGCACTCAACCGCTGAGCCACCCAGGCATCCCAGAAATGGCATATTTCCAAGCAGGACATACAGATGGACAGTCAACCCTCTGCATTAACTAAAGAAATCTCAGCAATGCCAATAGTGAACTTTACAGATTTTCCAAAGAATGAGCCTACCCAAACTTGAGCAGTCAGGCCATAGGGACCATCCTGGTTTACAGCACTCAACAATAATGGGTTACAGATTAATCGATCTCCTTACCATATGGATTATGCTGGCCAACTGTAGTCTTGAGGACTAATGATGGTCCAATTCCAACAGAGTCAGGCTCAGGAGAAGCAGCACAATGAGCTGAACTAATGGCCATAAAATTGACCATGAACAATCAGTTAAGAAAAATCAGAATGAGTTATATCTTTTTTCAGACTCATGGGAGGCAGCTAATGGAGCTGGTTCATTAGGAACATGGCAGTAAAATGACTGGAAAACAGGAAATAAGAACATACAGGGTAAGGAAGGGCATGTGGCAGAAAATATCACTGGCTGATATATCCATATTCATCACAGGGGTCTCTGCCCATCAGAAGGACACTCTGAAGTAATCAAATTTGATAACCAGGTAGACAAACTTACCAAGAAAACTAATGAGGCAAAGATTCCTAAAATTTATTTTAAAATAAAATGATTCATGGCTAATGAGGAAATCAGTTCAAATCATAACCATAAATAAACAAGAAAGACAGTGGAACATAAAATCTGAATACAGATATGCTCATTGATAAGTTATTGCACAGGCATATCACCAAACAGGTCATGCTGGCATACAGCACTAGAACATGGTTAAAAAAAAGAAACATGTATACCTACCAAATACCTTCAATTTCAAATTAAGATGTAGGAGAACTGCTGGAAGCTTAAAGCTTGGAGGCCATTAATGAATACTTCAGATAAGATCAAACCTGATAGATCCTTCCAGATTACACAAATTGATGATATAGGATCCTTGCCTATACCAGAGCATAATCTATATGCATACCATTGTAGACATATGGTCAGGAATAGAATCACTCTATCCTTACAGGAAAAAATTATCAAAAACCCACCATCAGAGCATTAGAAATCTGGATTGTTCACTATGGCATCACAATCATCATACAGTTAGATTAGGGAGCCCACTTCACAGGAAAGCTAATACAAGAAGGGGCTAAGGAGCAAGGCATAATATCGAACTTCCATCTATCCTACACCTCAATCAGCTCTGGTTCAACTGAAAGATATAATGGCTTGCTCAAGCAAAAATTAGGTTGCTTAGTAACAAACTATATATGAAAGCTTGGACTAAAACAAACTTAGAGGTGGCAAGATCTTTAAACCATAGATATAGAAAGGAGGGAAAAACTCCTATTGAATTAATATGTCAGGCACCAAAAGAGATCAAATTAGCACTAGCAACACCCCAGAATCTAAATTAAAAGGGAAAGTGTTAATTTAAAAACATGATGATATATATAGTACTGGGAAAATTATAGCACTTGCTACTAATGAAACCTATTGGGTAACTGAAGGAAAAGACATATCAAAATTTTAAAAATAACATAATGCTGCTATAAAAATTTCAGGCATGAAGAACATCTTTTATTCTGTCAACACTAGATGCCTAATGTTTATCCTAGCATGATGCAGGGAATTTTGGTAATAATGGCCATAATGACTATAGATTTCCTTGAATAGCAAGAACAACAAAAAATTAAAAATTTATAGGTCACTATATTTATTTTACAGGAATGAATGTGGTATGCATCTTTAACCCTATCATTGTTACTAAATGGGTCAGTGCAGTGTGTCACCAGCTAGCCATACTATTTTGCCTATTGCTTACTATTGAATTACACTTTTGCTGCAACTGTGGATGATCTTCAGACAGCTCCAGCAATGGCTGTGCCACCATTCTGAATTGGAATGACAACTTCTGGTCCAGCTACAACTCCACTGTCTGTGGTATCCTTTAATTCCTCCATGGATCACCATTGTGGTCACCTTATGCTAGGGCTCCCAGCGTCAACAAGCTAAACCTCCTGACTCCATCTGTTGCTATCAGCATCATATATTCACTGGGAAACCTTCAATCAATGGAGAAGCTGAATACTTAGGGGAGCATTTGGGTGGCTCAGCCAGTTAAGCATCTGGCTTTGGCTCAGGTCATGATCCCAGAATCCAGGGATCAAGCCCCATGTAGTGGCTCCCTGCTTAGCAAGGAGCTGGGGAGCTGGTTTCTTCCTCTCCTTCTGCCTGTCCCCACCAGCTTGTTTTCTCTCTCTCTCTCAATCTCTCTCTCTTTCTCTCAAATAAATAGAATCCTAAGAAAAAAAGAAAAAAAGAAAGAAAGAAACTGAATACTTAGGGAAACTGATGACGCAATGGAAACCCTCCACTTCACTCTCCATAAGAATCAATGAGGAGCCTGAAGAACACTCCCTATTAGACTTGAAGGACTTGAAGGATGAAAATTGGCCTGAACTACCAACTGGCTCTTGGTATCACAACCCAGAGCATATGGTGACTGGGTACTGACTTTTGTACCTTTCTCTCATCTTACTGAATTGAGTGCAGCATTGTAGGCAAGCCTGAGACTCTATAAAAGCAGCCATGCTTTAATTCCTGATATACTTTCTGTGTTAGCATTTCATTGTATAAGAGCAGGTACTAAATATGCACAATGGGCATACTTAAATAACCACTTAAATAACCAAAAAAAAAAAAAAAAAAGATTATTTACTACACTTCCAGCTTATACTGTTTAATCCATATTCACCTATTAGAAAATTAACAATAGATCTATGGACACTATGTCCAGTCATTAAAAGAAGAGGGACACCTGGTAAAGTGTAGAGTGGACACTAAGAAAACTTAGCATATCGCACATACCATTATCCTTGGTGATATACATCAGGCTTCCACCTCTCACCACAGATTTCTACCCAAGAATACGGGATTCTGATAACAAAACCTCTCATGCTTATATTAGAACCAAAAATAGTAGCCTAAACTTTGGTATGTAAAATACAGCATTTTCAAGCCAGATATAGATCCCCAAACTGGACTCAGTTTTATCCATCTTCATTTGTGCCACGTTTACAACTTATGCCAAAAACAGATTTGCTAAAGAAAGAAGATGCTTACAATGCCTTGTTGGACTGCTGGGAGGCTTAATTGGAGGATAAATGGCAGTTGCTTTGTCTCATTCCAAATTGATTAAATTAAAAAGAATTTTAAACCAAACAATCACAATTTAACATACATACCATGGCAGCTTTGTCATGGTCGGGTACACAGATGGATAAAATTAGCAATACATTACAGAACATCAATTAATTTCATAAGAATGTAAATAGAGCAATGAAAATTTGACATTAAGTTGGAGGAAATGCTAAGAATAACAAAATACTAAAAAAACACATTAAAGAGGTTTCTCTGCCTATAGATTGTCAATTGTTGCTGTTAAGATTGGTTGATATGTGGAATACTATTAGAATAGCGATACTCTCGAGACAGTACTGGTTGTCTGAGGTAACAGACAACCCAACTAGAGAAGCCAAGTAGGTACCATATATCCTAATGGCTGTGATTCCGTGGGCAACTGTGAAATTAGAATATTGACATTTCCGTCTACGGCCATACCACCCTGAACGTGCCCGATCTCGTCTGATCCCGGAAGCTAAGCAGGGTCGGGCCTGGTTAGTACTTGGATGGGAGAATATTGGCATTTCCAGGAGGAAACACAACATTGACTTGCCAACTCAGAGTGAAGCCTACAGGCAACAGGAACCCTCCTTATGATAGGAGGAAAACATGTTCCTAAGGATATGTCAATGGAATTGAACCAAAATACCTTTATTACTGCTAGAGTTTTGGCTGTGTCTATAGTATAAGTGCCTATGACTATGGCCTTAATGGCTGCTTAGCCAATTAATATAGGAAATTGGACCATGATAGCACGCTCTAAGCCACCCTCACCCTAACTTATTGGAGTCAAGGGAAAAATAAGAAATGCAACATGATGGCATGTGTAAAACTAAAACAGGTAATGAATGTGACAACAGAAGAAAAAAGGCATTTATTTGAGCTCAACAGAAGATGAAGGAACTATTAAAATAACCAGAGAAATGTTTCACATTGAACCACCTAAAATTAATCTAGCAAATGTAAATCATGCATTTGAAAACTTAAGACAAGAAAAGGAAGATTTGGAAAGATGTGAGTAATAAAGTAATTTGCAGGAATTGAAAAGAGAAAACATGAATTTCCTAAAATAATGACAGCTGTGAATTCTGATGTTATGGCAACTGAACATGTGCTTGACAGCGCTATGCAAGCCATACCCCATGGAGCTTTATAAAAAAGATCTTTACTTGGAAGGCCCACACGGCTGGCTCAGTCAGGAGCCAGATCACAACTCAGATCACAACTCAGATCACAACTCTTGATCTCAGGGTTGTGAGTTCAAACTCCATATTGGGCATAGGGATCACTTTTTTAAAAATATTTTTAAAAAAACAGATTTTGACTTGGAAACAAAACTGTCAAAGAAGTTAAACTGAGTGGTTTAAGAAGCTTAACTTTTGGCCACTTAGTGATTGGATGTGGTACCACGTTAGAGAGTTCTTTGTTGTGCTTATCTTGGTAATATTAGAAATATGGTTGCTTAAACTGGTCATTAAACTATGGTGTAAAAGAATGTGCATCAAAGGAAAAATACTTGCAAAATATGACTGAGTGTTGAGATTAGGATTGTAAGTGATGTAGAATCACAATGTGGATTGATATTTTTGTGAACTTAGGTTTGTACAGAGCATTAGGCCCATAATATTTTTTTAATATTTATTTGAGAAAGAAAGGGAGAGATAGAGCACAAGCAGGAGGAGCAGAGAGAGAGAGAGGAAGAGAGAACATCAAGCAGACTACATGCTGAGCGAGGAGCTTGACATAAGGTCCATGCAGGGCTCCATTCCTGGACTCTGAGCTCACTACCCAGGCAGAAACCAAGAATTGGAGGCTCAACCAACGGTACACCCAGGCGCCCCATTAGGGTCGTTAGTATTAATTAGTGTGTGAGTGATTTGAAATCACAGGACGGATTATTATGTATTGGTTTGATATGCTTTCAAATCCACTTGCTTACAGCAAAGACCAAAAAAAAAAAAAGGTGTTTTTTGTTTGTTTTGTTTTTGGTAGTAATGTTGTTTTGTTATAAGAATAAATTAAATTATATCCCGGTGTCACCACCTCATCTGTTCTCGCCCATAAGAACTCAGTAGCTCAGCAGCTGAGAGGCCTGACTGGGGACATATCAATAAATACATATGAAGAAGCAACTATCCAAGGGGACATTTTGTCTACAAAGATGGAGATTTTTGTGATTACTACCCAAAGGTGTTCATTCTGGACAAGGGTACTCTTCATTGATCTAAAATAGCTTTCCAGGGAATCCCTAGGGGGCTCAGCGGTTCAGTGCCTGCCTTCAGCCCAGCCTTCAGATTCTGGGGTCCCGGGATCGAGTTCCGCATCGGGCTCCCTGCATGAAGCCTGCTTCTCTCTCTGCCTGTGTCTCTGCCTCTCTCTCTCTCTGTGTCTATCATTAATGAATAAATAAAATCTTTAAAAATTAATTAAAATACCAGAAACTTTAAAAAAAATAAAAAAAATAGCTTTCCAAAGACCTTGGGGCGATTAGCCCCTGCCAGAATAAAGGCAACTCTTTCACTGGCAGTGCGCCCTTGAGGAAAGGGTTCTTCTTGCCCATCAACACCAGCACCCTCCTGCCCTAGCAACATGCTCCAGCAACACAGGAACTTTGACTTTTGTGCTGGCAAGTAGTTAAGCTGTCTCACCCAAGTACCAGCTCCTATAAAGAGGAAGAATGGCAACTAAATTTGAGCTTCATTCCTTTCGTCTCCTCTTGCCTGGAACAGTAGTATGATTAACCTAACATTGGTTTGGAGTATGCTTTTTCTGTATCGGTAAATTAAAAGACATTATCCTGTATGCTAATTGCTTGTGAAATTGCACAGTGAACTAGTGTTAAATACATTGCAGACAAAGAATCAGTCTGAGGATTATTTACCTCCCAAAATAAAGCAGAATTAGTGGGAATATGTACATTTGTGTAGGTTAGGGCTTGGAATTAGGCAGATGCCAGCTGTGAGCCAGTCTTTGGCTGCTGGGGCCCTGCAGGTCTGCTGGGCTCAGGCCAGTCTCCAAACCTTGTGTAGCTTCTGGGGTGGAAAGTGCCCACTCTTGCCAAAAGTCTTCTTTAACAGCTTTAAACTGGTGACAGACAGTCCCTGCTTGGACTGGCTGCCTGATGCCACCCCTAGCTTCTCTAGCAGTCAAGATCCCAGGTGTCCCACACTACCCATCCTGGTGAGGCAGTCCAGATTTCCCCAGTTCTGTCTTCAGGGGGAATATGTGCATTTGTATAGGTTAAGGCTTGGAATTAGGCAGATGCCAGCTACCCTCAATGGCCTCCTCCTGTCAGCCAACTTCCTCTATGTCCAGTGTCAGGACCCTGGCTACCCTGACCTGCGCTGCCAGTGCATGAGCAGTACCCACATTGTCAGTTGGCCTAGGCTGGAGGGGGCACTCCAGGGCCATGGAACTCTCGAAAGACCCCAACCACTTCAAGGGGCCTCAGGGTGCAGAGAGCTCACACCCTGAAAGTATTTCTGAGGCTCCATTCTAAACTGGGAACTATTTTTAACTGGCTGCCTGATGGTGTCCTGGACTTCTCCAGAAATCAAGGCTCCCAGGTGTCTCTTATTGGAGAGCACAAGGATGATCCGGAGCAGACCCTCCCTGACAAGGCAGTCCAGATTCTTCTAGCTCTGCCCTCAGGAGGTATATGTGCGTTGGCATATGCTAGCACCTAGAGTCAGGCAGATGCCATCTACCTGCACCCCACCCCTCAACTTGCTCCCTTGAAGCTGGCCTTTCCAGAAACTGCATTGTTCCAGGGCGCTGGCTATCCTGACATACTCCGCTTGTGAACGCCCAGAATATACCCCATCAGCCTGCCGAGGACAGCTGGGGCTCTCCAGGCCTTTTGTCCTGGGGTCAGGCCTCCACCCCCTGCATAGCCTTTTGGTGGACAGAGCCCACCTCTGAAAACCCTTCTAAGGAGGCACCTTTAAACTGCAATAGTCCCCATTTGACCGGCCGCCCCGATGGGGTCCTGCGCTTAGCGGTAATCACGTCTCCCAAACGTCTCTCAGTAAAGCTCCCCAGCAGATGGCCAGAGCTCATCTTCACAAGGAAGTCCGTGCTCCCGAAGCTTGGCCTTCAGGGAGAAGATGCACGTTCATGTTGCTTAGGCCTTGGAATTATGCAGAGGCCTTGTGCCCCCTACAGCTCGATCCCATGACCGGTCCTCTCCACAAACATTTGCCCGGTCCCAGAGCCCCGGCTACTCATCCTGCACGTGCGCAGTGCGCAGCCCAGCGGCCTCGGCCGGCAGCCCGGGCCTCGGGAGCCGCGAGCTCAGGCCCGCCCCCAGCCCCTCGCCTGGCCAGCCTCCAGGCAGGGCCGGGCTACCCCTGAGAACACTTCTGAGGTGGCAGCTTCAAACTGGTGACTGTCCTTATTTGGACTGGCTGCCTTGATGGGGTCCCCTCGAGCAAAGCTCTCAGGTATGTCTCTCTCTCTTTTTTTTTTATGATAGAGAGGGAGAGAGAGAGAGAGAGAGAGAGGCAGAGGCACAGGCAGAGGGAGAAGCAGGCTCCATGCAGGGAGCCCGATGTGGGACTCGATCCCGGGACTCCAGGATCGCTCCCTGGGCCAAAGGCAGGCGCCAAACCACTGAGCCACCCAGGGATCCCGTCTCTCTTTTTTTTAAAGGCTTATTTATTTTGAGAGAGAGAGAGGGCTCGGGTGTGTGTGTGTAGGAGGCGAGGGAGTCCCAAGCCCCCCCCACCCCCCCGTGCTGGGAGCAGAGACCCACAGGAGCCCCCTCCACCTCCCGCGCTGAAACCCAGCGTCTGCTGCGTAACAGGCGGGGCCGCCCAGGCTCCCCTCCCGGGTGTGTCTTATGGAAGGCGCTCGGCTTTCTCTGGGGCCCAACTCCGGCGAGGCAGTGCCCCAGCTTCCCTCAGCTCCGCCTTCAGGGGGACTATGCTCCCTGGCCTGGGCACAGCCCTCGCTGCCAGCGCAGCCCGGGCCCTCCCGGCTGGGGGATTCGCTTTGGCCCCAAACCACCTGCACAGCCTCCAGGGCGGAGGGCGGAGGGCGGAGGGAGCCCGCCCCAAAAATCTTGCCGAGGCAGCAGCTTTACGGTGGCGCCAGCGAGTCCCCCTCTGCCGGGTCGCTGCCGGGCCTCAGGCTCACCGGTCGGCAGAGCCCCCTCGGGTCTCCCCAGCTAACTCCGTCCTGACCAGGCGGCCCTGTCTCCTCAGCTCGGAGTCCAGGGGCGATATCCGCATTTGTGCAGGTTACGTAGATGCGTCGTATCCCCACCTGCTCACTTCTCGTTTTCTGGCCTCTCCACACAGCTGCCCCGGGTCCAGGTTCTCGCCTGCGCACGCGCAGCACGCACCCCCCGCATCGCACCTGGGGCGGGGACCTCGCAGCGGCGCAGCCTAGAGGTCAGGGAACTCGGACGTTTACCCCCCCTCCTGCTTATTATTTACTGAGTGGTTATTTCTGCTATGTAAGCCTCAATTTTTTCTATGTGTGCAATTTCACTGTGCTTTAAAATGCTTTTTCTAATGATTCTTTAGGGATTCAGAGATTTTTTCTGTTCTCCTTAGCACAATCTCTTTTTATCATTATACCGACATATCCAGTTGCGGAATACTCACACTGTTAGGCCTGGCCCCTCCTTGGCAAGGCAGTGCGGTTTCCTCCGGCTCTGCCTTTAGGGGGAAGATGTGCATTGTGGAGATTAGGGCTTGGAATTAGGCAAATACAGGTATCCCCAATAGCTTCCTGGCCTCACCACCATCAGGCTTCTCCTGATACTTCCTAGCTAGGTCCTAGCTAACCTAGATAGGTCCCTAGCTAACCTGACCTGGAGCACATGCTCAGTACAAGTGAATCAGCTGGTCTTGGGCAGGTGGAGCCTATCCCCAACCACATACGCAGTCCTGACAAGAAGCAACTTTTAATTGGCCACAGCCAGTACCCGTTTCTACTGGCTGCATTATGCGGCCCAGGCTTCTACCATTTTAACTTAATAACCAAATCAGCTAAACGTTTGGTGATTTAAATGTATTTCTAAATAATATTTGTGTTGTCTGGCCACAAATCCATTTACCTCATTAAGTTTGGATATCTTTGGGGCACCTGGGTGGCTCAGTGGTTGAGCATCTGCCGTTGGCTCAGGTCGTGATCCCTGAGTCCTGGGATCTAGTCCCACATCAGGCTCCACATGGGAAGCCTGCTTCTCCCCCTGCCTGTGTCTCTGCCTCTCTAATGAATAAATAAATAAAATCTTTTACAAAAATATAGGCACATAGATCAGTGGAACACAATAGAAAACCCAGAAATGGACCCACAACTCTATGGTCAACTAATCTTCGACACAGCAGTAAAGAATATTCAATGGAAAAAAGTCTCTTCAAATGCTGTTGGGAAAACTGGACAGCCACATGCAGAAGGATGAAACTGGACTACTTTCTTACACCATACACAAAATAAACTCAAAATGGATGAAAGACCTAAAGGTAAGAGAGGAAACCATCAAAATCCCAGAGGATTTTGACAGTAACCTCTTTGACATTGGCTGTCGCAACTTCTTACTAGATATGTCTCCTGAGGCAAGGGAAACAAAAACAAAAACAAACTATAGGGACTTCATCAAAATAAAAAGCTCCTGCACCATGGAGGAAACAATCAACAAAACTAAAAGGCAACCTATGGAATAGTAGATGTTTGCAAATGACATATCTGATAAAGAGTTGGTATCCAAAATCTATAAAGAATTTAATCAAACTCAACACCCAAACACAAGAAACAACAGGTGTTGGCAAGGATGTTGAGAAAGGGGAAACCCTCTTAAATTGTTGATGGGAATGCAAACAGGTGCAGCCATTCTGGAAAACAGTATGGAGGTTCCTCAAAAAGTTAAAAATAGAACTACCATATGATCCGTTAATAACATTTACCCAAAGGATACAAAAATACCAATTTGAAGGGATACATGTACCCTGATGTTTATAACAGCATTATCAACAATGGCCAAATTATGTAAAAAGCCCAAATGTCCATTGATTAATGGATAAAGAAGATGTGGCTGCTTATCTCTCTGCCTATACCGCTTCTCTCTTTGCCTATGTCCCTGCCTGTCTCTCTGTCTCTGTGTGTGTGTCTCTCATGAATAAATAAATAAAATCTTTTAAAATATGTGGGATCTATCTATCTATATCTATCTAAATATATACACAATGGAATGTTCCTCAGCCATAAAAAGGAATGAAATCTTGTCATTTGCAATGATGTGGAAGGATTGAAAGTATTATGCTAAGCAAAATAAGTCAGAGAAAGGCAAATACCACATGGTTTCACTCTTATGTGGAATTTAAGAAACAAAATAAATGAACATTGGGGGAAGAAAAGAGAAGAAAACAAAGAAACAGATTCTTAACCATAGAGAACAAACTGATGGTGACCAGAAGAGAGGGCAGGGTGATGGGCTAAATGGGTGATAGGGATTTCGGAGGGCACTTGTGATGAGAGCACCAGGTGTAATATGTAAGTGTTGAATCTGCTAAATTCTACACCTGAAACTAAATTTATACCGTATGTTAACTAACTGGAATTTAAATAAAAACTTGAAAAGAAAAAAAAAAAAACTCCTTTCTTACTCTTCCTGATCTGGTCCATCTTCTTTGGTGCCAACAGTGTAATCTGTCTGTGAAAGAATTTTGTCAATACCACAGCTTGCTTTTGCCTATCAAATAATGGACCAACACATGACATAGTTACTTCATTTTTGTTAGAGCTGTATTAATCATACAGTCTTTGCTGTTCACTGAAAACACAGTAACGAATCAAAGTGAAGACTTTTTTCCTATCATGTTTAGCACTGGATTAAGCTGCAAATTCACACAAAAAAATTATAGCAAGCTCTGTAAAGAACTACATTAGCATAAGTGAAAGGATGGTCTTACATATAGACTATAAGGAAAAGAATTCTAGTTAACTAAGTTTTTACAAGTACATTCACTAATATGTAAATAGCAACTAATAGCATAATATTGACCCATTTGCAGAGTTAAATTCCCTTGTGCAAAATCTTTAGAGTTGGATGAAGATATTGGCAAATGGATAAGAGGAAGCTTTCCTATTGTCTCTTTCACTGCCATTTCATTTTATCAAAGACACCTTATTTTTTTTTGAGATTTTGTTTTTATTTATTTTTCTCATTAAACTTTTTTTTAAAGATTTTATTTATTTATTCATGAGAGACACAGAGGGGGGTGCAGCACAGACACAGGCAGAGGGAGAAGCAGGCTCCATGCAGGGAGCCCGATGTGGGACTTGATCCTGGGTCTCCAGGATCACACCCTGGGCTGAAGTTGGCACTAAACCGCTGAGCTACCCGGGCTGCCCTAAACTTTTGTTTTAATAGGTCTCAAAACTCTGTGACAGATTTTTGGTCAAGTTGTTTCCATTAAAAAGTACTGATTTTAAAAACTAATAACTTAAAATTGCCACACACGCACAATAAAAAACCAAATGGTCCACAAAACATTCTCCTTTCCTTCTGAAGGTTTGACGATGCATTGTTATCATTAACCAGTCCTTTACTATAAAACTTAAATGGCCAATTGACACAAACAGTTCTGAGACGGTTCTTCCACCACTGACTAAGACTGGGGTGGCCAAGTTCAAAAAGGGTGTTGCCTGTGTTCTCCTCTAGGATTTTGATGGATTCTTGTCTCACATTTAGATCTTTCATTGAATTTGAGTTTATCTTTGTGTGTGGTGTAAGAGAATGGTCTAGTTTCATTCCTCTGCACGTGGCTGTCCAATTTTCCCAGCACCATTTATTAAAGAGACTGTCTTTTTTCCAGTGGATAGTCTTTCCTGCTTTGTCAAATATTAGTTGACATATAGAGTTGAATATAGAGTTGAGGGGCCATATCTAGGTTCTCTATTCTGTTCCATCGATCTATGTGTCTGTTTTTGTGCCAGTACCACACTGTCTTAATGATCACAGCTTTGTAGAACAACCTGAAATCTGGCATTGTGAGAGCCCCCAGCTCTGGTTTTTTTTTTTTTTTTTTAGCTCTGGTTTTTTTAAATATTCCCCTGGGTATGCTATATGTTGGCAAGTTGAACTGCAATACAAATTTTTTTTAAAAAGACTGGGGTGGCAGGTATTGGGGATAATATTCATTTAGCCTTCTGAGCTTTCTGGGCAGACTTGGTGACTTTGCCAGCTCCAGCTGCCTTCTTGTCCACTGCTTTAATGACACCCACAGCAACTGTCTGTCTCATGTCACGAACAGTAAAACGGCCCAGAGGAGGATAGAGAAGCTCTCAACACACATAGGTTTGCCAGGAACCATATCAACAATGGCAGCATCCCCAGATTTCAAGAACTTGGGACCATCTTCCAGCTTTTTTCTGGAACGACGACCTATCTTCTCCTTCAGCTCAGCAAACTTGCAAGGAATGTGAGCTGTGTGACAATCCAGCACAGGTGCATATCCAGCACTGATTTGGCCTGGATGGTTCAGGATAATCACCTGAGCTGTGAAGCCAGCTACTTCCATTGGTCGGTCATTTTTGCTGTCACCAACACATTGTCACAATGAATATCTTTAACAGATACGTTCTTGACACTGAAGCCCACATTGTCCCCAGGAAGAGCCTCACTCAAAGCTTCATGGTGCATTTCAACAGACTTTACTTCAGTTGTAACATTGGCTGGAGCAAAGGTGACCACCATGCCAGGCTTAAGAACACCAGTCTCCATTCCCCCCACTGGGACAGTACCAATACCACCAATTTTGTAGACGTCCTAGAGAGGCAGACTCAAGGGCTTATCAGTTGGATGAGTTGGTGGCTGAATGCAATCCAGAGCTTCAAGCAGTGTGGTTCCACTGGCATTCCCATCTTTACAGGTGACTTTCCATCCCTGGAATGAAGACATGTTAGCACTTGGCTCCAGCATGTTGTCACCATTCCAACCTGAAATTGGCACAAATACTACTGTGTTGGGGTTATAGCCAGTTTTCTTAATGTAGGTGCTGACTTCTTTAATGATTTCCTCGTATCTCTTCTGGCTGTGGGGTGGTTCAGTGGATTCCATTTTGTTAACACCAACAACTAGTTGTTTTACACTCAGTGTGTAAGCCAGATGGGCATGCTCCCGGGTCTGCCTATTCTCAGAGATACCTGCTTCAAATTCACCAACACCAGCAGCAACAATCAGGACAGCACAGCCTGAGATGTGCCTGTAATCATGTTTTTGGTAAAGTCTCTGTGTCCTGGGGCATCAATGATGGTCACATAATACTTGCTGGTCTTGAATTTCCACAGGGAGTTATCAATGGTGATACCACATTGACGTTCAGCTTTCAGTTTATCCAAGACCCAGGCATACTTGAAGGAGCCTTTTCCCATCTCAGCAGCCTCCTTTTCAAATTTTTCGATAGTTCTTTTGTCAATCCCACCACATTTGTAGATCAGATGGCCAGTAGTGGTAGACTTGCCCAAATCCATGTGTCCAATGACAACATTTTTTTTTTGGCAGATAAAGGTTTGTTTTATTGAATAACTGATCTGATTAATGCTGAGGCCACTATGTACAGACAAGAGAGGGAGTTTTATTTCTTGGTCTCTTCCTCCTTGGACAGTCTTGATGATTTCCTCCTTCTTGGCCTGGAGCCGCTCTTCACGGCACTTGCAGGCCTCCGTGGTCTTAGATCTGCGGGCCTCAGCCTGGTCAGCCAGAAGCTTCTTCTTCTTCTTTTTTTTTTTTTTTTTTAATTTATTCATGAGACAGAGAGAGAGAGAGGCAGAGGGAGAAGCAGGCTCCATGCAGGGGTCTCCAGGATCATGCCCTGGGCTGAAGGCGGCTCTAAATCGCTGAGCCACTCAGGCTGCTCCAGCCAGAAGCTTCTTGCAAGCCTTGCCTGCCTTCAGCTCATGGATGTGTTCCATGAGAATCCACTTGTTCTTGAACACGTGACCCTTCACTTTCAGGTACAAGCTATGATACATGTGGCTGGCGGTCAATCTTCTTAGATTCATGGTAGCTTCCGAGCAGCCTGCGTAGAATTCTCATCCTCCTCATCCACGTTACCTTCTCAGGCACTGGAGCATTGGCAGCACCTTTCCTCTTACCAATGCCCATAGGCCTGCCCTTCCGGAGGGCCAGAGTGTTTTACTGGCAGGGAGCTCGGGAATGCACAGTCACAGGCTTCCAGATAATCAGCCCATCCTCGATCAGTTTTCGTATCTGCTGACGGGAGTTTGCATTGGCGACTTCATTGGGGTCCAACGTGACCTTCCTTCTGCCACAGGGAGGACACCCGGGACAAGCCTCTTCTGAACCCAGCGCAAAGGGAAGAACCCGATGACCACAATGTTGATGTGAGTCCCTTCCTTTCCCATTCTGGTTTAGGTTTAGTGGTGGTTTTCACGACGCCTGTGTTCTGGCGGCAGACCCGTTGCGAAAAAGCGAGATTTTATTTTTAAGTCATTTCTACATCCAACATGTGGCTTGAACTCAATCTTGAGATCAAGAGTCAGATGCTCTAGGGACTGAGCCAGCGAGGCGCCCCAAAGCCAGCTTTTTTTTTTTTTTTTTAAGACAGCTTATTTTTAATTAATTATGTTACAGACAAATATTGTATTTTCCCCAATTAAAAAAATTTAGCTTCGGGGATCCCTGGGTGGCTCAGCGGTTTGGCACCTGCCTTGGGCCCAGGGCGAGATCCTGGAGCCCCGGGATCGAGTCCCGCGTCAGGCTCCCTGCAAGGAGCCTGCTTCTCCCTCTGCCTGTGTCTCTGCCTCTGTGTGTCTCTCAAATAAATGGATAAAATCTTTAAAAAAAAATTAGCTTCGCTGCCAGAAAACACTGGGGAAAAACCCCTCTACATCAGGACATTAAAACTTGAGTAGTTTTTCCCCCTCTAAAAAATTTCAGTTATTTTTTCCCCAAAGACCTTTATCTCAGAAGTGCGATTTAAAAGCCACATGCAGGGAATCTAAGTATCCACTAGAGGGCGCGAGCCACTTACAGAATGACTGAGTAAGGGTTCACCACCTTCCCCCTTCTGAACTATTTCTACATCAGAAAAGCCAAGTGTGCCTAGTAAAAGCCTTAGTAAATAGTTTATATTCTCTCTCTCTCTCTCTCTCTCTCTCTCTCTCTCTCTCTCTCTCGTGCTTTGTTGTGATATATACACATGAAACCAGAGATAACTATGGCCACGCATATGTCTGCCTATCATAAAAATAGCTTCTGTGATCTTCATTACAGGACACAATGATCAGTTTGGAGTTGCATTTCTTTCTCAACTTTTCTTTCCTTACCCCCTTGCTATTTTTTTTTAAGATTTTATTTATTTATTCGTGAAAGACACACATAGAGAGAGAGGAAGACACAGGCAGAGGGAGAAGCAGGCTTCATGCAGGGAGCCCAATGTGGGACTCCACCCTGGGTGTCAAGGATCATGCCCTGGGCTGAAGGCAGGCCCTAAACCGCTGAGCCACCCAGGGATCTCCCCTTGCTATGTTTTAAAATTGGCCATGAAGTTTATAATATTCTTATTTTGAAAAAAATATTGATTGATTGATTTGGCAAAAGGAGAGAGAGAGCACAAGCAGGGGGAGAGGCAGGCAGAGAGAGAGAGGGAGAAGCAGGCTCCCCACCGAGAACTCCATCCCAGGACCCTGGGATCATGACCTGAGCAGAAGCCAGACACTTAACTGACCAAGCCACCCAGGCACCCCAGTTTATTATATCCCTTAGTCTTTTATTGTATTTTCTGTTGTATTTTTATTGAATGGCTGTAATTAATATTAACTGACTTTAAAGTGGTTGGATTTCTCTTTTCCTCCTTTCTGTTTCTGTTTTGCTATCTTCCCTCATAAACTTCCAAGCATTTTTCTCTATATTTCTTTTTTTTTTTTCCCCAAATATTTAACTTCTGAAAGTGATGTTACAAGAAATGGGGAGGCCATGTTACACAAAACTCTCGGTAAGAAAAGCCTAACATAGGAGCCAAACGGAGTTAGGATCTGCCTGCTTGATCCAAACTTCCCTGGGCTGGCCTTCCCCAGAGGTATGGGTGAATGTGGTGCTTTATCAGCTGGATGGTAAAGACATCTCTCCAAGTCTTTCTAGAGGAAGAGAGTCAGCCAGACGGGTGACAGATGCCAGACAGAGGCATCTGGGAATATAGTTTACAATAACACAGTGTTAGCTGAACAGGACAAAATCTGTTACTATTATACAGAAAAGATCAAAGAGTCTGTAAACTCCATTGAGAATGAGCTGGCATATTAATGAGAGCCAAAAACCATTTAGATCATTTTTCGTTCTTGAAATAATGCCACAAAGGAAGTTTTGTGGGGATGTAGTGTCGCATATTGTGACCTCCCCAAAATGTCCATAAAACATCTGTTTGTCTTTATAATCAATCCACTACAGCTTTTCCTCTATGTAATATTTAAATTCTTTTGATGACTTTTCTATTTCAGTCTCTAAGTCCTCTTGAGATTAGAAGCTCCTGGTGTTTATAGCCATCTATTTATTTTTAAAAAGGCATCGTTGTGCACTTACATTGTGCCAGGTACCATTTGATGTATGTCCTGAGAATACAGAGATAAAATAACAGAATCCACTTATCCTTGAAAAGGTTAGCACAGTGGGAAAAGTGGCCTTGTAAATAAAGTGTCAGGTAGTAATCTTGTCTCAATTACCTCTTGCAAGGATGCCCCCTTCCTGTAGTATTGTAGAACTTATTGAATAAATTCAAGTAGATCCTACACCATTTGTAAACCAAATATATCACTCTTGTTATTAAGATGTAAGTCATTGATGCGTATCACGATTCTTTCTTTTCTGGATCTTACGTTCATTCACAGTTCAAACATTTTTTTTAAGTGCCTACAATGTCCCAGGCACTGTGCTAGGATACAACTATGAATATGACATTGCTCCTGACTCCCCATGTTGTTTATGTCACGTCTCCTTTATCCTTAAGCCTCCAATACTTCATCTTCCCTCCCTCTCAACCGGTGACCTCACTTTACACTTCATTGAAGGCAGAGAAGTCAACAGGCGAGAATTACCTCACCTTCCCACCATCCAATCTACAACCCACCTAACTCTGAATATATGTACACTCTCTTGTCACAAGAAAGAACTATACCCTCTCCTCTCTAGGGCTCTGGATTGCATGCCTGTCAAGTTTTACTCTGACCATTATTTGCACTTTTCTGCATCATGCCTTAAGTGTTGCCTGTAAATAAAGTCTCTAGAGTCCACACCCTCCCTGGCTTCTGCCCTGACTCTCAGCACCCTTTCACAGGAGAACTTACCAACAATTGCCGATACTTTCTATCTACTTTCTCACTTCTCTCTGTTCAATCCACTCCAGTGATATGTTCATGAAATTTGCTGAAATGACCTTCAAATCAAATCTGTCAACAGCGACTTCACCTTGCCAAATACAATTTCAATGTTCAATTCTCTCTAATTGGACAACACTGCAGGATTTGGCAGAGATGGCCATTTCCTCCAACTAAGAACACAATCCATTGTTGGCTTCCATTACCATGTGCTCTCAATTTGCCTCCTATATCACTGGAATTTCTCTGGGTCACCTCTTCCTTTACTCTGCCTCCAAATCTTAGGCATTCTAGGTCTCTAGCCTTAGGACCACTTTTCTTCTACAGTTTAAGTCACTTCATACGTGGTTATACCCAATCTTGTTGCTTTAAATACAATTTATATGCTGATGAATTACAAAATTATGTGTCCAGCTCCCACCTCTCCCCAGATCGACACACTTGAATATTTAACTGCCTTCCCTACATGTATCCCTTTAGTGCATCTCAAAGGTAACAAAACAAAAACACAGTGTTTTCCTATCCCAGGCTTCTCCAGCTTGGGTAAAGCATCCCTCCTCACCCAGTGCTTCCTTCTGGCACCCCATCCAATCCATCAGAGTCCTGTCAACCCTATGGCAAACTAGAACCCAATCAAGCCTCCATTCACCACCGTAACTGCTACCACCTTTGTCCAAACCACTCTCCCCTCTTGCCTAGATGGTAGCAATGGCCATCTGAACATTCTCTATGTTTATCTTCTCACCCACTGCCAAAGAAGCCAGAGAGACTTTTTAAAAGAAAATCACAGACTGCCCTACCGAACCCCCTGATGATTTCCTCTTGTGGTTGGAGTAAAACAGCTCCTGTCCAAGCCTCTGAGACCTGCATAGTTCTCTGGCCTCATCTATGACCACTCTCCTCCTGTTCACTCTACTCTGAGCACATGGGTTGGCTTTACAGTCCTCATTTAATATGCCAAACGCATTTCTGCCTTAGGATTTGCTCTTACTGTTGCCTATGCTAGAAATACTCTTTCCATGGATCTCTCCCCCAGGCAGACTCTGTCTCATCATTCACTTCCCAGAGCTGCCAGTGCAAATGTTGACTCCTCAGATCCCCTCACCACCCTGTCCAAAGTATTCTCCTACCCACCACCCACCCCCAAAGTCATTCTATACCCCATCACCCTGTTTTATTTTTTCAGAAGACTTATCATCACCTGAAGGTATTTAAACTTATTCACATTTCACTAAAAACAATGAATGTTAAGGCAAAGAGCGTGGCTCTGATGCATTTTACTCAGCTCTGCACCCCCAGTGTCTGGTGTAGAGAGGTGTTCAATAAACATTTATTAAATAAATAATATATTGAATGAATGAATGAATGAATGAATGAATAGCATGAAAGACATGAAAGACAGCATAATAACAACCCTCAGTGATATGAACTGTGACAGAGAAAACCAGCCAAGGAAATGGTCCATGAAGATAAGCACCTATCCAGTTGCTGGATATTTCTGTATACTTTGAAAATATAAGATTACATTTTTCTCAGATCTTGAACATTTAAAAATAGTTAAACTAAAACACCTTTCATATAGGAAATCTCACTTTTTATCCCTTTTCACTTTTCAGCTCCAGGTGGTTCTTCTAAATTAAGGCTCATATCCCATTTCTCACTTCCTTTTCAGGCTTACACAACATGTGCTTTGTAAAAACAATAGCAAATTAATAGAATAGTTATCATATTTTTGAGATGCTATAGTTAAATGATAATTTTAAACTTTGCTACGAACAGGACAATTGCATTCAAGACTTCTGAGAAATACTCTGATAGTCAAAATTAATAGGTGTATTTGAAATAAATGATCAAAGAGTGTCTTATATTGTGATCTTACGGTCTCTATTTTTTGGACTTTTTTATTGAGGTATAACTGACTTGCAATATACATTTTTAAAGATTTTATTTATTCATTCATGAGAGACACAGAAAGAGAGGCAGAGACATAGGCAGAGGGAGAAGCAGGTTCCCTGAGGGAGAGCCTGATGTGAGACTCGATCCCAGGACCCCGGGATCACACCCTGCACCAAAGGCAGATGTTCAACCACTGAGCCACTCAGGTGTCCCTGGAATGAGAACTTTTAAGGTGTACTCTCAGCTGCTTTCAATTATGCAACACATTATTAACTATAGTCACCATGCTGTACTCCACAACTTATTTATTTTATAAAAGGAAGTTTTGATGCTCTTCACTCATTTTGCGCACCCCTGTCCCCTGCCTCTGGCAACCATCTATCTGTTTTTTGTATCTGTGGGTTCATGTTTTTTTGTTATGTTTTGTCATTTTTAGATGCCACATATAAGTATAGTATTTGTCTTTCTCTCTCTGACTCACTTCCCCTAGCACAATGCTCTCAAAGTTCATTCATATTGCAAATGGCAAAATTTTATTCTTTTTTATGTCTGAATAATATTCCATTATATATATGTATATATATATACATATATATATATTATATATATACCACAATTTCTTTATCCACTTATCCATCAATGGAAACTTAAATTGTTTCAGTATCTTGACTATTATATTTCATGCGGAGTGCCTATATCTTTTTGAGTTAATGTTTTCATTTTCTTCCAATAAATACCCAGAGGTGGATTCCTGGGTTATATGGTAGTTCTATTTTTAATTTTTGAGAAAACTCCATACTGTCTTTTCAATAGTGGCTGCACCAATTTATATTCCTACCGACAGTGTACATGGATTCCCTTCTCTCCACATCCTTGCCAACATTTGCTATTTCTTCTCTTTTTGATACTAGCCATTCAAACAGGAGGTTTTGATTTATATCTCACTGATGATTGGTGATGTTGAGCACCTTTTTATGTACCTGTTATCCACCTGTATGTGTTCTAGAAAAATGTCTATTCAGATCCTCTGCTCATTTTTTTTGATCCTCTTCCTGTTTTTTTTTTTTTAAGATTTTATTTATTCATTCATGAGAGACACAGAGAGAGGGAGAGAGAGGCAGAGACACAGGCAGAGGGAGAAGCCGGCTCCATGCAGGGAGCCCAATGCGGGACTCGATCCCGGGACTCCAGGATCATGCTTGGGGCCGAAGGCAGGCGCTAAACCGCTGAGCCATCCAGGGATCCCCACTTTTCCTATTTTTAAATCAGATTGTTTTTCTGTTATTGAGTTGTCGGAGTTCTTTATATGTTTTGAATATCACCTCCTTATCAGATATGTGGTTTGAAAATATTTTCTCCCATTTTGTAAGTTGTCATTTTATTGATGGTTTCCTTTACTGTGCAGAAGCTTTTTAATTTGTGGAGTCAGTTCACCTGCTTTTTGTTTGTTTGGTTGGTTGGTTTTGTTTTCTGCTTTTGTTGCTTTGCCATGGTGTCAAATCCAAAAAATCATCTGTAAGACTGATGTCAAGGAGCTTACTGCTTGTTTTCTTCTAGCATTTCTATTGTTTCAGTTCTTACATTCAAGCTTTTAATCCATTTTGAGTTTATTTTTATGCATGATGTAAGATAGGGTCCAGTTCCATGTGGCTATTCAGTTTTCCCACAAAAATTTTAGGATTGTTCCATTTACGTAAAAAATACCATTGAAGAATGGGGTATTGAGTTGGGAACCATAGGGATTGAGTTGAATGTGTAGATTAATTTAGGTAGTATGGACATTTTAACAATATTAATTCTTCTCATCCTTGAGCACAGAATATCTTTCAATTTATTTGTGTCTTCTTCAATTTCTATCATCAATGTCTTATAGTTTTCAATGTATAGGTCTAACCTCCTTGGTTAAATTTATTTGTAGGTATTTTAATGTTTTTGAATCAATTGTAAATGAGATTGTTTTCATAATTTCCCTTTCTGAAATTCATTACCCATGTATAAAAATGCAACAGTTTTCTGTATGCTGATTTTGCATGCTGCAAATTTACTGAATTTGTTTATTAGTTTTAGCAGTTTTTTGGTAGATTCTTTATGGTTTTCTATGTATAGTAACATGTCATCTTCAAATAGTGACAATTGTACTTCTTCCTTTCCAATTTAAATACTTTTCATTTCTTTTTCTTGCCTAATTGCTCTAGCTAGGACTTCAATACCATAAGAATGGGCATTCTTGTCTTGTTCCTGATCTTAGAGGAAAAACTTTCAGCTTTTTATCATTAGGTATGATGTTAGCTGTGGGCTTGTTGTATATGGTGTTTATTATGTTGAGGTACAGTCCCTCTATTTCCACTTTGTTGAGACCATAATGGATGTTGAATTTTGTCAAATGCTGTTTCTGCATCTATTAACATGATCACATGATTTTTAATCCTTCGCTTTGTTAATGTGGTGTATCACTTTGATTGGTTTGTTGATTTAAACTACCCTGCAACCCTGGAATAAATCCCATTTGATTATGATGAATGATCCTTTTTATTTATTTATTTATTTATTTATCTATTTTTGATGAATGGTATTTTTTTCCTTTTTTTTTTTTTTAAAGATTTTATTTATTTATTCATGAGAATACAGAGAGAGGAGAGAGGCAGAGACATGGGCAGAAGGAGAAGCAGGCTCCATGCAGGGAGCCAGATGTGGGACTCAATCCCGGGTCTCCAGGATCACGCCCTGGCCTGAAAGCAGTGCTAAACCGCTGAGCCACCCGGGCTGCCTACAAATGGTCCCTTTAATGTGTTCTTTAATTTGGTTTACTAATATCTTGTTGAGGATTTCACATCTTTTGCTCACCAGGACTATTGGCCAATAATTTTCTTTTTCATAAAGTTTTTAATTTAATTCCAGTTAGTTAACGTACAGTGTTATATTAGTTTCAGGTGTACAATATAGTGATTTAACAGTTCCATTCATCATCTGATGCTCATGACAAGTGCACTCCTTAATCCCCACCACCTATTTAACCCTTCCCCACCCCCCTTCTTCCTGGTAACCATCAGTTTTCTCTCTGTAATTATGAATCTGTTTCTTGGCTTATCTCTCTCTCTCTCTTTTCCTTTTGCTCATTTTTGTTTGTTTGTTTCTTAAATTCCACATATGAGTGAAATCATAAAGTATTTGTCTTTCACTGGTGGCCTGTAATTTTCTTGTCTTATGGTGCCCTCATCTAGTTTTAGTATCAGGGTAATGCTGACTTCCTAAAATGAGTTTGGAAGTATTCCTTCATCTTCTGTTTTTTGGAAGAGTTTGAGAAAAATTAATATTAGTTCTTCTTTTTCATTGGTAGAATTCACCTGTGAAGCTGTCTGACCCTGACTTTCATTTTTTGAGCGGTTTTTGATTATTGATATAATCTTCTATTAGGGGCAGCCCCAGTGGTCTAGGGCAGCCCCAGTGGTCCAGCAGTTTAGCACTGCCTTCAGCCCAGGGTGTAATCCTGGAGACCCGGGATTGAGTCCCACGTCAGGCTCCCTGCATGGAGCCTGCTTCTCCCTCTGCCTGTGTCTCTGCCTCTCTCTCTGTGTCTGTCATGAATAAATAGGTAAAATCTTTAATAATAATAATAATAATAATATTCTATTAGTAGTCAGTCTGTTTAGATTTTCTATTTCTTCATGATTCAGTGTTGGAAAGTTGTATGTTTCTATGAATTTATCCATTTATTTTAGGTAGTCTAATTTGTTGGTGTAAAATTGTTCATTATTATGATCTTTTGGTCCTCTTATGATCCTTTGTACTTCTGTGGTTTCTATTGTAACATCTCCTCTTTCACAAATGATTTCACTTTGAGTCCTCTTTTTTCTTTCCTTTTTTGTGAGTTTAGCCAAAAGTTTGTTGGCTTTGTTTATCTTTCCAAGGAACCAGCTCCTGGTTTCTTTGATCTGTTCTATTGTGTTTTGTTTTGTTTTTTTGTTTTCTTTTTTGTTTTGTTTTGTTTGTTTGTTTTTTAGTATTTCATTTATTTCTGCTCTTATCTTTGTTATTCTGTTATTCTTTCCTTCTTTCCTTGGGCATCATTTGTTCTTTTTCTAGTTTCTTGAGGAGCAAATTAGGCTTATTTTTTTTTTCTTGAGATTTTTCTTATTTCTTGAGGTAGGTATTTATTGCTATGAACTTCCCTCTTAGAGCTGCTTTTGTTACATCCCATATGTTTTGGTATGTTGTATTTCCATTTTCATTTGTCTCAATGTATCTTTAAAATTTCTCTTTGGAGGACATCTGGGTGGCTTAGCGGTTTAGCGCCTGCCTTTGGCCCAGGGCATGATCCTGGAGTCCCTGGATCAAGTCTCACATCAGTCTCCCTGTGTGGAGCCTGCTTCTCCCTCTGCCTCTCTCTCTCTCTCTCTCTCCCATGAATAAATAAATAAATAAAATATTTTTAAAATAAATAAATAAAATTTCTCTTTTGGAGATCTCTGGGTAGTTCAGTGGTTAAGCACATCTGTGTTTGGGGGGATCCCTGGGTGGCGCAGCGGTTTGGCGCCTGCCTTTGGCCCAGGTGCGCGATCCTGGAGACCTGGGATCGAATCCCACGTCGGCTCCCCGTGCATGGAGCCTGCTTCTCCCTCTGCCTGTGTCTCTGCCTCTCTCTCTCTCTCTCTCTCTCTCTGTGTGTGTGTGTGTGTGACTATCATAAATTAAAAAAAAAAAAAAAAAGCACATCTGTGTTTGGCTCAGGGCGTAATCCTGGAGTACTGAGATGGAGTCCCACAACGGGCTCCCTGCTTGGAGCCTGCTTCTCCCTCTGCCTATGTCTCTGACTCTCTCTTTCTGTGTCTCTCATGAGTAAATAAATAGAATCTTAAAAAAAAATAAAATTTCTCTTTTGTCATTTTTTAAAAAAAGATTTTACTTATTTATTCATGAGAGACACAGAAAGAGTGGCAGAGACACTGATGGAGAAGCAGGCTCCCTGTGAGGAGCCTGACACAGAACTTGATCCCGGGACCCCAGGACCACGACCTGAGCCAAAGGCAGATGCTCAGCCAGTGAGCCACCTAGGTGCCCTTTCTTTTTTGTTATCTTCATTGACCCATTTATTGTTCAGTATCATGTTGTTTAATTTCCACATAATTGTGAACTTCCCAGTTTTCTCTTTGTAATTGACTTCTAGTTTCATACCACCATGGTCAGAAAATATACTTGATATTATTTCAATGTTGTTAAATTTCTTAAAACTTGTTTTGTGGCCTAACTTGTGATTTATCCTAGAGAACATTCCATGTGCACTTGAGAAGACTGTGTATTCTAGTGCTTTTGGTTGGAATGTTCTGTATATATCTATTAAGTCCATCTGGTCTGACGTGTCATTTAAAGCCAATATTTTCCTTATTGATTTTTCTGTCTGGGTGATCTATCCATTGATAATGGTAGGGTATTAAAGTATCTTACTATTATTGTATTGCTATCTATTTCTCCCTTTAGGTGTGTTAATATTTGCTCTATATATTTAGAGCTCCTATATTGGGTGCATTGATATGTACAAATGTTATATTCTCTTGTTGGATTGATCCTTTTATCTTTATGTAATGCATTTTCTCCCTCTTATTCAGTTTTTGTTTTAAAGTCTATTTTGTCTGATATAAGTACAGATACCCCAGCTTTCTTTTGGCTTCCATATACATGAAATATCTTTTTTATCTCTTCATTTCCAGTCTCTGTGTGTCATTATATCTGAAGTGAGTCTCTTGTATGCAGCATATAGATGAATCTTGTTTGGTTGGGGTTTTTTTCTTTTTTCTTTTTTAGTCAGATTTATTGAGGCAAAATTTAGGTAAGGTAAAAAATTCACCCCTTTACATATATAGTTCTATGAATTTTGACAAAAGTATATAGTCATATAACCACCACCACAGTCAAGATATAGAACATTTCCAGAGGAGGGTGGAGGGAGATCAATAAACAGACTTAACTGTAGAGAACAAGCTGATGGTTATCAGAGTGGAGGTGGAAGGAAGATGGATGACATAAGGGAAGGGGATTAAAGAGTACATTTAGGGATCCCTGGGTGGCGCAGCGGTTTGGCGCCTGCCTTTGGCCCAGGGCGCGATCCTGGAGACCTGGGATCGAATCCCACATCAGGCTCCCGGTGCATGGAGCCTGCTTCTCCCTCTGCCTATGTCTCTGCCTCTCTCTCTCTCTCTCTGTGTGACTATCATAAATAAAAAAAAAAAAAAAAAGGAGTACATTTACCATGATGAGTACATTTACCATGATGACGAACCACTATATTGTACACCTGAAACTAATATAACACTGTATGTTAAATATACTGGAATTAAACTTTAAAACTTAATTTAAAAAATATATAGAACATTTCCATCATCCCAAAGTTTCTTCATGTCTCTTTGTAATTAATCACTTTCTTCCATCCCTTGTGTAACACTGATTCTGACCCTACAATTTTGTCTTTTCAAGAATAGAATCATAATGATTTTTTGGTAATGTTTTTGAAATTCATTTATGTCACTTGCATGAGTAGTATTTACTTTTAATTGCTAAGTAGTATTAGATTCTATTATACTATTTGCTTATCTCTTTACATCTTTCTGTGCTGGCTGCATTTTGAGGTATTATATCCAGAAATAGGGTTTTCTGGAAGACATTTTGGGTTTACTAAATACACACTTACTGAGTGTCTGTATGTCTGTGGGTTCTAAGGTGAATATGATGCAGTTTTCCTTAGAAGGGAAAATAACAGAGAAGATGAAAGAACAGGGCATGAGCTTTTTATTGTTTTTATAAACTAAAGGGCAAGTTTTGTTAGACTATGAAAACTCTTTGAAACATAAGTACATAACAGTATTTAATTATGGAATTATTTCAACAAATCTATTTGTTAATTATCTTCATACACTTTATTGTGTGTTTGATTTTATTGATTGTAATGTCCTAATTAAAATCTTAAAATAGGAGAATACAGTAATTGAGAACACATGGTTTAGACCCACAGTAACATGGACTCAATTACTGTGTTTGTTGCTTCTTCATCCTTGTAGACATTTGTTGTTTTGTCTTTCCAGAACAGCAACCTCTATTCTAGAAAATGCCCCCTCAAACTGTGATTCTCATGGAAGCCGCCATCCCTTAGGCAATGACTCCTTGAGTGTTGAATCCTCTTGGTTTCCTATGTTGGCCCTTCTTTTCCCATCACATTTTTATCTGAACACCAGATCCCTCACTGTTTTGTGACTGATTCAAAAATAACAGAGCTAGTTTTTTATTTTGTTTTTTTCCTAATGCTAGGAACTTTGCTGATCTTTTTAATGCGTTATCTCATTTAATTGTAACAACCAGCGAGGGAAGGATACAAAATCCCCAGCACTTGCTTCCGCAAGCACTGAGCTCCTCCAAAGGGGGCCAGGCAACTCTGACCAGTACTATTCGCCTTTGCTCGGCTGTGGTATCTTGGCTGTCTCAGTTGATGGTCAGGAATTAAGCTATCACCTACCTATGTCGCTCACAATGGAAAAAATGGAGAAGACCAATATCCAGCTGCAGAGACATCTTAAGACTGAGTGGAACCCCAGTGTGTCTTGTTCACCTATTTCCAAGGAGACATCGGCAGCTTAGTGGACAAACTCTTCTCCAGAGCTCTGAGCAGTGTCAGGAGCCCCAAGGGATTGAGCCCCTTGAGCCAGGGTGCAGGCGTGATCCTGAGGAATGACATGCCTCCAAACCAGTGGTGTTTCTTGTCTCAGTGGACAGAGCCAGAGCCAGAGCCAGAGCCAGAGCTAGAGCCAGAAGCAACTTTTGCATATGGTGTCACCAACTATAGCTTGAATGGGCCCAGTCTCATGACTATGGATCAGTACCCAGCGTCCCTGGAGGGGAGACCCCTGTTGAGTCTGACGAGTAGTGGCATTACCCCTCCCTAGCCAGCCCCAGCTCCTCAGAGCCTGGTTACTCTCAGGCCTACTCCAGTGGGCACGTGGTCCCAGAGCCCCAGCGTTATGGGAACTATGAGCCCTTCTTAAGTCTCCTCCAGCAAAATCGACACCTAGCCCATCCTCAGGAGTCTGCAGTGTGGGAGGATTGCAACTCTGCCCATATAGCCAGAAGCATGAGATTGCTCTGCAACTTGCCTCCCAGTTCAGCCCACTATAAGAAAATATATTTCCCCCCAGATGGTGGACCTGCCAGTGTTAACCTTGCAAGTGAAAAAAGCCAGTCTCCAGAGAAAGAGATGTGTTCTTTTATTGAACCTCAGTCCGAAGAAGAGAATTTCTTTTTCCAAACCTGCTCATGATTTTCTACTGTGAATCTAGAGGGTCTAGAGACAGCACCACCTTTTTCTCTCTGTCACTAAAGAGCATTGCGCCAGGTGCAAGTTGCTGTTCTCCCTAAAATTCTACACATTTCTTCCCTGGCAGAGTTTTTCAAACTTCAGTGACTCCTCAGCATATGAAATGGTTAAAAGAGCAGTTCAGTGATGGGAACTCTTAGAGGGCCCCCTGCTTGCTTATCCCACCTTCCCTGTACCTGCTGCCTCCCTACTTAGAAATCAGTCCCCTTACGCCCTACCAGCAGAATCTTTCAGACTGAGACTGACCATGTGGTGTCTTATGGGCTTGTCCCACTTTGCCAACTGAATGGAGGACATACCAGCGACGGGCCTGAAGCTTTCTAGCTTGAACCCAGACTGTGGCAGGCCACACTCCTGCCTCTACCAAAGGTAAAATGAGAACAGGGGTGGGCAAGACCCACTGAGGAAGTTGAGGCTAGGCATTTCCTGCCAGCATCCTCAGAGTCTGGAAGGAAGCTGAAAAGATTCGGAAAGGCTCTCATGAATGAAGTACTTTCACTGGGAATGTTTGATTCTTCAGTTCTGAAAAAGGGATTTCAAATAGAGTTGCTAAGAAATCTGAGAACTGACATACTGGAAGTTAGGTAACAGCTGGGCCTAGACAGTTCTGTGCCAAGAGCATCTCTTAGCTGCGGATCCAACTGCTTCCTGCCCTCCCTCTGAGGATGAGGACTCTGGCATCTGACCCTCCGCAGGAGTTCATCTGGACCTTGGTGACATGTTACTGGCTTCTACAGACAATGAAGCCTGCCCCTTAGCTCTTTCACTGTTAGTGACATCTAGGAGCTATTAGCTCTCTTTTCGGCACAGAGCCATTGGGGCCACCCAAGTGGGTACCTACAGCATCTTAGACAAATTGGAGGTGAAGACAAGGCTTAGTCCAAGATGTGGCAGCAGGACCTCCCTACAGATTGTTCCAGATAAAATAACAAATTTCTTCACACTCCCTCATGACTCTAATCTAGTAGATAGCCTTGTGGCCAGCGTGAGCTTGGCACATAGCCTGTGACAACCCCAGAAGCCCCTGCTGGCAGTGTTGGCTGTCCACACAGCACCCCTGACTTGCTCCTGTGTAATAGCCCGGAGAGTGAATAAACAAAAAAACTACTTTTTTGGATTAAAAAAATAATAATTGTGACAACCACAATGAGTCATGACGCAGTGACTGTTATTATCCCTATTTTTCACATGAGGAAACAGATGTTTAGAGATGTTTATAAAAGTCACAGGGCTAGTAGGTGGAGGGACCAGCTGCCTTCAAAGTCCTTGCTCATAGTCACAAAATGTGGCTCTCAGAAGCCAAAACCTCACTCCTAACGCAGGACTTGCCCAGTGGGGCTTTGGTCGCCTGTGCTATGGGTGGGTGGAGTAGTATTCAATGTCTTGTTTCACCTCCACTATACTTTAGTTTTAATGGCATCACACAAGGTAGTTTTCACTACTATTTTTAGTTCCTTCAACATTTATCAGAGTGCCTTAGCCTTGTTATCATACATAGCATTTGAGGGCCTTCAATATGACATTTATCTCTTTCAAAATAGACATGACCTCTCTAATCTTACCTGTCTGTGATTTGGGGGATTCTTAGTTTCTCCTATTGTGGATGTTTCTCCAGGTACTTACTGTTTTGTTACTTCTTTTTGGAGCTGCATTTTTTTTTTCAGTGAAACTGGGTTAATTTTTTTTTCATTTTTTTTCATTTTTTTTCATCTTGTTTAGTCTTTTGGATGCTTCTCTTTTGTATAAAGCTTAAGTTTGTTGGAACAGATCTGCTGAACTATTTTATTTTGCCTATTACATTACAATGGACTGAATGCTTATGTCTCCCAAATTCATATGTTGAAATCTTAACCCTCAAGGTGATGGCATTAGAATGTGGGGGCTTTGGGAGGTGATTAGAACTCATGAATGGGATTAGTGCTCCCCTAAGAAAGACCCCTTTCTGTAAAGTTACAGTGAAAAGATGACCATCTATGGGAAATGGGCCCTCACTGACTGGATCTGCCAGCATCTTGATCTTGGGCTTCCCAGCCCCCGGAACTGTAAGCAATACATTTCCACTGTTTATAAACTACTCCATTTATGATATTTTGTTATAGCTGCCCAAATGGACTAAGATATACACCTAGAGCAATGTCATTTAAACTCTAGGACACAACTCACTAGTGAGTTATGAAATCAGTTTAGTTGGTTGTTACAGTGTTTTTAAAACAGAAAACGGAATTGAAAATATCAGGGTGTATTATACACATTAAGGACTAATATTAATTTTGTGAAACATTTGTTTTAATTGTGTGTGTCAAATATATTTCTTACTGTGAGTAATGATCAAAAAAAGGTTTGAGAATGGCTGTCTTTTTTTTTTTTTAAAGATTTTATTTATTTATTCATGAGAGACACAGAGAGAGAGAGGCAGAGGCACAGGCAGGGGGAGAAGCAGGCTCCATGCAGGGAGCCCAATGCGGGACTCCAGGATCATGCTTGGGGCCGAAGGCAGGTGCTAAACCGCTGAGCCACCCAGGGATCCCCCTGAGAATGGCTGTCTTAATGAGTATTCCTCTTTAGAATGTCCTGTTTTATCCCATAGGAAGATCATGTTTTCATTCTTTTTTCTATAGCTCAACTAAATCACAAATAATGGCATTTACTAGATTTCACAGTTGTGACATCTAAAGAATTGAAGCAGGGCACCCAGGTGGTTCAGTCAGTTAAGCATCCGGCTCTTAATTTCAGCTCGGGTCATGATCTCAGGGTCCTGAGATCAAGTCCCACACTGGGCTCCATGCTCAGTGTAGTGACTGCTTATCCCTCTACCTCTACTATTCGACTCTATTAGTAACATGAATTATTGAGGCTAATACAAACTATTTCAGTCCCATCTAGTTCCACAGGGACAGGTCTGTGCATCTTTAAATAAAAGGACTAAAGTCTGAGCAGCAAGACACACTGGGAGCTAACTCTGGAGCTCTGAGGCCTAAAGACAGAGGCTACCTTACCTGGGCCTTGACCTTTGCCCATTAAATCACATAAACCAAGGTTCATCTCAACTTCCTAATGATAATGTCTTAAATCTTTTTAAAAAGATGTCTCAGCCTTAGCATTCCCACCTGACCAAACTCTTAACCATTTTGTCTCTTATGATTTGTTTGTTTTGAGTGCCTACCGTGTTTTTATTTGAGTGCCAGGCATTGAGATAGTTACTAAGCATACTTTAGAGGATGAAACAGACATAGTTTCTCTCCTGATAAAGCTTACTCTTGGGCAGCCCTGGTGGCTCAGCGGTTTAGCACCACCTCCAGCCCAGGGTGTGATCCTGGAGACCCAGGATCAAGTCCTACATTGGGCTCCCTGCATGGAGCCTGCTTCTCCCTTTGCCTGTGTCTCTGCCTCTCTCTATCTCTGTGTGTCTCTCATGAATAAATAAAATCTTTAAAAAAAAAAAAAAGCTTACTCTCTTCACTTGTGACAAGGGCTATTACTTATGTCCTACTGGTTTTGTTCTCTTTCTCAATCCTCATTTACAAGACTTTACCTCTTGCTGAAATTTTTACAGATTTAGTCCTTAGTTCTTCATTCTGTAAAGACTGGGTCAAGGATGAAAGAAAGTTACTCTGTGTCTGTCCTGGAGAAAGGCATATCTTTCCTATGTATCAAGAAACCAAAAGCATTCTTAAGAGCAGCTATCAAATTTTTTTTTCCCTGTAGATCACTAGATTGACCTATGTAATCTTATCTACAGAATTCTCTTCCTTATATTATTAATTATTTCACTCAATCCTTAATCTTCTTAGCAATGTTGTCATAAGAGAAATATTTGAGGTCCAACAATAATGTCTAGGATAATGGTGTCACTAGCTATGGAAGTTGTGACTACACAAATATTTTAGTGAATATTAAAAATGCTTGCTTAGGAGGTGTGCCGTGAGGAACTTATTACTATCAATGACTAAATTACATGTGTCAGAGTGAGATTTTAAATTAATTAGAGTAGATTCAGTGTTATTCAGGGCAAGCAAACCATTCAACATCAATTATTTTTTAACATCTCTTAAATATACGCCAGGAATTATGCTAGGCACTGAAAACATAGCACCAAATAGCCAGACAATTGAGCAGGCTTGTCCATGTTCACCATGTCTAATTCCTCTCCTCCCATTCTCTTTTAAACCTGCTCTAGGAAGGCCTTTCACCTCCACTACTCGTCAGATACCATTTTTGTCCAGGTCACCAGTTACTGACCTTTCCATTGTCAAATCCAAGAGTCAATCCTTATTCTCCTCAACCTCACATACCAGCAGCATTTCATAGTTGCTTACTCTCTCCTCATTAAAATGTTCTCTTTACTTAGCATCAGAGATATTACACCCTATTATACATCTAGGGTTTTCTTCCCTAGATGGAACAGAGCTGTCCCCCAACTCCCATAAGTCCATTGTGCCAGGTCAAAGAGCTACATGCAAACCACCTAACTGACATGCTGAGTAAGTTTAGAAGGGAATTATGGAATCATTTCTTTTTATGCTTAGAGTACTTTATTGAGGTATAATTTATAAACAGAAAAATACATAAACCTGATTTTGACAAGCATATGTGCCAGTGTAACTAATATTCAGATCAAGGTATATTACCCCAGAAAGTTCCCTGGTGCCCCTTTCCACTCACTCTACCCAAATGCAAACAATTTTCTACTTTCTATCGTCAATCAAAGATTAGTTTTGCCTATTCTTGAATTTCATATAAAGGGAATAATACAGTGTGTAATGTTATTGTCATGTGCTTCTTTCACCTGCATGTTGTTCTTTTTTATTGCCAAGTAGTAGTCCACTATGTGAATATAACACAGTTGTTTGCTCATTCTGTTGATGGACAAGCAGGTCGTCTCCTGATAAGGGCTACTGTGAATAAAGCTGTGATAATAAAGCTACTAATAACATTTGCCTTTTTGCTGAAATATGTATTTCTCTTGGAGTATATATCTGGAATGTAATTGCTGGGTAGTGAGATAGGTGTATGTCTAACTTTATAAAAATCTGCCAATTTTCCAAAGCAGTTTTTTTTTTTTTTTTAAAGATTTTATTTATTTATTCATGATAGTCACACAGAGAGAGACAGAGAGGCAGAGACACAGGCAGAGGGAGAAGCAGGCTCCATGCACCGGGAGCCCGATGTGGGATTCGATCCCGGGTCTCCAGGATCAGCCCCCGGCCAAAGGCAGGCGCCAAACCGCTGCGCCACCCAGGGATCCCTTCCAAAGCAGTTAAACCACCAACATTGTGTGGCAGTTCTGTTGCTCCACATTCTTGCCAATACATATTAATGGAGCAAGGCCAGGCCTCCCTTCTGCTTTAAAACCGTGTCCCCTCAGTGTCCTTAGATCCCCCTGTGAACTCCTGAACTGAAGGGCTGGACAACTTTAAAAAGGAATGCTGGAGTCAGTCTTCTAAATATGACTCATTCTGGTGGGTGTAGTGGTATCTCATTGTGGTTTTAATTTTAATTTTTCTGATGACAAATGATGTTGAGCAAACACACTTTCATCAGTTTATAAGGCCATTTGAATATCTTCTTTATGAAATAATGGTTTACTTTTTTTGCTTATAATTATAGTTCTGTTTGACTTATTATTGTTGAATTGTAGGACTTTATGAATCCTTCATCAGATATATGTGCTGTGAATGTTTTCTTCCAGTTTGTAGCCTGGGGTTTTGTTTTCTCAGTGAAATATTTTGATGTACTGAAACTTTAATTTTGATGAAGTATAAGTTTTCAGACTTTTCATTTATTGCTAATTACTTTTATGTCCTGTCTGAGAAAACTTTGCCTATGCTAAGGCAGTAAAGTTTCTCCTCCACATTTTCTTTCTTTGAACATTTACAGTTTTAGTTTTCATATTCAGTTTTACAATATTGATGCAAAAGGCCACCGCCAGTCACTCGGATGACCACAGTTGTCTTACCTCTTCTCCTGGCTATCATCCTTGCCCTTCCTGCCACCCCTTCCCAATGCAGCATAGTTGACCCTTTAAAAACATCATTCATATCTCTGATCAAAAGCTGGTGATGGGCAGCCCTGTGCAACAGCGGCTTGGCTGTGGCTTGGATCCAGGGTGTGATCCTGGAGACCCGGGATTGAGTCCCACGTCCGGCTCCCTGCATGGAGCCTGCTTCTCCCTCTGCCTGTGTCTCTGCCTCTTTCTCTCTCTCTTTCTCTTTGTGTCTCTCATGAATAAGTAAATAAAAAGAAATCTTAAAAAAAAAAAAAAAGCTGGTGACTCCCTATTTCATTCATAGTAAAACCCAAACCCCTCACAGGCGCCCCCCACAATCCTACATGACCCTTTATTTTCCCAAGCATCTTCACTGCTTCCATGCTGGCTTACTCTGCTTCAATTGCATTGGCCTCCTTGCCTTTCACAGAATGTGACCACAACAGATAAACCCATGCCTTAGCACTTGCATTTCCTTTGCCTCATGTGCTCTTTGCAGTTATACAAAGTGAAAAATTCCCTCATATCCCTCAAGTCTTTGTTTAACTGTCCCCTCAACGAGGCTGACCTTGGCCACAATGCTTCCTGTCTTTGCACTTCCGATTTTCCTAACCCTGCTCTATTTGGCTATAGCGCTTAGCATGTCTTATGTACATGCTGTTCTTGTTTATTTTATGTAGTGTTTGTCTCCCTCTGCTATAGTGTAAGCTCCCTGAGGGCAGTGAGTTTGGTCTGTTTTATTTGCTGATGTTCGCAAGCCCATAAAACATAACCTAGAATGTAGAAGACAATTTATAAATTTTGGATTTATTTTATTTGCTTCACTTTTTAATGAGTAAGCACCTCAAACATCAGACAAGCAGAAAAGACAGTATAACAAACCAACAACTATCAGTCATTGGGATTTAACAATTATTTTACTGTATTTATTTGTTCTACATTTTTTGCTAGAGCATTTCAAGTAAATTGTAGCTATTATGATGGCTAATCCCTAAGGCTTCAGTATACATTTCTAAAAAATAAGGACAGATTTCTACATAGTTACAATGCTATTCTGTATCTAATAAACTTAATGATAATTCTTTCTCTCTTCTTTCCATATCAAATTAGAAGACAAATCTGCCTCTTATTCAGTAATATTAATAATAATAATTGTGCCTCTTATTCAGTAATATTAATAATAATAATTGTGATTTATTATGTTAACAGGATACCTTATTGTGTATCTGTGCTGTTTGGAATTCTTTATTAACTCATTAAATCCCAACTTGTCTTCTTGTCACCTTAGAAAGTGAATATGCAGGGGATCCCTGGGTAGCTCAGCAGTTTAGCACCTGCCTTCGGCCTGGGGCGTGATCCTGGAGTCCTGGGATCAAGTCCCACATCGAGCTCCTTGCATAGAACCTGCTTCTCCCTCTGCCTGTGTCTCCGCGTCTCTCTCTCTGTGTCTCTCATGAATAAATAAATAAAAATCTTCAAAAAAAAAAGAAGAAAGTGAGTATTCCTTGTGATAGGCATATTATATCCTAACCTTACACATTTCTGTTCTAGACATCCCCAGCTTTATCTTATTTTTTCTTCCTTTGTCCCTGTTAATCTGTTACATTATAGTCCCTAGTAAACCACATCTCCCAGTGCTTATACACATGTATAGCCTCTTTCCCTTAAAGTGGACTAAATCTGTGACTTGCTTCAACCCACATCGTGTAGCAAAAGTGACACTGTTCCATTTCTTTTTTTTTTTTAAGATCTTATTTATTTATTCACGAGAAACAGAGAGAGAGAAGCAGAGACATAGGCAAAGGAAGAGGCAGGCTCCGTGTGGGGAGCCTGATGTGGGACTCGATTCCAAGACCCCGGGATCATGACCTGAGCCCAAAGCAGACATTCAACCCCTGAGCCACCCAGGTGTCCCTCCAGTCTCAACTTTAAGGAGACTCAGCAGCATCCATTTTGGCTATTGGGAGTCTTGAACCACCATGTAAGAAGTCTGGTTACCTTGCTGTAGAGACCACATGGAAAGAAGCCATATAGAAAGGAAAACATGTCAAAAGGAAGAGGCCACGAAACTATCATTGATTATGCAATCATGAGAAAATTAATGAGTTAAAATTAATTAGGTAAAAAAGAAATAACAAAATGGCCTCATTCTGAAACAACCTGGCCAAGACCTCCTTCTTGCTTTAGGTAGTGTTTCTCAAAGTCTGGCCTCAAGCCCACCTGTATCAGAATGACATGGGGTGTCTTTTTGAAAGGGAAATTTTTGATCCAACCCCAGAATCTCTTGGGCAAGACAGGGGAATCAGCATCTTTATAACACTTCCCCAGTTTATTCACAGATTAATAAAGTCTAAGCATCTGCTTAAAGGTTTCTCCTGGCTATTCTCCACACTATTCTAAGCCTACTCTGTCTTTAAACAATCTACTGCTCTACTCTCAGGAGTTTGATCCCGCTGGTTGCTCAAATGCTGGACCAGATTTCTAAGTCAAATAATTTATCAAGATTGGTATTTTCTTCTCATCTATCCAACTCGATTCTGCCTGCTTCACTCACACTGCATCTACCTTGTCTTCAGGATCCTTCCTGGTTTTGAGTTGCTTCTCATATTCCAGCTGAAGAAACTCATGCCTTTGAAGACCTGAAGTCCTTGTCTTGGCAGACTGGCTCTGATTTCCATCTTATTTCTCAGCCAGCCACATCAACTCTCCTCATCATTAAAAATTCATGATGAGAGTGTTTAAATATAGTTCAATATATAGTTAAATAAAGAAAAATATATGATGGCCTTGACAGTTAGGAGTTGACATTAGTGAACTCAGTGAGATCACTTGCAAGGGTGTGATGAAGGCAAAAGCCAGATTTTGCTGTAGGTTTTTAAAAATGGAAGCTGGAAGTTAAAGAACATTTTTATCAAAATGGGAGAGATTAAGCATCTTACATGTGGAGGAGAAAGAAACAGTAAGGAAGAAAAAGCTAACAAAATAATGTGTGTGTTGAGAAGGGTGCTCCAAACAGGATGGGAATTGATTATAAAATAAGGTCCCAGAAAAAAAATAATAAGGTCCCAGAGAAAGAGGAAAGGTGTTACAGTTTTCTATTGCTACAAAACAAATTACCCCAATTATTTTATTATATCTTATGATTTGGGGATCAAGTAATCAGGTAGAGCTCAACTGGGCAGTCCTTTTGCCTTGCATAATGTCATATCAGGCTATTTGCCAGATCTGCTGGTTGATGGGTTAGTCTGAAAGGTCCAAGATGGCTTCATTCACATGTCTGATGACTTGGAAGGAATGCATAGAAGATTTGACTCAACTGAGAATGTCAACCACAAGGCACCTACAGGTGGCCTTTCCCAGAGTAGTCTTAGGGTGATTGGTCTTCTTATTTGATGGCTCAGGCTTCCAAAAAGAATATTCCAAATCTCCTAGACAGAAGCTTCATGACTTCCTATGACCTAGTCCTTTTTTATTTTAAGATTTATTTATTTGAGAGAGGGAGAGTAGAGAGAGGGGCTGAAGGAGAGACAAAGAGACAATCTCAAGTAGACTCCTCGCTGAATGTGGAGCCCAACACAGGGCAAAATCTCATAGCCTTGAAATCATGACCTGAGCCAAAACCAAGAGTTGGTTGTTCAACCGACTAAGCTACCCAGGCCCCCCATGACCTAGCCTTTTAAGTACCAGAGTCACTTGTGATAAATTATATTGGTCAAATAGTCACTATCCTTAGAGACTCAGCCATGATTCAGGGGAGGAGAACTAGACTGCACCTCTTGGTGGTTAAGAGTGTCAAAAAACTTACAGCCATTTTTTATTTGCTATAAAATGGGTGAGTTGGATAAAATCAGAGAACATATAGAAGACTTACCTTGGATATGAAGAGAGACCATCTCTACTAGACTTCTAAATATTGGAGTATCCAGAGCTCTGCCTCCAGCTCTCTCTACGTACTGGGTCCCTAGGTGATTTCATCTAGTCTTGTTGCTTCAAAGACTTTTGTATACTGATAACTTTCAAGTTTATATCTCTAGACCCAAAACTTTCACCTGAGTCCAGATGTGTATAACCAATTCCTTATTTAACATATCCACAAGGAGGTCTAATAAGTACCTCGAATTTAACATGGCCAAAATAAAGCGATTCATTTCAACCCGGCAGCCCCGATGGCTCAGCGGTTTAGCACCACCTTTGGCCCAGGGCCTGATCCTGGAGACCTGGGATCGAGTCCCATGTAGGGCTCCCAGCATGGAGCCTGCTTCTCCCTCTGCCTGTGTCTCTGCCTCTCTCTCTCTCTCTCTCTGTGTGTGTGTGTCTCTCTCTCATGAATAAATAAATAAAATCTAAAAAAAAAAAAAACATTTCAACCCATCCAAGTGTGCTTCCTCTAGCCTTCCTCATCCTAATAAATAATACAAATATATACTAAGTTGCTCAGGATACATATCTAGGAGCCCTACTCGGCTTTTCTCTTTTCCTTCCACAGCACACTCAGTCCATCAGTAAGTATCTACTACAAATTCATCAAGAGGTCTTATTGGCTCCAACTTTCAAAATATATCCCTAACCCAACTGCTTCTCTTCTTCTCCACTCTTCTTGTCTAATTCAACACCATCATCACTTCTCACTGGTCTCTCTGCTACACTCTTGATCCCCCATTGTCCCTCCATCCACATAGCAGCCAGAGTAATCTCTATAAAGTGTAAACCAAATACAGTTTATTCTTGAATGGCATGGAGGTTAGGAGCACCCACCCCTTGTGCAGTTGAAAATCTACACATAATTTTTGACCCCTCCAAAATTTAACAGCTAATAGCCTATTGTTGGCCGTATGCCTTACCAATAACACACAATTGACACATATTTTATATGTACTGTGTTTTATATACTGTATTCTTACAATAAGTAAGCTAGAGAGAAGAAAGTACTAGTTAGAAAATATAAGAAAATAAATGTACAGTACTATAAAAAATCCACATATAAGTGGACCCACGCAGTTCAAACCCGTGTTGATCAGGGTCAACTATAATACAATTTCCCTCTTTAAAACCATCTAAAGACTTCCTATTACAATCAGGAAAACCTACAAAATTATCCTCAGGATCCATGGGGCCTCCCAAATCTTGTTCCATCTGCCTCTGCTCTGGTGTCTACTCTTCCCCTTGTTCCTATTGATCTTCTTTTTGTTCATAAACACACAGGCTTTTTTCCTGGCTCAGGCAATCCACCTGTTGCTCATTCTGCTTGGAGAGCTCCTCTAGGTCTTCAAGTGGCTTCCCCTTTTTATCATTTAGGTGATAAGAAATGACTCAAATGTCACTTTCTCAGAGAGGCCTTCTCTGACCACTGTAGCCAAAGTAGGACCACACCTCTCCAGTCCCCTGCATCTCAGTATCCTGGTATAGTGTCTTCATAACATTTATCAGTGCCTGAAGTTCTTATTCATTTCTGCTTTGTAGATTTATGTATTGCCTGTCCTCCCTCACTAGAATATAAACTAGAAACATAAATAGGGGGCGCTATTACTGCCCGTTTTATTCACAGGTGATTTTCCAGTACTCAGAACACTGGAGGCCACAAAATAGATATACAATGAATGTTCATTTAAATTGGTTATTTCTTTATTCTGCAAGTAGGTTGAGAGAAGTGGAGGAAGAAAGGAAAAACCTTTCTTCTGTGATATGGGACATAAAATATTTGGCTGTTAGAAACAGAAACAAGAATTTCAAAAGAGTAATGAATCATTTTAGACTCTTCTCTCATGGTTCAAAACTCTCATAGTGTTTTTTATTTTTATTTTTTTAATGGTTTTATTTTTAAGTAATCTATACACACAATGTGGGGCTCAAACCCATAACCCTATGATCAAGAGTCACAGGGTTTTCCAACTGAGCCAGCCAGGTACCCCTCAAATGTAGTGGATTTTTTTTTTTTTAAATCAGTAGTTGAAAGTTCTATTGTTTCAATTCTATTTTTTTATTGTTTCAATTCTAATGAACATTTCTTAAAAAGTAATTTTATGGAGAAAAGAATTTGATATTTTACCCTTTTCGACAGCACTGGCTTTCAAAAACACCAATCCCACATCTTTTACAATTCTGGCCTAGAACTGATTTCCCTTAATCCATTGTTTTTGTTTTGCTTTTATTTTGGTTTTTGGTTTTTGTCTTCCTTCCTGTCTTTATGGGATCTGCTATATCTGGTCCTGACAACAGAAGACTAAACTCAGGAAAGCACAGGGTCAATGCTTTCTCTCCTTATAGCCTTTCATTATAGCCTTAAGTGATTCATTTCATGCACCCATACTTTCAACACTTCTATCTGTTTCCCACCAATAAAGTCTCGGTGTTTTGCAAGAATTAAATTCATGGTTTAATATGTTCCTATCTCTCCTTCCCATCAGCAGTCTATATCTTTTGCAAGAATTAAATATGTGTGTATCAGGGGCACGTTGGTGGCTCAATTGAGTATCCAGCTCATGATCTTAGGGTTGTATGTCGGGCTCCATGCTCAGCTCAGAGTCTGTCCCTCTCTCTCTGCTCCTCCCCACCACTCACACTCTCTCTCAAATAAAATCTTTTTAAAATAATGTGTTTGTCATTTTCTATATTTGAACAAAAAGTCCTATTCGAGGTATATCTGGGCTGCAAAATTTATTTTCTTACTCAACTTTTTAATGCTGTTTTCTTAAAATAGCTTTTATGACACTTTTTCATTAGTTTGTTTTTATTGGCTCCCATATACCACTCCTCTAGAATGTTGTGGTGAACTAGAGCTGAATTTATGAAGGTGACGAAAACAGTAATTACACAAAGAACTACTTCTGACAGATGAAAGCACTGTTCATTATCTTCCTTAGAGAAATGCACATCTATACACAGCACTACAGCTTTTGGAAACCAGATCAACCTGCTGGACATGCTGAACTAGTTCTAGTCTTTTCCCAAAGTGGAAAGCAACACGTGTGATTCATTTCTGAGACCTTTCAGAAAGCCAAATGTGTTCCATGCGATATCGCATGTCAATTATTTCATTCTGATTTGTGAGTTGCCTTTTTGTTGTTCACAAGTGTGGCTAAAGCACCAGAACAGACACGGACAGCCAGCGGCCGGGCCAGGCAACTTGTTGGGTCCTCGCACCTAGCCCAGACAAGGACTTCGCGGAACAAGCCTCTACTCATATGTGTGTCTACAGGCCAAGAGCTCTAAGAAGTTAGACATTGCTCAAACCTCTTTCAGCCTCTGCCTGATGTGGAATCTTGATTAGGGAGCTTATTTTTAGAGTTGTCCACATTTGGTCAACCATATGTGCAAGGAAGAAAGAACATGAAATCACCCTGAATGCATGTCTGTGATTGTTCTCTTGTTGAACGGCAGGCAGGGGCTGGGACTTTCCCCCATCTATTTCTTTACTCCAAGCAGAGCTGGATGTAAACTATTCCCAGACTAAATAAATAACAGTTGAACTAGTTCTTGCAAATCTCCAAAGAAAATTCCAAGGCTTGTAGCAATTCTTACTCCAACCCCTCAAGCATAACCTTCATTTTCCCAGGCTGTACTTGGGGGCTTTTGAGTATATTGATGACAAAACAGGTGTTATTTATTTGGTTCTAAGTCCCCACTCTTGTTCTTAAGGACACCCAACTTCCTCTCATTTTCCTGGGCCTCAAGCGGTCTCTCAGGCCCTGGAAGCTTTTTCCTTGCTGCTCCAGGATCAGCCTCCTACCAAGGCTGCGGCCAGGACTCCGCCAGTCTCGCCCTACTGCTGGGGCTCTGCTCAAAACTGATGGGGAGGGAGGGATGGGGACGTCTACCCCTTTCTTCTGTTGATGAATGCAGATCTTTTAAGAGTAAACTAGCCTTCAGGCTAATGCAGTTCAAGCCCCTAAAAGGGAGCCTTCTTTTCAATTTCACTGTTCTTTTTGTTAAGGACTTAAAACAAGTTTTCTCAGAGACTAGGCCAGAGAAGCATTAATCTGTGTCATGAGAAGCAATTCACAGGCAGACAGCTATATCTCTTGGTTTTCTTATGAATCTTAAGAAGAATTTCCTGCCCTCCTAAGCAGCCCCATCCTTTTCCCAAAAAATTTGTTAGAAAAGGTCTTTTTCTTCTTATTTGGTTTAGGAAATAGAATCATGGTATTTTGGGGATTGGCCATCAATCCCAAATTCTTGTATCATTTCCTCCAGGAGGCTTCAAGGCTTTGAGACCCTCATGCAAATAATACTCTCCTATTCTGATATCTTAAACTTTCCCAAATGAACTTATAAATTATACACCTTTCTTTCTCCCCTATTTGACCAAGGTGGGCCTTGTATATACAGTATCTCCAACACTTTCCAAGTGTAATGGATTCCCAGGGAGCTACAGTATATGCCTCTTCATTGTTCTACACAGTGATTCTTGGCACCAGCTTCTCCTTTCCACTAGTCTCAACATACTCCAATCCTTCCACCCTCCAACCAACCCCTACACGTCATGATTACAAAGCCCTGGGATATTAAAAAGAGCCATCACCATTTCACTGAACACATACACAAACAAGTTTTGAGCTCTTGGATTTAAATTATTCCAAAGATGGAAAAATGTTTGCATGTTTGCTTTGGAGACAAAATAGGCAACACTTTCAAGTCAATGTTCAGAACTACTTTCCTATTGTCTATTAATTGGAAACAAAATAGGATTTTTGGGTTTGCTACCACCATAATCCAAGCCACCATCACCTCTTGCTTGGATTCCTAAAACAATTCTCCTAATTCTACTGTTCCCCCAACACATTCTCCACACAATATCCAGTGTTTTTTTAAAAACCAGATCCTGACACTTCCTTGCTTAAATCCCTTTGATGGCTGCCCATTTGACAGAGACTAGAATCCAAACTCCATACTCTAGCCTCCAGGGACCTAATGGGCCTACCTCTCTAAACTCACCTCCTGCACTCACAGTTCCATCCCCTCACCCCCACCCCCATGCTGCTCCTCTACCAGTCCTCTGCCCCATCCTATGCCCAAACAAGCTCTTTCCTGAATTAAGACCTTGTACTATCTTCTCTGCTGCCTGGAAAGGCTATTTTCCTAGTTCAGTTCATAGCCGGCTCCTTCTCACTCTTTAGGTTTCAGAATAAATATCACCTTCCCAGATGGGCCCTTTCCTGCCCATTCTATTATGATAATGACAATTATTATATTCCTACCACTATACAGTCATAGAGGTAATAGCATGATTGACAATAGATAAGATGAATAGTAGATCCTCCCCTATTATTCTCTATCATTGACCTTTGTTATTCCTTCAAGACTTTCTTGTGCTTCATGACTTTCTATTTGTTTGTTATGTTTCCTCAGCTGAATATTAGCTTCTCAACAGGATCAGCATTGTTTATCTTGTTCACTGCTAGGTCCCTGTCTCCTGGCATAGTGACTGGCATATATACTAGGCAATTAGTAAATACGTGTTGAAGCAATAAAGTTTTAGGATCAGAAAGTAATTTAGAAGTCATTTTATCTGTCTAGTCCCTTATCCTAATCCAGGGTTTTTATTTTCAGCCCTCTATAATGTAGAGGTTACTTTAATACTGCTGTTTATGCTGGTGGAGAACCAAAAACAATAACAGGGAGGAGCTATTTCCCTTTCCCAAATGGATTTTACCTTACCCTCTGACATCAGCTTTGCTTTTTACCACATAGACAAATAGTCATATGAGTCATTTATTCTTAGCTAAACAGCTAATCATGTGGCCACTCCTTTGCTGGAGGAGGGTTTTGTTATAGTTGAATGGGTTCTAGATTAATTGTCATCTAGTTGTTTACAGAATCTTAAAGATTTTGCCTATTAATATCATTAATTAGCCCTTAATGAAGTATTTTTCCAAACTATTGGCTTAGACTCATTCATGAGTAATGAAATCTATTTATTACATTACAACCAGCACTTAAAAAATAGACTAGAAGATATAAGTGTATTGCATATGTAAAGATAAGTACTATCTAGTGAAACTTTTGTTTCAATCATATGTGTGTATGTACTACATGTTGAAGTAAAATATATTTATTGTAGGAAATAAACAACAACAACAACAACAGCAGCAACAACAAAGTCTGAAGGGCACTACTGAAATGGACACTCAGTGTTTTATGGTAGAAAGGAAGCTATCTGGCAGTCCTAAGATTGATTTTGGGTTGACCTTCTGTGTCCTCTTCAGCCAGAGTGTTGAGATTGTTCAGGATGGAGGTGGATGAGAGTGATAATTCCACCATACTTCTAAATGAAAGCACTACCTATACCTTCAAAGCAGAAAAATGTCATAGAAAAATGGGGACCACATTAGCTATTTGAAATAAACTACGAATACATTTTTTTCCTTATTAGTTCTTCAGTACTTTTCTTCTGTATTCCTATATCAGAATAATTTTGGCTTAGCAGATTATGGCCAAAATGGCCAGGAATTTGGTAAGAGTTGGGTTGAAAGAGAAATGAATGAAGAGGTTCAGGAGTTAGACCCCAAAGGAACATTGTGAGTTCTGCTTTTCGTACCAATTTTCTTCTGGTGGCTTCTCCTTTTACAGAAAAGCAGGAAACAAGATCATCCACCAAGAATGAGGATGGAGGTTAGAGGAGAGGAGAAAGCATGAAGCAGTGGGAGAGTGAATGCATTAAGAAAACATAACATGATTATGGGCAGCACTAAGGGATGTGTATTTAAAGTGGGTCTAGAGGAACCTGTGTGGCTCAGCCAGTTAGGCATCTGACTCTTGGTTTCCGCTCAGGTCATGATCTCAGGGTCATGAGATTGAGCCCCATGTCAGGCTCTGTACTAGTGGGGAGTCAGCTTGGATTCTTCCTCTCCCTTTCTCTCTGTCTCTCCCCCTGCTGCTCTCTCTCTCTCTCTAATAAATAAATAAGTAACTCTTAAAAAAAATAAAGTGGGTCTTGTAAGCACAGTACATGTTCAGCTGGAGGATGGAGGCATTTGGTGGTCAGAGAGTTGAATTTAACAACAGATGAAAGATAGATTTTGTTTAGGGAGGTTGAATAACATAAACAGACTTTGAGTGCCTAGAACCACATGATGTGAAAATATATTTTTAAAAAAATCTTCTAGGAATCAGTAGCAATTCATTTGGCTCCAGTGTCCACCCAGAAAGTTGAGAAACAGCCTGGCACTCTTCCTCCAAGGGAAAAGTGTGGCATACCACACTGAATTCAAGAGACTTCCTGGAGGTCTCCCCACGTCTTCTGGCTTAGCTATGAATCTCCACTCCATTTAGTATCTGATTGAGCCACCTGTTTTCATGTTTTACAATATCAGGAGGGCCTTATTTAACCACAATGACCAGAAATAGCTGGAAAAGACTGAGGACTCAGTCTTTTTCTTAGTGAGACTGAGTCCTCACTATGAATTGAGAACTCTAAACATTTCACTAGACGGTTAATTTCAGCAAAATTCCAGAACACATCAACAAACAAACCATAATTAACATTCAGTGGGGAATTTATATTTCTCCTCAGTGAGAAGCCAGTAAGGCTAGGGACTTATCTCTAGTCTAGTCTAATATAGGGTCTTCTTTTCTTGCATTAATCAAACCCAGATGCAAATCCTCTTCTTTGTAATCCTCCTATTTTTTTTGTTTTTTTTCTTTTTAAATATTTTATTTATTCATGAGAAACACAGAGAGAGAGGCAGAGACATAGGCAGAAGGAGAAGCAGACTCCCTGCAAGGAGCCCAACGTGGGACTCAATCCAGTATCCCAGGATCACTCCCTGAACCAAAGGCAGACGCTCAACCACTGAGCCACTCAGGCATCCCTGTAATTCCCCTATTTTTATGTTAAGACATCCCACCTTAAGATGTGTACCTTCTGTTTTTTTTTAGATTTTGTTTATTTATTCATGAGAAACACACACACACAGAAGCAGAGAGACATAAGCAGAGGGAGAAGCAGGCTCCATGCCGGAAACCTGACGCAGGACTCGATCCTGGGTCTCCAGGATCACGCCCTGGGCGGAAGGCCCACTAAACCACTGAGCCACCTGGACTGCCCAGGATGTGTACCTTTTGAATCTGAGTCTTTATAACCACCTACAAAAAATGCTCACTTTCTACTTCGTGTTCATTTACTGTAACTTTTGTCTTTCATTCAACAAATCTTTGTCAAAAGCATGTTATGTGAGTAGACCATGCCTGGCCCTGGAGATGCAAAGTAACCCAGGTAAAATAGCCTCTGCCCTGACAGAGCTTTCCCCCTTAAATAAGCAGTCACAGTGGATTGTGCTAGGTGCTTAGAAAAGATAAAATACAGAGTTGTCAGATAAAATACAGATGTTCAGTAAAATTTGAGTTTCAGATAGGTAAGAATGTATTAGTGTAAGTATATCCCATGTAATCTGCAATTCTGTAGAAGTTCAGAACGGAAGTTTTTAACTAAGTCTAAAAGGATTAGAAAAAGCTTCCTGAAGAAAGGGACATTTAAACTGAAACCTAAATTGTATTTTATGTACCAATTTCTTATATTGTGAAATGGGATCCAGTTCTGCTTGAGCCTTGCCAATTCTTGGGGTGTGGCCATAGTCTTTCTCTCCAAAGTATTTTTCCCATAGTGTAAGGAGGAGAAGGTCTTTCAAACTCTTCTCTTTCATGCAAAAAGAACAACTTTCAAATTGGAGTCTAAGTTGAAAATTCTTTGTTCTCACTTGACAAAAAATGGCTACCATATAACTTCCTGTTTCATACTATTAAGTACTCTTCCAGGTTACAGTGGCTTAAGAGCTTCAGGTTTTATCACTTAGGCCCATACCCATTTAGGAAACACAACCTGTTTATTGGTGGTATAATTTTCAAAATGAATTATTTATATATATTTTTCAAATAGAGTACTTCTTGGATTTAAATAAAGAGGACTTAAAAAAAAACATATCTATATATAGGGATGTCTGGGTGGTTCAGTCAGTTAAGCATTCGATTCTTGATTTTAGCTCAGGTCATGATCTCAGGGTCATGAGACTGAGCCCTGTATTGGGCTCCAAGCTGGGCATGGAGCCTGCTTAGGATTCTTTCTCCCTCTGCCCCTCCCCACCACCGCTCTCTCACTTTTTCTCTCAATATATAAATAAACAAATAAATATGTGTGTATATAAATAATATAATAAATATAATATTTATAATAAATAATAATGAATATATAATTGTATATATTTATATATTTATACTAGAAATGCTATTCCAAGTTTTTTACTGCCTGAATCTCTTCTGCCATTCTCTTTCTGTCTTCAAGGCTATTTCTGACTACTGTGCAATGTAAGAATGCCAGCTGTTCCTGGGGGAAACAAGAAGCAAACCAACTCTTACTACTTCTCAATAAGTGGTACTAAAAATACTAGAATATACTTCTATGTTTTTGATGACTAGATTATTTCAGTCAGCCCATTGATAAGCATTCAAACTTGTTCACCACCAAATCAGTTAGGCAAGATGTTAAGGTGGTGAAATCAATGTTTTTGAATATACTCAATCATTGTCACCTGCAGAAAAAGATTACTGTTTATATTTTTAGGGAATGTTGTCATAGACCAAAAAAAAAAAAAAATTATCAATACCTCTCTCAGTCCTCTTTCAGTCTGACCTTCCTTCAAGGTCAAGACCTGCATCAAGATCCATCTGTGTAACTATAGACCATCACACCCCTGGCTGCCCTTCAGCTCATCTGCTTTCCCCAAGGGAGGAGATCAGTCCTGCCAGGATCCACAAGATCTATAGGACTGCCCTTGTGTAGTGGACACATTTTGGAACATCTTGGTGGCTCACAATGAACCTTTAACTTGTCCCTCACCCACAGCAGAGTTATTGTGTACATTACCCAGCATCTGGCCAGAGAAACTGGCCTGGGACTAGGCTGCTGACTCAAGCTGAGCAGAGCCCTTTCCAGGGAATTTGGAAGCAGAGATAGAAGAGAGAGAATGAGTCTCTGCATGTGGCTGGATCTGTAAAAGTAAATTTGGGAGCTGTGGCTGCCATCTGCCAGCTGCCATATGGTTCAGATAACTGCGAAAGCCAGATGCCGAGGAAAACAATGAAGTGAGAAACAGCGAGTTCCCTGAGTTCTGCTGAACTTCCTGTTCCAATTCCAGTCCTGACACTTGGCTGCTTATACTCCTTAGCTCAGTGACACCCTACTTTCTTCTAATTTCCTCTTTTTCTACTTAGAGTAGTTCAGGTTGTTTTCTACTATTTGTAAACATAAACATCCTGTGGAGTCATGTGGTGCCTAACTAGCCCAGAAGGTGGTGGTGGTGGTGACACATGTGCCTCTTGATCTCAGGGTTGTAAGTTTGAGTCCCAAATTGGGTATAGAGATTAGTTAAAAATAAAATCTTAAACAACAACAAACAAAAATCATTCTGAGGAGTTCTGAGGGTTAGGTGTTCTGCTCCCACAAATCCCATGGGGAGACAGTTGTTCCTCCAGGCATTCTGTGGTGGGCACACTGCTCTTTCCTTAGCTCCTTGTCAATCCTGCTGGGCAAGTTAAATGAGAAAATATGCATGAAGCAGAATGAGAAGAACCAGACAGAACTGAATTCAGATCTAACCACATCATTTATTCACTATTGGACCTTATAAGTTCCTTACACCATCTGAACCTCCATTTATCTATATATTAACACCTGCCTTGCATGGTTTATTAAACAAAATATGTGTGTTTGTAAAAATTCTAAAATAGAGTAAGCACACAGTAGGCACTCAGTGTCATATGGCTACAGATAAAACATGGAATGGTGACCTATAAACATGATGGTTCTTGGCCCACTTGCTATGGCGATGCTATCACTTGGTATCCAGGAACATGTATAAGGTGCTCCTTCACTGTAAGAAATGAGATACTTAGATGGTTTTCAATTTTTCTTATATTAACGTTACACTGTGGTGAGCACCCTCACAACTACATCTTCAGGCACATATTTTTTTATTTTCTTATGATAAATTCCTCTTTAGAAAAAAAGATTTTATTCATTTATTCATGAGAGACACACAGAGAAAGAGAGAGGGAGAGACACAGGCAGAGGGAGAAGCAGGCTCCATGCAGACGTGGGACTCAATCCCGGGTCTTCAGGATCATGCCCTGGGCAGAAGGCAGGTGCTAAACCACTGAGCCACCCAGGGATCCCTGATAAATTCCTCTTATCTGAAAGCACAGGTTTGTTATCCTGGTTCTTGATGCATATTGCCAGAATTCCTTCCAAAAACCTGAGCCTAATGACACTTCTGCCAGCAGTGCATGCCTACATATCAGTGCAATAGGCAACTAGTTGTCCCCAATCATTCTCCCTTTTTCCCATAATACTTGAGTTTTAGCAGAGTACATGGCTGCCCAGGCTGACTGCATTTCCCAGCTCCCCTTGCCACCAAGTGGGGCTCTGAAACTAAAGTCTTACCATTGGATCATGAGATTTGCAACATCCATGTCATTTGCTCTAAAAGGAAACTGCTTGCCCAGTGCTTCTTTTTCTCCCCTCTTCCAGGCTGAAAGTCAACCCCACTTCAGACATGTAAATGAGGGATGTCTGGGTGGCTCAGTGGTTGAGCATCTGCCTTCAGCTCAGGTTGTGATCCCACTTCGTGCTCCCTGTGGGGGGAGAAGTGGGAGTTCTCTCTCTGCCTATGTCTCTGCCTCTCTCTGTGTGTCTCTCATGAATAAATAAATAAAATCTTAAAAAAGACATGTAAATGAGAACAACACTTTAGGGGATGGCTGAGCAAAAAGACTAAAGGACCTTGGGACTCTGAATGACTTCATGGAGCAGAAACCCATCCCCTCAGTAGCCTGGAGAGCTCACTTTCAACCTGTTACATGAATATCTCTTGCTATAAAAATTTTAGCCTGTATCTTAATAGCACCCATAGCCTGTATCTTAATAGCACCCTGGAGTTAATACATTTTTATTAGTAATAGACATATAGGAATACTAATTAATTTTATATAATTAGCAAGTTATATATGACTATATTATTCATAGCAGCCCAAATGCAGTATCCTCCACTTACATGTATTTCTTTTTTTTTTTTTTAAGATTTTATTTATTTACTCATGAGAGACACATACAGAGAGAGGCAAAGACATATGCAGAGGGAGCAGCAGGCTTCCTGCAGGGAGACTCGGTCCCAGGATCCCAGGATCATGACCTGAGCCAAAGGCAGACACTCAACCACTGAACCACCCAGGCACTCTCATTTTTTTAATAAAGATTATTTATATCTGCTTTAAGAAAAATTTCCTTTATTACAAAAGTGCAACAGATTTTAGTGCCAGTCACTTTACCCTGCGTTTTCACAAGATTTCTTCAGTATTAATGCATAGTGTGCCTTTCTTTACAGTGGTTGGTTTCTACTATTTGTAAACATAAACATCCTGTGGAGTATTTCAAGTATATATTTCGAGTATATAATTGACCTAAGCAGATTTTAAGCATGTATTGGGGAGTTCCTTGTTTAGGTATGAACTCACAGTTGATCATCTATAAATATTTTGTAGGATTTCAAGTCAGATTTCTAGAGAATTAAATTAGTTGTATAAACTACTATGGACTCTGGTGACCAGAATCTAATTTTTATAAAAGTAACTCCCTTACGGTTGCACTGGGCCCAATGTCACCTACTGTGCTCCTTTTTTTTTTTTTTTTTTTAAAGATTTTGTTTATTTATTCATAGAGACACAGAGAGAGGCAGAGGAACAGGTAGAGGGAGAAGCAGGCCCCCTACAGGAAGCCCGACGTGGGACTCGATCCCGGGTCTCCAGGATCACACCCCAGGCTGGAGGCGGCGTTAAACCGCCACACCACCGGGGCTGCCCACCTACTGCACTCCTATAGAAGGTTGTAGAAGTGTGTAATACATTACACTGATGCTCTATCATCATACATTTGTTGAATTACAAACAAGAGCTTCTAGATTATATATGAATGATTCTAGAAATAAAGTGAAGATTAAGGAGATTCATGCAAACTATTCCTTTTTTTTTCATGCAAGCTATTCCTAAATAGATGTTTAATATTTTCTTTGTTCCTCAGGTGAACATCAAATTGCTCTGTTATTAAAATTTTCTTTGCTCCCTTTCTCTAAGGATCGCAGCTCTGTGCTGTCTACTGCCCAAATTCTGAAAACAATTGCTTGCTTTAGCTTATCCAGTTTTATGATTATATACTGTGGAGAGGTAAGTGCATTCTTCTGTCATGACTGAACCAGATATCACTATGAAATTTTGAATCCTGTTTTTCTACCTTAATGCCATATGATGAAGATTGTCTTATATTAAGTAAATATTCAGGAATCAAGATAGTCCTAAGAACTGGGTTATATCATTGGCCATTCTTCAATTGTGGTTCACCAATCCTTCACCATGAAAGTAACCATGATTCCCTCCATTTTTCCTTTCTCCTTCCTCGTCTGCTGCTGCCTCTAACTCCCTTTTCATCTCCTCTTGTATTGCACAGCTTCTGCTTCTCATTACTTTGGTCCTTTAAAGTCTTATAATGGGGATCCCTGGGTGGCGCAGCGGTTTGGCGCCTGTCTTTGGCCCGGGGTGTGATCCTGGAGACCCGGGATCGAATCCCACGTCGGGCTCCCGGTGCATGGAGCCTGCTTCTCCCTCTGCCTGTGTCTCTGCGCCTCTCTCTCTCTCTGTGACTATCATAAATAAATAAAAATTAAAAAAAAAAAAAGTCTTATAATGGTCTCTCTCTAAGAATCTTTTCTATTCCAACTTCAGCTCCTCCTACCAACTAACTTGCCCTCTGTATCTCATGCTGGAACTCCTAAAGAAATCTGATCACTACCCTGCCCCACCCTGGTGGAATTTGGCGGGGGGGGGGGGGGGGGGGGGGCAAGGCCTTTTTCCTAGCTATGGCAGAGGAAGCTGCTGAAAAAAGAGAAGTGGACTGGTCACTCTGTGCAGGACATGATCACCCAGAATTTATTCACCAGGAGCCATGGGAAGAGTTCTGCTAGAAGGAGTAGTCAGTATGGCAGTCACTGAAATTGGCTTATAGTGGTGATTTATTCACAAATCTCTCTTCTTCTCAATGTGAGCTTTTGAGGGTAGGAGGCATGTTTTAGGTATTCTTTAATGCTTAATACTCTGCACATTGCTTTCCACATAGTAGGTTCTCAATAAATTTTATTGAAGGAATGAATTAATTGGTTCCCCAGCCAGCCTGTTGGCTCCCGTGATTGGTCCCAGCATAGATCCTTAAAGTTAATAAATTACAAGTCTACCCTGGGATTATTTTCATAAATCTTGTTTTTTTTTAAGATTTTATTTATTTATTCGTGAGAGACACAGAGATAAAGAGAGAGAGAGGCAGAGACACAGATGGAGGAGAAACAGGCTCCACGCAGGAAGCCTGATGTGGGACTCGATCCAGGGTCTCCAGGATCATGCCCTGGGCCAAAGGCAGGTGCCAAACCGCTGAGCCACCCAGGGATCCCCATAAATCCTGTTTTTGAAAAAAATATTTGAAGTACTAATAGAAGTGTTTTTTGATTTTGCTTTAGTGATTTTTAATTAGTGTCCACATCTATTTTTAATATGATTTGGGGTGACCTGGGATAAGAATTTGTCTTCTCATGCATCTTAAATACTCCTCAATTAGAATTTTATAGTTTCTTTTTTTTTAAGATTTTATTTATTTATACATGAGAGACAGAGAGAGAGGCAGAGGCAGAGGCAGAGGGAGAATCAGTCTCCCTGTGGGGAGCCGATGCGGGACTTGATACCAAGACCCTGGGATCACATCCTTAAGCTGAAGGCAGACAGTCAACCACTGAGCCACCCACGTGCCCTCCTCAATTAGAATTTTTAAAACACTCATTTAGATTGGTTTTCGTCAATTTGTCTGAATAATATTTCATAGTAGTTCTGTGCATAATGAAAATCCCTTTGTGTAGATAGCAGGTGTACCTGTATGTATTTGTTGACTTTTCTGTGAGCTAGTGAGTCATTGACCCTGAAGCTATAGTTGGGGTGGTTTGCACCACGGATAGTTTAATCATCCCCATGGTAACACCAAGCCTTCTTGCCTACTACTTCTTCCCACATCTTTGTTCTATTTAAAGAAGGAAATCATTATTTACCTTAGATTTGATATTCTGATGTTTTTCAGGACACAAATTCCTAACCTCAGCATTGTTGTATATAAAACATTACCATGGTAACAATAAAAATAGTGATTATAACTAATACCTTATGAAATGAAAAGTGATCTGCCGATCCTACAGCATTTTAAGATTCAAAATCTTTTTTTTTCTTAATTTTGCATCCCAATTACCAAGATGTTGGAATTAAACTATACTTAACCAACTGGCTAACTGATGATTCTTATATATTTTGTAAAGACAACCACTAAGTAGCATTATATGTTTTGTTTTGTTTTTTAAGATTTTATTTATTTATTTATTCATGAGAGACACAGGCAGAGGGAGAAGCAGGCTCCATGCTGGAAGCCCGATGTGGGACTCGATCCTGAGACTCCAGGATCACACCCTGGGCCGAAGGCAGGCACTAAACCACTGAACCACCCAGGGATCCCCTATATGTTTAATTTAGAAATATGCTTGGGGTTGCCTAGGTGACTCGGTTGGTTGCGTGTCTGACTCTTGATTTCAGCTCAGGTCATGATCTCATGATCTCAGGGTTGTGGGATTGAGCCCCATGTCAGGCCTTGTGTCTAGCCCCTGTATCAGGCTCTGTGCTCAGCAGGGAGTCTGCTTGTCCCTCGCCCTTTGCTCCCCTCCTTTCACTCCTGCTCTCTCTCTAAAATAAATAAATAAATCTTTAAAGGTAATTCTGGTTCTTTGTAGTTAAATTAGAAAATAAGGATAAGCAAAAAGAACATACAATAATGTGATCTCCTTTCCCCATAGCTTATTATATCTTCCTAATACCTTTTCATTAAGTGTATCTGTGGGTATGGTGGTGGTGGAGAGAGAAGGACAGAGAGATAGAAAGACACATTCCCATCCCCTCCCCCAACTCTCCACAGTCCAGCCAATACATTTTGCTCTGCATCCCAAATTTTTTATTTAACTATATATTGTGGTATGGAATTGTTGGATCACTACATGGTACACCCAAAACTAATATAACACTGTATATTAGCTATGCTGAAATTAAAATAAAATAATATTTAAAAATCATAAAAGCAAAAAAAAAACCCAATAGAGTGTAAACATTTTTTAAATATACGTCTTTAAACAAGACAGATTTGAACTTGGAGTTTACTTATATGTGTTTTTTTTTCTCTTCCTTGTGATTTTAATAACATTTCCTTTTCTCTAGCTTACTTTATTGTAAGGATACAGTATATAATACATATAACATACAAAATATATGTTAATTGACTGTTAGTGTTATCCACTTTTGGTCAACAGTACGCTATTAGTGATTAAGTTTGAGGGGAGTCAAAAGTTATACATGGATTTTTAACTACATGGGGGTTGGCACCCCTAACTCCCTCATTGTTCAAAAGTTAACTATTTTCTACACTGTCATTTTTATTGGTTGACTAGTGTAGATGTTTTGTTGAATAAATTTACCATATTTTATTTAACCAATACCTCTTTTGTTGGACATTTTAATTTTTTAAATTTTTCACCAATATCAAACATAAACCCAAAAAAGAAAAAGGAGATAGAGACAGAGGAGAAGGGAGGGAGAGGAGAAGCAAGGAAGGAAACTGCAATAAACATCTTGTGGCACATATCATTAATTATTTCCCAAGCGTATATTTCCTTAGCATTATTTTGAAGCAGAATTGGTGGTTAATAGACATGCACTTTTCAGACATTTTATCAAAGAGCGATTGAGGAAAAATGTTGCATCCTTTCTAACCCTGGATATTATTTTTTAAAATAATACTTATCACTTAGGCAAAGATGGCATTATAATGTGCTTTTTTTATTACTGACGAAAAGGAAAAATATTCATCTTTAGTGACCTATTTTTTTAAGATTTTTTTTATTTATTTATTTATTTATTTATTTATTTATTTATTTATTTACTTACATGAGAGAGACAGCACACAGAGGAAGAAGGAAAAACAGATGCCCCATGGAGCAGAGAACCCAATGAGGGGCCCAATCCCAGAACCCTGAGATCATGACCCGAGTCAAACCTGAGAATTGACTTGAGCCACCCAGGCACCCCTTTAGTGACTTTTTATCCTTTCTTTTCTGTCTCACCTGCAGAAATCCTTTACCCATTTTTCTATTGATCTTTTTTCTTGTTGATTTATAAGACTTCTTAGCCCTTTGTCCCTCCTCGACCTTTTTAATGTAATGATACAATGTGGGGCTCAGACTCACAATCCCAAAACCAAGAGTTGCATTCTCTACCAACTGAGCCAGCCACGCAGGCACCCACATTCTCCCTTTCTAGTTTGGCATTTGTCCTTTAATTTGGGAGTAATATTTTTTCCCTTCTATTGGGGATTTATCTTTTTATTTGTTGGTGATTTCTGAAACAGTTTTTAGTTTTTTACATGTTTTATTTATTTTTTTCATAAGATTTCATTTTAAAGTAATCTCTACATCCAACATAGGGCTTGAATTTACAATCTGGAGATCAAGAGTTGCATGCTCTAATGACTAAGACAGCCAAGTGCTCCATTTTTTAATGTATTTTAAATTCAATCTTTTGCTTTACATTTTATGCAATATAATTCCCATTTCTAAGATTATATATATAAATATTTTTCTATATTTACTTTTAACAATATTGTGATTTTATTTTTATATTAAAATCTTTAATCCATCAGGAATTTATTTTGGCACAAGGTATATATTTTTTTTCTCCAAACAATTGGGCACTGGCTCCTTAACTTATTGTATATACTTTCCTTGCTGATTAGGAATGCCACTTATTGCGGTGCCTAGGTGGCTCAGTTGGTTAAGCATCTGCCTTTGGCTTGGGTCATGATCTCAGGGTCCTGGGATTGAGACCTACTCAGCAGGGTATCTGCTCCTCCTTTTCCTCAGCTCCCCACCCCATCTTGTGCTCTTGATCTTTCTTTCTCAAGTAAATGAATAAAATCCTTTTTTTTAAAAAAGAAAGGAATGCCACTTATTATCTATCTACTTGGATCTAAATAACTCTGAATTTTAATGTAACAATATAGAGCTTCTTGACAGATCTAACCATTTTCCCTCTCAATCAGCACTTGTGTGTTAGATGAAGAGATATCAATTCAAATGCCAGAAAGATACTACATGAATCTCTGGCTTCTTTTTTTTAAATCAGAAAATGTTATAAATATTTTACAGCAATATCATTGATTTTTTTTAAATTTTTTTTAAACTTATTTATGATAGTATAGTCACACACAGAGAGAGAGAGAGGCAGAGACACAGGCAGAGGGAGAAGCAGGCTCCATGCACCAGGAGCCCGACGTGGGATTCAATCCCAGGTCTCCAGGATCGTGCCCTGAGCCAAAGGCAGGTGCCAAACCGCTGCGCCACCCAGGGATCCCAGCAATATCATTGTTAAAATAGACTTATAGTGTTGAATATTTTCATCTAAATGTCTTTATAAAAAATCTAAATGTCTTACCTAAAAACTTTTCTAAATACCTTAAATTTTGTATTGGTATGTGTCTGAGCTATAATGACAAATATTTTATGATCATATTTTACTCAATAAGCCAATAGGATATTCTTAGTGTATTATGTGTGATAAGTGCATAAATGTATATATTTATTATTCAGAAGCTAAATATTATCTATGAATTTCAAGTGTTCAACAAATTTCATATATATGGGTAACTTTCTATAAGATGTTCATAGATCTTAAAGTTAAATGTATTGGTTCATGTTTTCCCAATATAATCAACATAATTATACCATGGAAATTGAGATCAACTTTGCTATCCTTTAAACTGAAGCTGCAAACATATAGAGAGGAGCATCTGTATAAAAGTTTGATCTATTTTTGTGCTTTCAATGTTTATTTGGTCTGAACAACAACAACAAAAAGCCCCCCACACACACATGCAAACACACTCACATACAAATTACAATACATACAATAAACCTACTTTAGTTTTGGTAAAGATGACAGGTTTGATGGTAAACTCTACAAACTGGGCTTCACTTGGAAACAATGACTTTTTCAACAACTTTGCCTGTAATATAGCCACAGTTAAGCCAGTTACAATTAGGTGCTCCTGAAAATACTGTAATTGGTCATTTAATCCATGTAGTATCTCATTGTGGTAAATGTTGGCCTTAACCATGACAGTGATTTAGGTCATATTACATAACCACAGTCATAAGGATAAATCTGCAGAATTTTATATTAAGTCACTTCAAGGATTGATATATATATAACTCACTTTTCTTCCCTTACATACATTTTAAGGTACTTTTAGAGATATTTTGGTGCATTTGATAAATGTTAAAAATATTACTTGCTATCAAATACCAAGATTAAATCTTGTGTGTGAGCCTGACTGAAAAAGAGCTACCTAGTGATTACCAAGAAAATGGCCTGTGAATTGTTTGGGCAGGATCTCTAAAGCCTATCCTTTTCCCAGTGCTCATTTACAGCAAAGCAAACAAGCCAGGTGCCAGGGGAATTTAGCCTGAAAAAGGCTTATTTTGCATCCCCCCAGAGACAAATTTGATTTTATCTCTTGGCTCAAATTACAAATGGTGGCTGTTCACCGAATCAGGACTTGAGGATAATTTTTTTAATTAATATTTTTCTTTTTTTAAAAGATTTTATTCATTTATTCATGAGAGACACAGAGAGAGAGGCAGAGACACAGGCAGAGGAAGAAGCAGGCTCCATGCTGGAAGCCCGATGTGGAATTCGATCCCAGCACCCCAGGATCACACCCTAAGCCAATGGCAGACGCCCAACCCCTGAGCCAACCAGGCATCCCTAATTAATGTTTATCATTCCCTTCCCTTTAATCTTGCTTTCTATGGAGTATTGGGAATATCTACCACTCATCTCTACAGGTCTCCCATTGATTGTTTCTATTTTACCTACTCTTTCTGTTTCATGACAAGAATTGCTTGATCAGTTCCCTCCACTTTTCTTATAAAATCCAGATTTACTTCCCAGGCTTAAGAAAAGTAGGTAATAATGCTTTCCTTTGGGAATTTTCCTGATTTCGCTCCTGTCTTGAAACAATCTTTCCTGACCTGTGCTTTTCAGCTCAGTCTTTGTTGTTCCCTTACGTCTCTACTGTTGTTGGTAATCCAAAGTGAAGGAGGCAGATCTGTGGAGCACACATTGCTATTTTCATTTAATGGCTTGGTTCAGATCCTTCTTGTTGAAAGATCCAGGAACACAGGAATTATGCCCATCTTGTGCACCACTGCATGTGCAGTGACTACCATGGTATGCTCAATACATTTTTATCGAACTAATAATAATGGCCACTGGGGAATCTGGGTGGCTCAGTCCCTTAAGCATCTGACTCTTGATTTCGGCTCCAGTTATGATCTCAGAGTCATTAGATCAAGCCCAGCATTGGGCTCGGCTCTGGGCATGGAGCCAGCTTAGGATTCTTTCTCTCTTCCCTCTGCCCCTTCCTCCTTCTCTCCCTCTCATTCCTACTAATAGTAGTAGTAATGGCTGCCATTTTTACAAATCTACTTATCAAATGATAGGTATTGTGCCATGTACAAGGCTATCTTCATTTTGTAGATGAAAAAACTAAAACCTAGAAAAATTAAGCAACTTGTTCTTGGTCATAAGGCTAGCTAAAGTTGAAGAGCCAAGACATGACTTGATCCTGGATGTAAAAGGCTCAGTGCCCAGACTCAATCTCCATACCGAATGTAGAGGCAATATAACATAACTATGTAGAAGGGTTATTCTAGAGTCAGACAGCATGAGTTTACATCCTGACTCTGTCACTTAAGAGTTAATCTAAACTCTCTGTGCTTCAGTTTTATCATCTGTAAAACAGAGACTATTTGTGGAACAAATATTCATTGGTTGCCTGTCCTTCTACCTCAGAGTTGTCTCTAATCTGCTGCATTGTCTTTGTTTGGTTTGACACAATCAATTCTGATGATCACCAAGGGCTTAAACCTCGAGAAGTGAAGGCTTAAATCAGCCTAGTAGGCAAAATCCTCAGTCAGCTGAGACATTAACTGCAAACAAGGACTTGGAATGGGCCAGTTATACTCTCATTAACAACAGCAGGAATGAGTAGTCTGCACACTATGAATGGAATGTCTGAGACTAAAAAATTATTCTTTCCCTTTTAAATGAAGAACTATCATTGTTTTCTTCTCCTTCCTTTCTGTAGTAACCGTTACCATCTCTGTGCCCAACCATTATTTACAAAGTGTACTGGTATAATTATACTGACCATTTAGTCCTTGTATTGCAAGACCATGAGGAACCACACTGAGGTGAGACTGTGCCAGAACTGAAAGAATGGGCATTTTACATCCAGAGATCAGAACTAGGAAAGCAGTAACCCTAACACATTCCTTCCACCAGTTGGAGATATTTTTGGGCTTGGAACTTGCCTTTGGGCGAGTTCAGGGACTTTTGTACTAGAATGGCAAGATTATATAGGCTGGAGGCATTTTTTTGATGGTACCTGTTGGGAAAGGCAGATAAATAATAAAACACAACAGATTCCCCTTAGGCCAGCCACAACAGCTCACAGGGGACACCTCCCTCCCCAGCATAGTGGTTGAGCAGCAGCAAACATCCACACACAGAACTTCTAGGCTTGTCATGGCTGAGTGATGGGGGTAGAAATCTGACCCAAACTGGTCTAACAGACTTGCTCTCCTGGAAAACTGAAATTTTGAACTGAGATGCAAAGAGACAGGGAGTTGTTTACAGCCCACCAGGAGGAGTTTTGGATTTCTATTCCAAAATGAGTAGGTTATACAATTTCCAAAAGTCTGTAAGATATCCCAGTAGCATTCCAGTAAAGTCAGCTAGCTGGATTTGTTATTTGCAATCACTAAAAACTTAACTACCACTATACTTTCCTGAATAGCATTCTCTCCTGCTACCCTTTCATATGTTCCTTTCCCTACACCCTCCACCAAAATGTCAAAGTTCACCAAGAATGCCACGATGTTCTATCTCACTGAGATTTTCCTATTCCCTGGAAAACCTGCTCAAGGATTACCCCCTCTTTGACACCTTCTTTCCTTTTTTTTTTTTTTTTTAACATTTTACTTATTTATTCATGAGAGACGCAGAGAGATGGGCAGAGACACAGGCAGAGGGAGAAGCAGGCTCCCCGAAGGGAGCCTGATGCGGGACTCGATCCTGGGACTCCAGGATCATGCCCTGGGCGGAAGGCAGGCGCTAAACTGCTGAGCCACCCAGGTATCCCTTTCTTTTTTTTTTTTTTTTTAAGATTCTATTTATTTCTTTGAAAGAGAGAGAGAAAAAAAAAACTCTCACAAGAGAGGGAAGGGGCAGAGGGAGAAGGAGAGGGAGAAGCAGACTCCCCACTGATCAGGGAGCAGATGTGGGGCTCAATCCCAGGACCCCAAGATCATGTCCTGAGCCGAAGGCACTCAACCGAGCCACCCCAGCACCCCAACCCACTGTGATACTTTCAATTGTCACTCCATACTTAAACCTGTTTTGACTTGAAAAGTTCTCCACTGTGTCGATGGGGCCTATCACACCATAGTCCTAGCACTACCATACTGCACTGTGGTTCCTGGTTTACTTGCTTGCCTCTCCCCTTCGATGGCAAGCTCCTTCATAGAAGGGGCAAGTTCTCATTTGACTTTATTTCTTTGGTTTCTTGTTACAGTGCCTGGCACATAGGAGACCCAGTAAGTAAATGGATATATGAGTAAATAGTTTCTGCTTCATCATGCGAACATGTTCAGGCTCACCTACTGGAAGAATGTGAGAGACGATGGAAAAGAGCCAAGGCTTTTCTAGACCCAAGAACAGACAGCTGGTCCCCAAACATGAACATTCAGCCAAAATGAGTAGATCCACCTACCAAACCCACAGCTGACTCAGAAAATGAGCAAACCCAGCTAATTTCAGAAAAGCTACCCAGCTAACAATGCACTGACTCCTAAGAAATAATAAATGGTTATTATTTAATCCACTGAACTTTAGGGTGGCTTGTTAGGCAGCATTTTTGTGGCAATAAATAACTGGTACATTATCTGTGAGTTAAATTTCACCTGGAGATCATCAACTTGAGAGTTTTGCAAGCTAACCAAGAGATTTAAAATCCAAGGACTGTTTATGTGTCCCACTGTGAATGTAAAGAATGGATATATTTATAAATCAGTAGAAATGAAATTTCTCACTGCATGCTATAAGACATTTTAAAAACTAATTTAACATTTTTAAAATACTTTAAAGGAAAATCAAAAGTAAAATTACCAATAACCTCTCTATTCCAATACATCTATATTAATTTTTGCATGTTTCTATTCAGCCTTTACCCCATGCATATGTATTTTCATATAGTTCTAATAATGACAATGTTGTACTTTGTTTTAATATTAGAGGGGCACCCTGGGTGGCTTAGCGGTTTAGCGCCGCCTTCAGCCCAGGCCGCGATCCTGGAGACCGAGGATCCAGTCCCACTTCAGGCTCCCTGCATGGAGCCTGCTTCTCCCTCTGTGTCTCTGCCTCTCTCTCGCCCTGTGTCTCTCATGAATAAATAAATAAAATCTTAAAAAAAATATTAGAAGAAAGTACATATTCATGCATAATTATTTTAATGTATACATAATAGCTCTTCAAACATCCTATAATTAATCATTTCTCTATTATTTTAGATTACTTTTTTGGTTTTATCAACAATGGGACAAACTACAGCTTTTTTTCTTTCTTTGGTATTTTTATTTCCGTATGAAGGCCAGGATGATGTCTTTCTTGTTTATTGCCCAGGTTCCCAGTACTTAGCAAAGTACATGGTAGACATCTAGTAACATTTATTGGATGAAAGCAATGTATAAATGAACACATGGGATTTATAGGAATAGGCTTCCTAGTTTCACTTGCTTCAAATGCTTTTTAAATTGAGTTATCATGATTAAATTAGATTCAAAGTACAAATCATCTGAAAGAAAAATTTACTTGCATCATGTTTTAGATTTATCACTTATAGACAAAGGGGTTTGTTATCCACCTTAAAAAGTTTAGAGATAGTTGCAAAGTTGACCCACAGAAATGTATCAGCTTATCTGAATAGAACAAAGAAGGACTTCTAAGGTTTCTGTTCATGAACTGCTTGTACAAATATCACTGGATGAACAACCATCTATTCCCAGCCCTCATTCCTCACTCTACAACACTACACGCTTTTGGCTACTTCTTAGTTTTCTCAAATTCTGTCAATCATATATTGGTGTATGTGACCATGAATTCATACAACTTTCTTGCAATATTTCTGACCATTCCTTTGCCCTTGCCTGTGATCATTGTCTAAAGATTTCCTTAGTCTTCTGCTCATCTCCTTTTGCAATCACTGTTTATAATCACTCACCTATAATCTTGCCTTCAACCTCTCTTCTCTGTGAAGCATGCCCGGAGCTATATATCTAATTCCAACCACCCTACCTTTTGGAAGCTCATCTGCCTCCATTTCCTAAGACCTTATTTTGCTTGTATTTTCTCTCTACCCCATCCACTGGCTCTCTTCCCTTGAACCTCACATATCTTCTAGACTTTGTGATTCTTCTTTGACCTTGTTTCCCCCCCAAGCTGTCATCCCATTGCCCTCTTTCCCTTACCAACAAACTTAGGTGTGTTCTATGCTCCTTGCCTGTGTCTCTGCCTTCCTCATTCCTCTCTTTAACTGTTTACATGTTGTCTTCTGCTTTCTCCTATTGGCCTTTTATTTCAGTGACACTACATTTGTTCCCCTTCCAATAATGCCTTTCTGTGGCATCACACATGCTTGCAACTCTTCCCTTGTGGTTTCTTTTTAAAAAAAATATTTTTAGGGCAGCCCAGGTGGCTCAGCAGTTTAGCGCTGCCTTTAGCCCAGAGTGTGATCCTGGAGACCCAGGATCGAGTCCCACGTTGGGCTCTCTGCATGGAGCCTGCTTCTTCCTCTGCCTATGTCTCAGCCTTTCTCTCTCTGTGTGTCTCTCATGAACAAACAAAATCTTTAAAAAAACGTTTTTAAATTTATTAATTAGTTTATCTTTTAGAGAGAGAGAGAGTGAGGGGAATGGCAGACGGAGAAGAAAGAGAATCTTAAGCAGGCTCCGTGCCCAGTGCAGACCTCAAGGCTAGGCTCTATCTAACAAAACTGAGACCCTGACTGGAGTTGAAATCAAGAGTCAGATGCTTAACTGACTGAGCCACCCAAGCGTCCCCTTCATGGTTTCTTTTGCACTATGTTTTTTTATTTCTATCAAGAATTCCCTGATATATTGTCTTCTTTCTGCTTTTTGTTTTTGGACTTCTTTTTTACTCTGCCATCCTTAAAAGTCTTTATCTACTTCTAGAGTTAACAAATATTTATTAAGTGCCTAACATGTGCTGGGAACTATGCTGGCCCTGGGGATGCAGAAATGAACAAACCACTCACTGACTCTGCATTATTTACTTCTGTCTCACTGCAGATGCAATCCTATAAATTCTCTTTCCAAATGCCTCCAATCTGTTTCCTCTGTCTTATTACAACTGAATCTCTTGTGCAGGTCTATATCATTATTAGCTTGTTTTTGAAATAGCCTAGTAACTAGTGTCCTATCTTCATTCCAGTCCATCCCACATGATATCCCAAACTAATCTTTTTAAACATTTATGTCATCCCCCTTCTCAAAAATGCTCACTGGCTCTTTCCACTGTCTACAGAAGAAACTCCAGACTCCTGTTGGAAAGATGTTGGAAAGACCTTAGGCTTTAGATTCAGAATGAGTTGCATTCCCAATCTGCCATTTACTCATTCTATGACCTTGAATAACCTTGCTGAGTTTTGATTTTCCCATCTATAAGATGAGATTAATGACTGCTGATGAAAACTAAATACAGGGGATCCCTGGGTGGCGCAGCGGTTTGGCGCCTGCCTTTGGCCCAGGGCGCGATCCTGGAGACCCGGGATCGAATCCCACGTTGGGCTCCCGGTGCATGGAGCCTGCTTCTCCCTCTGCCTGTGTCTCTGCCTCTCTCTCTCTCTCTGTGACTATCATAAATAAATAAAAATTAAAAAAAAAAAAAGAAAACTAAATACAAACAGAAGTGCTTTATATTTTCTTAAGTGCTAGAGTGAATACACTTTTTTGGTTTGTTTTAAATTTAGAAATGGTTACCATATTGAAAATGGCCTAAGCTTCAGTTAAATAACCTGTTTTCACATTCCAGCTCCATTACTTATTATCTGTGAGACTTTGAACAAATTAGTAAACCTCTCTATAAATGTTTTCCTATCTGTCAAAACACCCTTTTGTATGGATATCTGAAAATTAGATGCAACAAGGAATGTGAAAACTTCTAGCAGTGCATAATTCATAATAGGCATTGATTTGCTTCTTTTGGGTCTAACCTCCTTTTCTTACAGAATATCACAATCTACCTCTTTACAAACCCTATTAAACAGAGTCTATTTGATTTTCCCAATTCAGACAGTGTACTGCAAATCAGTGTACTGATAAATGGATCAATGAGTAAACCAGTTTCTGCTTCATCATGAAGACACTCTCAGTTCTTCAAGGCTTATTTAAAATGTTGAGATCTCTCTAAAATCCTACCCTAATTCCTAATCTCAGTTTCTGAAGTTAAAAATCTTATAATTGCATTTGATTAATCTGTTTCATTTACTATCGAGGAACCAAACTATCAAGTTCTCCCAGCTCTTTCTGTGAAATAGTTCTTGGAATCACTTTTCTTTTCAATCCCATTATGCCATTCCTTCAGCGTAATGATTTATTTTTTAATGACTGCTACCATTTATGAGCGTTGCAGTTCTGGGCTGAAGACTTTGTATACATTCTGTCATTTGATCTTTAAAACACTCTGTGGGGACACCTGGATGGCTCAGCAGTTGAGCGTCTGTCTTCGGCTCAGGGCCTGATCCCAGGGTCACCTGATCGAGTCCCACGTCGGGCTCCCTGCGTGGAGCCTGCTTCTCCCTCCGCCTGTGTCTCTGCCTCTCTCTCTCTGTGTCTCTCATGAATAAATAAAATCTTTAAAAATAAAAAAATAAATAAAACACCCTGTGAAGCAGCTATTCCTATCCTTATTTTATATATCAGAAAAATCAAGACACAGCTTACGTACCCTGCCCAAGTTACAGTTAGTTCAGTGGCAGAGTGGGGACCAAACCCAGATATGAAGTCAAAGCCTTTGAATGAGTTGGACTTTTTTAAGTTGAGTAGAACAAAAGATAAGGATTTTTAGAAGAGTATTATGAAGAGATACAGAAGATAAAGAAGCACAGGAAACTTTCACGGAGGCCTACTGTCTATTTTGAAAGCAGAATATACTAACACCCTAGTTATCCAGTTATTTTGTTGGGCTCTCTGACATGAGTGTTTGAGGCCCTAAAGCTTTTCTCCTTGCTTCTTTTTTTTTTTTTTTTTTTTTTAAGATTTTATTTATTCGTGAGAGACACAGAGAGAGGCAGAGACACAGCCAGAGGGAGAAGCAGGCTCCCCAAGGGGAGCCTGATGTGGGACTCGATCCCAGGACTCCCAAGTCCTGAGCCAAAGGCATACACTCAACCGCTGAGCCACCCAAGTGTCCCTCTCCTTGCTTCTTTAGCTCTTACTACTTCCTAACTTCTGCTGCCTTATGTGTTTGGCTATCTCACCTCTCTCTCACTAATGTATAATACAAATGCTTTACTCCAGTTAAGGCAATCCCTTCACCTTTCCCAGAACAATTTCTGTCTCTTTGTTGCTGCTCTGAATACACATACTTCCTCCCTTTCTCTCCACCTGTCAAAAGCCTATTCTTTGAGACTCTTTCATTACTTCGTCCCAACAGCTCCAGTGGATTCTCGAGTAATTACTATGTGTTAAATCATTTTGCTGACCCATGATGAACCTGTAACGAGACCAAGAAATAAATCTTTTGAGATTTGGGAATTATTAGTTCTTGCAACATAATCTAGCCTATCGTGACTGCTACATGGACTTCAGGAAAGTTACTTAGCTTCTCCAAGCTTCACTTTCCTTATTTGAAAAATAGAGATTAAAACAGTATCTATCGGGACGCCTGCGTGGTTCACCGGTTGAGTGTCTGCCTTTGGTTCACGTCATGATCCCTGGATCTGGATCGAGTCCCACATCGGGCTCCCTGCATGGAGCCTGCTTCTCCTTCTGCCTGTGTCTCTGCTTCTCTCTCTGTGTGTCTCTCATGAATAAATAAATAAAATCTTAAAAAAAAATACAGTATCAAAGTTGCTCTGAAGATTAAATAACACAGATAAAAGTACTTAGGTTAAATATAGGTAAAAACAGCACAGTGTTAAGGAAGATATATATATTAGATGTTACTTATTTTTTCAATTTGCATTATCACCAATTAGCAATTGGTGTGTTAGCAATGACAAATGAACATAATGGAGAGTGTTATTTGCTTTTTAAAATATTAAGTTTCAAATTACAAATGTTACAGATTATTGTAATTTTAGCTGAAAACCTGGGCAGCTATGGATTAACACATTTTAAGAGAACTACTATTGAGTTAGCCTACCTCATTATAAGAAATAGCTCTCTTAAAAAAAAAAAAGGAAATAGCTCTCTTATGTTTTTTTTTTTTTCCATATCATAAATCTTGGAATACCATGAAAGAAATGTTTCATTTATATTCACTCTCTCTAAAACTCTTAAGCTTATTATGGAGATGTTATCTTTGTTTTCAAGGGCCTATTTACACTAGGGATATATTGTACTATAAATAACAACTTAAATATGGAATCCAGGTTAGTATATTTCATGACATCTCATGCTATTTCTTTAAAATATTTTATTTGTTAATTTGTTTGAGAGAGAGAGGTAGGGAGAGAGAGAGAGCACAGGAGCAGAGGGAGAGGGATAAGCAGACTGTATTGAGCGTGGAGCCTGAGGAGGGGCTCAATCCCACAACCACAAGATCATGACCAGCTGAAATCAAGAGTCAGATGCTCAACTGACTGAGCCACCCAGGCACCCCAACATCTCACACTATTTATATTTAAATTTTCTCTCCAGTTGTATTATGTACTGGTTTATTATTGGTTGAAGACTGCCCAGACCTGATAAAGATGATAATAATGAATACTAACATCCATATTAATTCATCATAATGTAAAAAGTGCTTTTACATACAGTCTCATTTGATGTTGAATCCTGTGTTATATAATATTTCCATTTCTAGTTGAAGAAAATCAGGCTCAGGGAGTGACCTGTCTAAAGTAACAAAAACTGGGACTGTAACCTAGGTCTCTTTACTACATATTTCATGCTTACAAACTATAGTTCATTACCTATAGTAAAAAACTATTACCGGAATAACAACTTAACATGTGCTCTGCAGATCTGTGTATAATTAGTCTTTAAGTCTATAGCACAAATGTCATATAAAAAGGCAAAATTATCATTATGACATTTTTTGGGTCAGTGACAATGTGTTAACTCTGGGGACATTTTTTTTGCGAGCTAGCTTTTTCAGACTAATAAACTTGGTAAGGCCAAGATAAATTTAGACAATATAACTCTTTAAATGGACAGTAAACTAACTGGCTTACAAAAGCACTTCATCAAGAGCCAACATGAGGCAAGGGTTTCACATTCCTGTTTTGAAAAAATTTAAAAATACTGCTTTATCAAAGAAATTTTGTTTTGACTAAACTTAGTTGCACTGAAAAACAAGCATCTATATTTCAAAAATTAAAGAAACCACAAGTGTACTGAAGAAACTGCCAAATGAAAAAAAAGGGTAGATAACTAAGATCTCCTCCAGATGCCACATGTAGGATCTTCAATCCTAGGAAATAAAAGTTTTAAGGAAACATTTAAAACAAACCAGTTGCTATCCAATGTATCAAGAACAATATATCTGATGAAGGTGCCCAAAGCGAATTAAATGGGATCTTTTAGTGTTTAGAAATTGCGGGATCCCTGGGTGGCGCAGCGGTTTAGCGCCAAAGGCCCAGGGCGCGATCCTGGAGATCCGGGATCGAATCCCACATCAGGCTCCCGGTGCATGGAGCCTGCTTCTCCCTCTGCCTACGTCTCTGCCTCTCTCTCTCTCTCTGTGACTATCATAAATAAATAAAAATTAAAAAAAAAAGAAATTGCAACACAGGGATCCCTGGAGGCTCAGCGGTTTAGTGCCGCCTTCAGCCCAGGGTGTGATCCTGGAGTCTTGGGATCGAGTTCCGCGTCGGGCTCCCTGCAGGGAGCCTGCTTTCCTTCTGCCTGTGTCTCTGCCTCTCTCTATCATAAAATAAATAAATAAATCTCATGAATAAATAAATAAAATCTTAAAAAAAAATAAATTAAAAAAAATTGCAACACACACACAAAAATAGAAATTGCAACACCCCACTGTTTTACAATATAACCTCTTCTTCCAAATGACGGATGACAAACTTTGTGAAGACTCTGACATTATACTACAGGTCACCCTGGAGAAAAGCAAAGATGAGAGGTGCTTGATGGTCGGACCCACTTTCCTTCTCACCCTCTCCAGCAGCCAACGTTCAACACACCATGAAAAGGGGCTAAGCGGGAACCTCTTTAGCGTGGCTCACTGTCCGCTCTACTACATGGGATCTTACTTCTAGTTTCTGGCTTGGTTATTAGCAAGTCACTTCTCTGAAGGTTTCATTTCCCATAAAACAAGAAAATGGGTAAAGGCCCATAAAGAGCTTTGATCCGAACAACGTCTGTTAGGTGTCATCACAAAAGCGTTTCCTCCTGGCGATGTAGACGGGCACACGACGTTCTGCTTTCCCGACATCTCGTTCCCGAGCCCGGGCCTCCTTCTCTCAGCCCCAATTTGGGCTCCTAAAAGGAGATGAAATCCGGCGCTCCCTCCTCAAACAAGGCTGGGGGAGAGCTTCGAGGCCACAGCTGGTTAAGGGGCGGCGGAGGGGACCCACCCTCGCCCCCTCCCAAGCCGGGCGCGGCAGCCCGAGGGCCGGCGCGTGGCGGGCCGGCGCGTGCCGAGGGGCTCCCAGGTACCAGCGCGCGCTCGCCCCGCTCCGCTCCCCGCGAAGGGGCAGGGTCCCCGGGCGCGTGCAGAGACGACGGCAGGCGGAAGCCGCAGGCGGGGAGGCCGGACCGTTCCCGCCGCGGGCGGGTGGGGGAAGGGCTGCAGCCACACCCGGAAGTCGGTCTGCGAGGGAGAGGGGGGGCCGGAGGGGGGGTGAGGCTTCCGGTAGCGCAAAGGGTGTCGGGAGAGGCTTCCAGCAAACCTTCTTCCTTGGCCTCTGGAGGGACCACCGTTGCCGCGGCTTCGGCTTCCACGATCTGCGTTCGGGCTAAACGGCCACGGCGGCCGCTACTGTCGCTCCCCTCGTGCCCGGCTCTGTCCGTACTCGTTCCCGGGCGGCCGCCACGGCTCCCGCAGCGGCTGCGGCCGACATGTTGTGAGGCGGCGGCGCGGGTGTCTGAAGGATGGTTTGGCTGAGGCGGCGGCAGCGGCTGCTGGCGGCGGCGGCAGCTGGGGCTCCGGCTCTGTAGCGCCCAGCCCGCTGGGTGGCTGCCCGGTACCGCGGTGAGGCCAGTGCCCCGGACCTTGCCTCTCCTCAGGCGCGGTTGGGGACCGGTTAGGCGACAGCGCCCGCTCCTCGGAGGAGACACGAAGGTGGTTCCCCAGTGCTCACATTTCCGGACCACCTTGGCTTTCTCTCCGACCTGGACAGCGCTGCCCCGACCATCCTCAGCACCCCGACCTCCTTCCCGGTCTCGCCCTAAAAAATCTCTCACACGGGTGTTCCCCACCCTCACGAACCGGCTCCTCCCTACCCCCCACCCCCACCCCCACCCCCCTTCATTCTCCGCGCTCCTGGGATCACACTTTTGAGGGCAGCCTTTTGAAAATTCTTCGCGGAATAGTGGACTAGAGCTGGGGAGTTTTTAAAAGTCGGGGCGCGCGCGAGAGGGAGCTACGATGGCTTCCTCGTCCGGCAACGATGATGATCTCACTATACCTAGAGCTGCTATCAATAAGATGATCAAAGAGACTCTCCCCAACGTCCGGGTGGCCAACGATGCCCGGGAGCTGGTGGTGAACTGCTGCACTGAATTCATTCACCTTATATCTTCTGAAGCTAATGAGATTTGCAACAAGTCGGAAAAGAAGACCATCTCACCTGAGCATGTCATACAAGGTAAGTGGTACGTGTGGGGGTTTTGTTTAAGCGAGGGTCGGGGACAGCCCGCGAGTTGCGGGACCCATTCACGTCAAAGCCTTCATTCCTCTCCCCTACATAAGTACTGGCAGACGAAAAAGCCACGCGGGCATGGAAGCAGCCGATGCCTTGAGAAACTCCTGGGTAGTATTCTCGTGGTGGTGCTTTTCATCCAGCGAATACACGTAAGGATGGCAAGCGTTTAGGTCAGCCAACATCCTCCAGGGATAAAGTATTAATTGTCTCGGTTGACGGCCAGGTAAGCCGAAGCAACAAGAATTTTGCCTGCATGCCTGCCTAAAGTGGAACCTAGACGTGACGACTGAGAAATTGTCTGCCTAAAGTGGAACCTTCGATCACAACAACTGAGAAAGGAACACAGAGAGTTATCCCTTGGAAAAGGAAAAATCACACGGGAACTTCCAAGGATGAGTGGAGACAGCACCCCTTCCCCATGCGGTCTTTTCAGCAATGTAGAAGAAAAGATGAATTTTCTGAACACACGAGTAAAAGAATTCTTAACATAAATGTGTTCAACGTTGTAAAGTTTGGTGATGTTGAATAAAGACAGTATGTTTTCTGCTTTAAAAATGGTTTAGTGGTCCTACCATGTTAACAAGTCTTCTTTCCTCTTTCCTTCTTTTTTCACTTTCTTTCGTAGTTTTTTTCTTTTGTGTAGCTTGCTTTGCTCTATGGAGATAAATTTTTAAAGCTTGGATTGAAAGGTTGTAAAAGATATTTTTCATGGAACATTTCTCTGTCCTTTCTTGCTGCCTTTCCCATTTAGCTGTATACACTTAAGCTTTTATTGAACAGCATTTTTGGAAGTTTCAACTCTTTCTTATCTTGGAAAGGATTTAGTCCAATAGTAAGGACGTGGGGGACCACATTCTGATGGTTTGTTTCAGGCTAGGGAGACATATTTACTAGTCATAATGTTTTGAGAGCACATATGCTCTTATGGGAAAGTTGCATTCAATTTGAGGCGGTAATTTGCCTTTTATAATAATTCAATTAAAATCTAAAAATTTTTTGATTGCTTTTGAAGTCAGAAAAAATGATTAATTTTAATCATATTAGTGGGCATTTATTTTTTATAATTTTTAAATTTATAATTATTCTTAAATTTATAATTTAACTTTTTAGAGGTGACTTTCCTGTTATTCTGAAGTAGAGAACACATCTGCTCGTATTTACCATCTCCAATATTTTACTATCAGTATTGACAAAAGAAATGATTCATTTTTGGTCCTTAATGATGTGTGGAAGATAGATTTAAGTATACTCTGCCATTTCCATTCCTGTACATGAGGAGAAAAAAAAATCTCTAGGAAAAACCATGTTTGATTTTAAAGCCAGTGTTTTCTACTTGTTTGGTGTGCTGAACACTCTGGCAAGTACAATGAAAGTCAAGTTCTCTATTTTTTGTTTCGTGTTTTATTTTTACATTGTGTGTACTATTGTCATAAGTCTTTCATAAGGTTATCCAACACAGATAGCTGTAATTTCCTCTTACAACTCGTAAAAAAGAAAAAATCTTTTATCAACATTGCCTTTCTAATGAAAATTGCACAAGATTTCTAAAGGATGTGCTTAAACATTTGTTTACAACACAGAAGTGGGGATTATTCCAAAAATCTAATAACACATTACGGTCTGTCTTCTTGGGTAGTTTATTCTTTTCTGGGATATATTTAGATTTCTGATTGACATGATGGAATAAAAGTGCAGCTGTAGTGAGCAGTATGCTAACTAGCTCAACTTTGGAATATGCTAAATTCAGTTTAAGATGTGAGTCAGAAAGTTCCAGTGAAAGCATTTTCATTTTCCTTTGTGTACTGGGGATGATTGATTAATTTTCTTAAAAAATCATCCATTGACCTGTTTTAGTCTTATAAATTTACCCTTTTTTTTTTTTTGGTAACATTGCTGTTAAGTAGAAAAGGACCTACCATTTTTGCCCCAAATTCTTCTCCAGTTAGGGGAATAAAATTTATACATTTATAATCTTATGTTAATCTCACATTGCGTAATCATTTTAAAGAATTTTTGTCTTGAGTGGTTACATTTTTAAAAAATGTATATATATTTTTTAAAAGTGTTAAAAATGTATTTTACAGATTAACCCTGGAAAGCTTGCAAAAACATGGAAGTTACAACATTTTTTATGCTTTTTGTAAGCATTAATTATTTTGGTATGTAGGATGTATCCAAATGGAATAATTAGTACATTTAAAGTTGTATGAGGGATCCCTGGATGGCGCAGCAGTTTGGCGCCTGCCTTTGGCCCAGGGTGCGATCCGGGAGACCCTGGATCGAATCCCACGTCGGGCTCCCAGTGCATGGAGCCTGCTTCTCCCTCTGCCTGTGTCTCTGCCTCTCCCTCTCTCTGTGTGACTATCATAAATAAATAAAAATTAAAAAAAAAAAAAAGAAACCTGGATGGGTTATCTTAAAAAAAAAATAAAAAAAATAAAGTTGTATGAATCTCACATGTTGAAGTTCAGATTTTTGAGTAGTAAGTTTAATGAACTAGATTTTGCTTTAAGACATGTCATTTTTCCCTTGCTACTTTGCTTTACCTTGTCAGAGCAAAGTAAGCATTTTGGGCAGTTCTGTAAAATGCAAGTTACTAAAGTCAAAATAATCTTCTTGCCAATAAATCTTTGAAGTCATTAAATTTTTTAAAATTTCTAAATGTTATGCTTATTTTGAGTTTAAGAAAGTGAACTTGGTAATGAGGATCACAGATACACAAAGCAATTCTAAGCTGTAAAAGGTGTTCCTTTTATTTTCATTTCTGGTTTCCCTGAACACATATTCTTTTCTTTTTTAAGGTTTATTTATTTATTTTAGAGAGAGAGTGAGCACAGAAGGTTGGGGGGGTTGGGGGGGACAGTGAGCAGAGGGAGATGAGGAGAGAGAGAATCTCAAGCCTTGATACAGGGCTTGATCTCAGGACCCTGAGATCATGACCTGCGCAAAATGGAGAGTCAGATGCTTAAGGACTGAGCCTCCCAGACACCTCTGTGAACACATATTTGTAAATGAGTTTTAACATTCTGTTGTATTATGGAAAGAACTAACATTGAGAGTTTAAGAGTGACAAGTTCTACACTGCAAAGTGTTTGGCCTTATGCACATTTATGAAAGGTTTCCTCTTTTATGTATAAATAATACCTAATTGTTTCAGGTATCACTTGCAATTATTGAGAATTAATCAAGGTTGAGAATCTTCCATGATATGCTGTAATAAATAACAGTTTTTTAAATGTGTAATGGTACTGATTAAAACATGTCTGTTAGGTTTAATCTTAAAGCATGATGCCATCTGTAAAGCCAAAGTATAAATAAGGATATTTTAAGTGATATTATTTTTTTGCATTTTTAACCTCCTCCTACATCCCCCCACCCCACATTTATAATAATAGTAACTGAAAGTAATGAAAGCTTGAAAAAGTCTCTGAAGGTTTGCTGTTTCAGCAGTTGTGTTCTCCAAGCTATCTATGTTGAAGGATTTTTTAAAATTCCAGTTCTTCTCACACTGGTACTTTTGTGAAATATAATAAAAATGAATCACTAGAAAAACAAAATTAAAAAAGACATAAATAAAAGTTCAATTTTTGTTGTTAGATTCAATAGATATAAAATAACGGTCAAGTTGCTATGAAGTTTCCTTTTTTCCTAGCTTTATTGAGAAATAATTGACGTAACATTGTGTAAGGTTAAGGTGTACAGCATAGTGATTTGATATATGTATATACTGTGAAATGATACCACAAAAAAGGTCAGCTAACACATCCATCACCCCACATAGTTACAGTTTTGCTGTGAAGGTTCCAAAATGCTTACTTGGATTTCCATACTTAAGCCATCACAGACCATTATAAGCAATTCTGGCACAAGTCCATGAACCACAGTTTGAGTAGCTTTGTTCAAAATCCTAAACCACAGTCTATTTTAGAAAGTGGATGTGAAGTAGTTTTTAAATCATAGAATCTGAGTGGTTGCAGAGAAGTTGTAATAATAATCAGAATAAGAATGAGATTGTATTACCTAAATAATCATGCATACTGATATTTTTTCCAGAGGGATACAGAGGTATATAGCATTGTACCATTTATCACATAATCAAGTTCTTTTCAAGTTAGGATTTTATCATTTTCCTTAAAACTGATATATCTATTTATTTTCCTTCTACCACCGAGTAATTACTTTTGAATACTACTAGGTACTTGGCACTGTGTTAGATACAGCTAAGAATATAAAGACAGATGATATATGCTTCCTGCTCTGCCATCAGTCTCTCATTTTTGTCCCGGATTCCCAGTAATAGTGATCCAGAAAGGACATGGTTAAGGGTCTTCAGAAACCTTTGCCAGGCTAATGAGCCAAGAAGTCACATTGGCCTATATCATCCTCTTAATGTATTTAAGTGAACTACCTCACTCCCCCTTCCCTTAACATATAAACAGAAGGAAACTAGAAAAATTTGAGAATGCTGTTTTAGTATTTTAATTTTTTAATGAAAACCCTGCATTATACATTTGAAGTACAAAAGTAAGTCACACAAAGTCTTGTTATAACAAAACTATAAGATAATATCAGGCTTCTTTCTTAAAATAAGATCAGGCTATATTAAAATTATTTTTGCTGTGGGGATGTTTTAATTTTTTTTTAAAGTGGTTCTTTTGTTAACATCTGTCTTTCAAATTGAAAAATGTACCAAGTATTTTTTTCCCCCTAACATACCATGTACTTTTCTGTGTATAGTTTTATTTATTTATTTATTTATTCATTCATTCATTTATTTATTTATTTTCTGTGTATAGTTTTAAAATACATGGCAGAGGGTAGCATATAGACCTCTGAGGAGCAAGTGATGTATGTGTTTTACCCACAGATTTTCTAAAGATTATTTTTCTTTTTTGGCTTTTACTCTGAGATCCTTAAAATCAAGGCCATCCAGTCTATTAAGTCTCTTTACACAAACTAGAAAAAGGCATTTTTTCCTTTAAAACCTTTTCTACCATCTGCCAGTAAAGTGCCATAATATACAAATCTTTGTTTACAGTAGGAATGGCCCACCTTAGATATGGTGGTGTTGTGCACTGAATAACCTGCACCACTGCAAATAATGGCCTGCCTATGAATCATTTCCCTTATCCTTTAAGATTCTCCTTTGTATAAAATGGGAATGATTATTACTACATGGTAGCAAATGATATAAAATATCTCCTTGTTTAGAAGATACTATAACCACTTATCGCTGTTAGCCAAAGTGTATTTAAAATTTGGATTAAAGTCAATGTAGTTTTTAAAATTAAGTTTATGGCTCTTCCTGTTGAGCCATTTTACTGAGAGTACTGATTTGTGTATGACAACTCTTTAAATAATATTAACTTTGGATTCACTTGCAAATTTTTGAAAGCAGTATTCTCAAGCTTAGATGTTTTTAAAAGTGAGTTGTTTTTAATTTTTCACTCAAGCCGTCCATGGCAAAAGGTAGTTTGGATTGGATTTTTTTTTTATGTCTAGCTAGTCTAGTAATTCATGATGTTTTGAAGAGTTGTCTCCATTGTGTTGATTTGTTAATTTTATAAATTTAATCTTATATTACAAATATATTTGTTCAACTTGAATTTAGTGTGATAATACATTTATTTCGGTCCTGTACACTTATCAAAGCACTTTTATTTTTTAAAATCTAAAAATTTTTTTGGTAGGGCACTCTTTTAAATGTAAGAAAAAAAATAAAGATGAATAATACATAGTCCAAGTATTTAAGCGAATCTTAGGGGTCAGACACTGTTAAATGCCTTAGATTACTTGTTGATTCCTACAATCCTAAAAACAATCAATATAGTACTTTATTTTGCTCATTCTATGGGCCATCTTCTGTTCTAAGCTCTTTGTTTATGTTAATTAATTTATTCTTCACAGTAACCTGATCTGATGAGATATTGGTACTTTTATTCCTGTTTTAGGGGCACAGAGATGAAGGAACTTATCTAGGGTCACACAGCTGATAGGAGGCAGAACTGGGATCAGTCTCTGGAAGCCTTAGGCCCTGCCTAAGTATATACCGCTATACTGCATATGTTTTAAGAAGATATGAAATAGATGTTGTTCTCAGAGAAGGAATACTGAAGCTTAGAGATACGAAGTAGTGTATCCAATTTATATGAATATATTGACAGCCAAATTTCAAATTCTAAGATACCTACCTGATTTTACAAGGGGGAAATTACTTCTGTCTAGGAGAATCAGGCAAGCTTAATTTGAAGATGGAGTTTGATTTGAACCATGAATGCATTACCATCAGCATGAATGTGGGAAACTGATGTTGCTGGGAAACATTGAGCTGTCAGATTTAGCATAAGTGTGCAGGGATTTAATGGCAGAAATAAAGCTGGCATGATAGGTGGGGCTAGATCCTGGAGAAACTTGGTGTACACTAAGGAAATAAGACTTTTTTGGGGATGTGGGAGGAAATAATAAGCCATTCTTGGTTTCTTTTGGTATTGTCTCCTGCAGTATTACTTAAAATATACTATATGTTCATGCTTTAAAAAAGAATAAAAGAACAACTTTGGCTTCTATCACTGACACTTAGTAGTTAGTCTGTCAATTCAAAGAAAAAAATGCAGGCTACCTAATCTTCGCTTAATTTTCCACTATGCCACCAAGAATTAAGTGGTCGTTAATTTGATATCTAGAATTCAGAGTAATGCATTACTGAAGTGTTTTGGGTGGGTGAAGAGGGGCAGTAAGTTAATATAATTAAAATTCAAGTAATAGTACTCTGCTTTTTGGCATCAGATTATTTCTAAAGAAGGTTGATTCAAACAGCTAAATATTTGTAGTAATTAAAGTTATAAACCATTTCAAAATGTCTTAAAAACCACAGCTTACACAGGAGGGAATGTGTACCTTTAAAGATATATTTGGTATTCTCCCTGAAGAGCAAATCACTGAAGTTAGAATTCAGGGCATCTTTACTGAGGGCAGTCTGGTTCATCATAATTGTCGAAAAACTATAAGAACTGATGAACTAAGTTAAATTCATTTACTATGAATTTACTATGGAATATAGGTGTTTTTTTACAACCTGTATTTCATCAGTGGGTCAAAAAACAAAAATGCCTTTTGGGGCATTAGTTAACAGAAAACTATAAAATATAATTTCAATTACTGTGAGCCAAAAGGAAACTTAATGCTTTGTCTTGGTTACAGAAGGCATTTAGAAAGTGCATCATTGTAAAATTTTCTTTCTAAATATGAAAAAATAGAGAATTTTTTGTTGATGCTTCTATCCTTAGAGTCTACCTTTATCCCAGTTTTCTGGCACATCACTTGAAGTGTTTTTATAGTGCTTCCTGTTAAGTTTTATTTTCAAGGGAAACTTGCTGGCTGAATATAAATGTTGAATTTTATAAGTTATTTCCACCAGTATTTCTTAGACTTGGCAGTCTGAGTGTCTTTGCTAAAAATAGTTTCCTGTTGGTATATTATACAAAAGAACTTATCTATCCTTTCATACTATCCTACTAAAACTTAGAACGTGTGTCGCTAGCTTACTTTTTCTAAGCCAAATGGCACAAAATATGTTATTAACAAATAGATTCCAATATTAGCTTTTTTGTATTCTTTGAAAAATTGACTGAGTTAATGATGTTTGATTTACTATGAGTGATACAGGAAAAATGTTTTCTTACTAAACGGACATGTTCTTACTTTGAACTTTTCTTTTTCCACAGGAAATGCGTTGGTTTTTAAAAAATTGGTCAGAAAGAAAAGGAAAAGTAAAGCCCTGTGCTATTCGATGTTTTCAAGTTTTACCTAATTTGCAATTTTATATTAAAGTTGATAAAATGTTTTGATTTAGCCTTTCAGATAATTGTTCTGCAAATATAATAAAATAGGTAAAATTATTAGAAGACAGCACCCCCCCCAAAAAAAAACCCCACAAAATCTTAATGTTCCATGGAAGGGGGAAAAACTGAGTTTTATCACTCTTTCATGTTTTCCTATTTTCATTTCCCTAGCACTAGAAAGTTTGGGCTTTGGCTCTTATATCAGTGAAGTAAAGGAAGTCTTACAAGAATGCAAGACTGTAGCATTAAAAAGAAGAAAGGCCAGTTCTCGTTTGGAAAACCTTGGCATCCCTGAAGAAGAGTTATTAAGACAGCAACAAGAGTTATTTGCAAAAGTAAGTAATGCATTCTAAATTATTTTCATCTGAATTCTACCTTGTTTGCTAACAGAAATCATACTGGTTTCTGAGATCTTTTTTTCTTTTTTCTTTTCTGAAATCATTTCCTAAATCAACATATATACCCAGAGGATTTTCTTTCTGTGGCTGATTATTTGATCATAGAGTCTGATGTTTAGATCTAACCAGTTTGACTCCATTTGGCCAGTTATTTACTTCATGTAAAAGTAAATACAGCAACCTGTTTGCTGAGGAGAATAACTCCAAATAACTACTGAGATTTTTAGTTTGAATTTTTTTGCAGTCAAAATGACCATTTAAAAGCCTGAAGAGTATACCTAAACATTCTTAAAATTTATAGTGATAGACTGGAGAGAAAATAATATAGCAAATTTTATAATGAGTGACATATGAGGAAATTTTGATAAACATCTATTTTATGGTTAAGTTAGGTTTTTAAGGGTAGCCCAGGTGGCTCAGCAGTTTAGTACCGCCTTCGGCCCTGGGCATGATCCTGGAGACCTGGGATCAAGTCCCACATGAGGCTCCCTGCATGGAGCCTGCTTCTCTCTCTGCCAATGTCTCTGCCTCTCTCTCTCTTTATCTCTGTGTCTCTCATGAATAAATAAATAAAATCTTAAAAAGTTAGGTTTTTAACACACCTTTAAAACAAATACTCTAATTCTAAAAAAATTTGAAGGGCCAATAGAGTAGAGAAAGGGAGAAAACTCTTTTGGAGGGGCTTATTAAAGTTCTAATTACCGGGACACCTGGGTGGCTCGGCAGTTGAGCATCTCTGCCTTTGGCCCAGAGTGGGATCCTGGAGTTCCAGGATAGAGTCCCACATTGGGCTCCGTGCATGGAGCCTGCTTCTCCCTTTGCCTATGTCTCTGCCTCTCTGTGTGTCTCTCATAAATGAAAAATAAAATCTTAAAAAAAAAATAGTTCTAATTACCAGTTTGTGAAGGATTAGCACTGAGTGTTAATATTATATATGTTAATATAATAATCTATTTTATTTATTTTTTAATATTCCTCTATTTTTAAAAAAAAGGAAGGAAGAGGATGAAGTTCTTTTTTCCCCACTAAGTTTTGGCCTCTCATTTGAAATTGTAACAGTTTTGGTTGAATAGAAAAGGTGAGATTTCCAACCCGTTAGTTACTCTAATTACTATTAGAATGAGGAAGTATCATTTTAGGTAATTTCTTCCAGATTTGTGCTATACCTGATCTCTTTTAATAATAACAATCATTTGAGTTTGAATCAAAAACCTTTCAAATTTTGTGTTATCAGGCACTAGACACTAGAAACTATTTAAACTAATAAGAAAAATAGAAGTTTACTAACATTTATTGAGTTCTAACCATGTGTTAATCATGTTGCCAAGTAATTTACCTGTATTTTCTTAATCCTCCCAATAACCTATAAGTACTAAAGAGTTACTAAAAGCTTTTGAAGCAGGCATGAACACAAGCAAACAATTTATAATCCATATGAATATGAGGTAACAAAAAAAGATGAAGATAAACTAATGGCTATCATTTATTGATGCTCTGCTATTGCAGATCACCTAGAGAGTTTCAAATTAGATTTTTTTTTTTTTTTTTTTTTAAGAGAGGGAGAAAGGATGGAGAGGGACAGAGGGAGAGGAGAGAGAAAATCTTCTACAGGCTCCATGAGAGTGTGGAGCTCTATCTCACAATCCTGAGATCATGACCTGAGCCAAAATCAAGAGTCAGATGCTTAACTGACTAAGCTCCCCAGGTCCCCCCCAAATTAGATATTTGTTGAAAGGAAAAAGATGCTCTGCTAGATACTTTACATACTTTGCAGAGCTTTTATAAATATGAATAAAATAAATAAATATTATACCTATTTACACATTAAGAAACAGACTAAGAGATGGAGAAACTTGCATGAGATCATTCATGCATTTTTTTCTACAGTTATTTACTGAAGTCCTCACTACTTACCAGACATAGTGCTAAATGCTAGTAGGCTTATAATAGTATACAGAAGAGACATGGTTCTTGTTATTCTGGAGCTTAGTTGACTGGAAAGGATTGATTGAGTTAAATAAAACAAGTAAGTTCATATAGTTAGAAAGTGTTGGAGTCTTAAGTTTAAAACTTATATCCTCTGACTCTAAAACTTGCTCTTTCTACATTACCATGCTAATATTCTAGCCACCTTTTGTCTGCTTAAATTTATTTTGGAACTTTTAAGTGGAACATGCCTTGTTATCCTTTTGAAGGCAGAAAGAAGAATGAAAGAAATAATTGACTGTCTGCCAAATCTGTCTTTATTTTTCTGTCTTTGTCATCTGTTTTTTCCTCTTCCTTATTTCCTTTTCTCCTTGCCCTCATCTATGGAGTGAAAATCTCTTAGTATTTCTCTGCTCTTGGGAGGAAAATCAGCAAAAGGGTAAAATTATAGCACCTATCTAGTGTTTCTTCCCTAGAGTACAAAGTACTTAGTCCTAAATTTGAAAGGAACTGTTAAGTAAATATAGCATTTATTTCATCAGTTTCATTTCATCTTTTAGACTTTATTTTAAATATGAATAAAATAGCCTCATTTGAAGCTGTCTTTCAGCTGTTAGCAACAAATATTTGGAAAGGGGGAACCATTAATATGTTGAAAGAAAGGTTAACTGTACATTATAAATGAGTCATTTTAGTACTTGGGAGTGAGAACCTTAAGACATAATGAAAATCTCCAAAAGAAGAAATGAATTAGGAAGTATATGCCTGCTCTCTCTCACACTCCCCATTTTAGAAAAAAAATACTTGGGGTACATTGGATGAGAAGCAAGAGTAAATAAGGAAATTAGAAAAAATACCACTGAGAATTTTAATTTGTGAAAATGAATATAAATAAAATTTATCAGTCAACAAAGATTTTAAAGGCACGGGAATGTTTTTATGTCCAGACAGAAAAGTATGGTTGCTAATATGGGGCCATGGTATAAAAGTCAGTTAAATTTTAATTGTAATCAGTATGTGTCGTTGCAGATCACTGAATAAAGTACGAGATCAAGCACCTTTTGCAATAAAACCTGTGTAGAGACTTGAAGTTATTTGAATTTTTTTCTGTTATGAAATTGTACATATTTATAGCTGATTAAGGCCCTGAGTAGATATTTTTGATTTATTAAATTAAAATATTTGGTTTGCTCGGTAATTTCTTATGAACTCTTAAAATGTTTTTCATGAATCACTCTTAGTCTGTTTTTGTTTTTTTTTTTTTTTAAGATTTTATTTGGGGCAGCCCGGGTGGCTCAGCGATTTAGCGCCGCCTTCAGCCCAGGGCCTGATCCTGGAGACCCAGGATGGAGTCCCGCATCTGGCTCCTTGCATGGAGCCTGCTCCTCCCTCTGCCTGTGTCTCTGCCTCACTCTCTGTGTCTCTCATGAATAAATAAAATCTTAAAAAAAAAAAAAAAAAAAAGATTTTATTTATTTACTTATGAGAGACACACACAGAGAGAGTCAGGGACATAGGCAGAGGGACAGAGGAGAGGGACATAGGCCCAGGACTCTGGGATCACGCCCTGAGCCAAAGGTAGACGCTCAGCTACTGAGCCAACCAGGCATCCCTCTTAGTCTGTTTTGTAGTCTGTTTTGTAATTCCTGCCATAAAAGCAAATCTGCCTGTATGTTAGAATACCTATTATCCATACTTTTTAAATAAAAATGGATGAAAGTAGTGATCAGAATATCTGGTTTCTATTTTCTTTTCTTTTAAAGATTTTATTTATTTATTTATTCAAGAAAGACAGAGAGAGGCAGAGACACAGGCAGAGGGAGAAGCAGGCTCCATGCGGGGAGCCCGATGTGGAACTCCATCCCTGGACTCCAGGATCACACCCTGGGCTGAAGGCAGGCGGTAAACCGCTGAGCCACCCAGGGATCCCCATGGTTTCTGATGTTCTAAACAAAAAAAGTTTTTGCTTGTAGGAGAGGTATGATATAGATACACTGACAACTATAATGAGGCTAATTACTTTCATGAGGAAGATATAGAGAGATCGCAAGTACGGAGACATCACATTAGATTTTGGCGGTGTAAGAGTGTGCCAGTTATTTTGCATGTGAATGGTAATACAAATATAAACCCAAGCAAGGGCATCTGGGTGGGTCATTTGGTTAAGAGTCGTTCTTCTTTCTTCTGCTCAGGTCATGATCTCAGGGTCCTGTGATTGAGCCCCACATCTGGCACCCTGCTCAGCAGGGAGCCTGTTTCTCCCTCCCCCTGCTCCTCTGCTCTCTCTGTCCCTTTCTAATAAATAAAGTCTTAAAAAACAAAAATTAAACCCAAGCAGACCTCATTACATGTCTCCTTATGAATGTTGACAATGGAAGGAATACCTTGCCTCTAGTTTAGTATCAGGTCTGGACTGAAAAGCTGGGGAAGAAACTTCATTTTCTTTTTTGCAAAACTCAGAAAAACCGCTTAGTATGCAGTTTTCTTGTTGACCTCAGCAGATGAACCAAGCTGATAGTGTTAATTCAAACTCAAGAAATCGTCTGAATCTTGGTTTGTGTGGATTTGTGATCTGCATACAATATTAACTAAATTGGATAGCTTTTACATTTTCACATGTGTACATAGGCTCTCCCCACCCTTTTCAACATAAAACATTGAACTTTGTAAACTGGCATTGAAACATTACAATGTTTTCAGGCACCAATTTTATAAACACAGCACAGTTGTTTTTTTGAGACATACCAAAGGTTAATTTCTTAAGGTTCTTGTTGCATTTGCTTTAGTAGCATTTGATGGAGAATCTTTTATATACACTTGTAGTAGGTAAAAGATAAACCAAAATTTAAACCTTTTTTTTTTCTTTGAAGCTTAGACTATATACTAAGTTTTTGGTCCAAATTGAGTAGGGTAAGTTAACTTCTATTGCATTCTGTTACCCAATATGAGTGTATTTTTGTAAGCATAGTTATGTTTATTAAAAGTTTTAAAAAGAAAAAACAGCATGTACCGGTTACTAAACAGTTTTCTCAGCCTGAAACCCACTTTTCTATTCTTTGGTTTGTGACCAAGCCTAGTACTCAGCAAACCACATTTCTGCTTTTCTTGAGGACTTTATTAGACTCTGCTGCCAGTAGGGGATCCTAGAGGAAGATTGCCAGGCTGGAGGAGGAGG